>NC_053391.1:213564552-213881407 GCF_905171765.1 Bufo bufo
GGAGTTCGTTCCCTACTGTGTGCGCCTGGGGCCGAACGGCCACGTCCTCTACCAGCAACAGAGGCTCCACGGACACCACCACGACCGCGTCCTCGTCCCTTAATAGTATTTTTCTTCATTGTTGTGATTCAACTCGCACCACAATGAAATATATTATTTTTTATAAGCAAAATCCCCTCACTGGAATACTTTCAGTTTTTTGACTGTATGGATTACAGATGGAATGACTGTTATATGTGAGTACCGCTTTCTTTGACAGATTCTAGTATGGGTACATATATGTTTTCCCAACCCCAGCACATTAGTTTGCTAATTCCAGATGTATGAAACGCAGGCCTAACTGTATCTAGTATATTGAACGCCAGATAAACTAACTTGGCCTTTTTTAAATAAAAAAAAAATTCCCTCACTGGAATACTTTCAGTCTTTTGACTGTATGGATTACAGATGGAATGACTGTTATATGTGAGTACCGCTTTCTTTGACAGATTCTAGTATGGGTACATATATGTTTTCCCAACCCCAGCACATTAGTTTGCTAATTCCAGATGTATGAAACGCAGGCCTAACTGTATCTAGTATATTGAACGCCAGATAAACTAACTTGGCCTTTTTTAAATAAAAAAAATTCCCTCACTGGAATACTTTCAGTCTTTTGACTGTATGGATTACAGATGGAATGACTGTTATATGTGAGTACCGCTTTCTTTGACAGATTCTAGTATGGATACATATATGTTTTCCCAACCCCAGCACATTAGTTTGCTAATTCCAGATGTATGAAACGCAGGCCTAACTGTATCTAGTATATTGAACGCCAGATAAACTAACTTGGCCTTTTTTAAATAAAAAAAAAATTCCCTCACTGGAATACTTTCAGTCTTTTGACTGTATGGATTACAGATGGAATGACTGTTATATGTGAGTACCGCTTTCTTTGACAGATTCTAGTATGGGTACATATATGTTTTCCCAACCCCAGCACATTAGTTTGCTAATTCCAGATGTATGAAACGCAGGCCTAACTGTATCTAGTATATTGAACGCCAGATAAACTAACTTGGCCTTTTTTAAATAAAAAAAATCCCCTCACTGGAATACTTTCAGTCTTTTGACTGTATGGATTACAGATGGAATGACTGTTATATGTGAGTACCGCTTTCTTTGACAGATTCTAGTATGGGTACATATATGTTTTCCCAACCCCAGCACATTAGTTTGCTAATTCCAGATGTATGAAACGCAGGCCTAACTGTATCTAGTATATTGAACGCCAGATAAACTAACTTGGCCTTTTTTAAATAAAAAAAATTCCCTCACTGGAATACTTTCAGTCTTTTGACTGTATGGATTACAGATGGAATGACTGTTATATGTGAGTACCGCTTTCTTTGACAGATTCTAGTATGGATACATATATGTTTTCCCAACCCCAGCACATTAGTTTGCTAATTCCAGATGTATGAAACGCAGGCCTAACTGTATCTAGTATATTGAACGCCAGATAAACTAACTTGGCCTTTTTTAAATAAAAAAAATTCCCTTACTGGAATACTTTCAGTCTTTTGACTGTATGGATTACAGATGGAATGACTGTTATATGTGAGTACCGCTTTCTTTGACAGATTCTAGTATGGGTACATATATGTTTTCCCAACCCCAGCACATTAGTTTGCTAATTCCAGATGTATGAAACGCAGGCCTAACTGTATCTAGTATATTGAACGCCAGATAAACTAACTTGGCCTTTTTTAAATAAAAAAAATTCCCTCACTGGAATACTTTCAGTCTTTTGACTGTATGGATTACAGATGGAATGACTGTTATATGTGAGTACCGCTTTCTTTGACAGATTCTAGTATGGGTACATATATGTTTTCCCAACCCCAGCACATTAGTTTGCTAATTCCAGATGTATGAAACGCAGGCCTAACTGTATCTAGTATATTGAACGCCAGATAAACTAACTTGGCCTTTTTTAAATAAAAAAAATCCCCTCACTGGAATACTTTCAGTCTTTTGACTGTATGGATTACAGATGGAATGACTGTTATATGTGAGTACCGCTTTCTTTGACAGATTCTAGTATGGGTACATATATGTTTTCCCAACCCCAGCACATTAGTTTGCTAATTCCAGATGTATGAAACGCAGGCCTAACTGTATCTAGTATATTGAACGCCAGATAAACTAACTTGGCCTTTTTTAAATAAAAAAAATCCCCTCACTGGAATACTTTCAGTCTTTTGACTGTATGGATTACAGATGGAATGACTGTTATATGTGAGTACCGCTTTCTTTGACAGATTCTAGTATGGGTACATATATGTTTTCCCAACCCCAGCACATTAGTTTGCTAATTCCAGATGTATGAAACGCAGGCCTAACTGTATCTAGTATATTGAACGCCAGATAAACTAACTTGGCCTTTTTTAAATAAAAAAAATTCCCTCACTGGAATACTTTCAGTCTTTTGACTGTATGGATTACAGATGGAATGACTGTTATATGTGAGTACCGCTTTCTTTGACAGATTCTAGTATGGGTACATATATGTTTTCCCAACCCCAGCACATTAGTTTGCTAATTCCAGATGTATGAAACGCAGGCCTAACTGTATCTAGTATATTGAACGCCAGATAAACTAACTTGGCCTTTTTTAAATAAAAAAAATCCCCTCACTGGAATACTTTCAGTCTTTTGACTGTATGGATTACAGATGGAATGACTGTTATATGTGAGTACCGCTTTCTTTGACAGATTCTAGTATGGGTACATATATGTTTTCCCAACCCCAGCACATTAGTTTGCTAATTCCAGATGTATGAAACGCAGGCCTAACTGTATCTAGTATATTGAACGCCAGATAAACTAACTTGGCCTTTTTTAAATAAAAAAAATCCCCTCACTGGAATACTTTCAGTCTTTTGACTGTATGGATTACAGATGGAATGACTGTTATATGTGAGTACCGCTTTCTTTGACAGATTCTAGTATGGGTACATATATGTTTTCCCAACCCCAGCACATTAGTTTGCTAATTCCAGATGTATGAAACGCAGGCCTAACTGTATCTAGTATATTGAACGCCAGATAAACTAACTTGGCCTTTTTTAAATAAAAAAAAAATTCCCTCACTGGAATACTTTATGGCTTTTCACTGTATGGATTACAGGTAGACTGGTATTAGTAGGGGTGACACAAGCACACCCAAGTCCCTGATGTAGGATTTCTATGGCACAGACCACTATTACAAGTGATTAATGGACGTTGGGAGAGATTGTGCTGCAGCACTAGTCCCAAGATGGCCGCCGCCTATCAGCCCAGTAACATGTGCCACAAAATGGTCTGCACAACCTTTAAAAAAAATAGCCTTGGACTGTGCTGCTAAATCGCTATTGGTCTGAATCCCAGGTGTAGATGTCTGACTTGTTTGGAGCTTTGGAATGCACACTGTGGCAGCTTCTGCTGCAGCACTACAAGTCGCAAAATGGCGGCCGGCGGTCAGCCCAGGTACATGTGGATGGAAAAATCACTCTGGCCACTCTAAAAATAGCCAATCCCTATCAAAAAAGCAGCTCAGCTGCAGTTGTTCAGATGAATCACAGGTGGAGGAGAGAAATTTGCTTCCAGTTATTCAATTATCCCTGCCTATTCTCGTCTTAGCATCAGCTGCGTCTATCCCTGTTCTATTCACATCGGGAGTGAGCACGTCCCGACGTGCGCACAAGCTTATAAGAGGCTGAGTCACATGCTGCACTTGGCCAATCACAGCCTTGCCAATAGTAGGCATGGCTGCGATGGCATCTTAGGGCAAGTAGTATGATGCATGTTGATTGGCTGCTTTGCAGCCTTTCAAAATGCGCCAAAATACATGCCGAACGACGAACCCGAACCCGAACTTTTTCGTAAAAGTTCGGGTTCGGGTCCGTGTCACGAACACCCCAAAATTCGGTACGGACCCGAACTATGCTCGAACTGTTCGCTCAACACTATTAAGCAGAGTTATGAAGTTGTGATTTAAGAAACAATTGCAATAAAATTTCCCTATCTGTGACAAAGGTTAGGACACCAGGAGGGAAAGGGCACAGTAAAAGTGTCCAGTATCTCTTAATTGCCATCATATCTTATATTCCTGTGCAGATCTTTGATGCAGGCAACTTTTTAATTACTATACTTGCAGACATAAATGACATTTGAGAGAAAATAAACTTCTCTTCTCTCAGACATTTTAGTGTCTCACAATTATTAGGAACCAGAGAATTGCTAATGAAATTCACAGACTCATCAAACTGTATCAGAACATCATGCTGTGCATCACTAGCAAAGTATTTCCCCTGTTAGCAACTACGGCTCGCTCTAAATATGTTGTCTATGACACAGAATTAACACTGTGATAATAAGAGAAAATTATTACAGACACATAAACAGAGATGACTCCTATGTTACCTTTCTTTCTCTGATGCAATTATAAAGTATAACTTTAGGAAAGCTTGCCAATGAAAAGCATCAGGTGTCTTAGATGATGTGTAAGGATGTAAGGCAAGGGATATTAAATATATTACTCTGCTATGTTGTGAATTGTATAACTATTGCAACATCTCACTTTGGTCAGTAGATGGCAGCATAGGATAAGATGATAAAAGTCTACAATGGAGCTGCCTATTAGAGAGATATCATAACATATTTAGTTTGCAAAGTTGGTAAATTGCTAATTTATGTGTTGTTTTGGTCCCTTACAAGTGTTATAGCAGACTTATTATGCAGGTTTGACACTACACTTAACAAATGATTTATTGCATCACACTCTCCCTGTGTAAGGGGAGGAGCAGGAAGTGAGCAGAAGGAGGCTATGCTTGGTGTTGCTGAAGACCAGAAGAGATCTTCTCTGCAGAATCTGGAAGGCAATGGACCGGCTCACGGTGGAGACTGGCGACAGCAGAAAGGGGAGGTTTGCAGCGACGACCCCAGGAGTGTCTAGCCTGTAGAATCCAGTTCTGGAGTGAACCAGGAAATAAGATAAAGCACCAAGAAACTACTCAAGGAACTGTAAGTGCGGCTCTGCCGCGTCACATTGCACCACATGGTTGAAGTGGCATTTGGACATACAATAACGCTCCAAATACAGTTACATTGCGGCATATGGGCTACAAGCTAATACATAGCCCTAAGGGACTCATACGCTGACACCTTCCTATCTCTCTTGCTGCTCATAGGGTGTTCTATGCTGCGAGCTGGAGTAAAGATTAAAGTTAGAGACAGAAATGTACCTATGGATTACAAATATTATTGCGCAATACTTAGGGTGCACCCCAACGGGGAACTCGTCCAGGAAGGTACAAGTGCAGCTAGGCTAATTAACCACTTCATAACCACCCATGGACTATAAACGTCCTATGGGTTGTTGTTTATCTCTGAATGGACGTTTTAGAATGTCCTTTCAGAGATGGCAAATGCATGCTAATCGTGCAGCTGCAGTGACAGCAGGGCACTCTAGGGAGAAGGCAGGGACAGTTTCCAAGTATCCCTGCCTTCTATATCTCTATATACACAGTGCTCAACGAGCGCTGTGTATACAGATCAGGGAGCGCTATGCGGTCATGTGGTCATGTGACCGCCTCGCCGGAAGAGTGCAGGAGCTGTCGGCTTTTCCACAGACCTCAATCAGCCCTTCACTGAGTCTGTACAGCACTGTATACTGCTGTACAGCCTCTCTGGGGAGTGTATTTCCCCTGTAACTGGGGCTACTATGTCAGCCCCAGTTACAGGAGAAATCAATAGTGAAAAAAAAAAAGTGAAGTGTAAAATAAAAAATAAAAAATAATATGTTTTATAAAAAATTATTAAAAAAGTTTCACATGTAAAAAAGAAAAATCCCCAATTAACCCCTTAGGGACTTAGGGCGTACCGGTACGCCCTGTTTCCCGAGTCCTTAAGGACCCAGGGCATACCAGTACGTCCTAACTTTAAACAGACATTGCGGTGTGGAGGGGGTTAATTGTGACAGGATGCCCGCTGAAAGGGGTCATGTAAATTCAGACATGCGATTTGCGGCTTTTACCTGCGGTTGCGGCGGCTGTGCGGCGGTGGCATCGGGTCCCCATGTGGCTGTAGGGGGGACTCGATGGCATGGAAGGCAGCGCGATGTCTAAGGAAGGCAACGCGCTGCCTTCCGGTGAAGAGCCTGTGAGATCCCCCTGGATCTCACAGGCCGGAAGCTGTATGAGTAATACACACAGCCAATGCAGAAGTATTGGAATGCATTGTAAAGGATTAGACTCCAAAAAGTTCAAGTCCCAAAGTGGGACAAAAATAAAGTGAAAAAAAAAGTTGAAAAAAAAAAGTTTTCCCCCCCAAAAATTTTACGTTTCAAGAAAAAATAAACAAAAACTTTATTTTCCCCAAATAAAGTTAAAAAAAATTGGTAAGTAGTAGTATACATATTAGGTATCGCCGCATCCGTTTCGACCGGCTCTATAAACATATCACATGACCTAATCCCTCAGATAAACACCGTAAAAAAAAAAATTTTTAAATTAAAACTGTGCTAAATAAACCATTTTTTGGTCACCTTACATCACAAAAAGTACAACAGCAATCGATCAAAAAGGCGTTTGCCTACCAAAATAGTGCCAATCTAACCGTCACCTCATCCTACAAAAAATTTGCCCATACCTGAGACAATCGCCCAAAAAATTAAAAAAAACTATGGCTCAGAATATGGAGACACTAAAACATCATTTTATTTTGTTTTAAAAAAGCTGTTATTGTGTAAAACTTCCATAAATAAAAAAAAGTATACATATTTGGTATTGTCGCGTTCGTATCGACCAGCTCTATAAAAATATCACATGACCTAACCCCTCAGATGAACACCGTAAAAAATAAAAAATAAAAACTGTGCTAAATAAACCATTTTTTGTCACCTTACATCACAAAAAGTGTAATAGCAAGCGATCAAAAAGTCATATGCACCCCAAAATAATGCCAATCAAACCGTCATCTCATCCCGCAAAAAATTAGACCCTACCTAAGATAATCTCCCAAAAACTGGAAAATCTATGGCTCTCAGATTATGGAGACACTAAAACATGATTTTTTTTTTGTTTCAAAAATGATATTATTTTGTAAAACTTACATAAATAAAAAAAAGTATGCATATTAGGTATCGCCGCGTCCGTATCGACCGACTCTATAAAAATATCACATGACCTAACCCCTCAGATGAACACCGTAAAATTTTTTAAATAAAAACTGCTAAATAAACAATTTTTTGTCACCTTACATCACACAAAGTGTAATAGCAAGCGATCAAAAAGTCACACGCACCTCATAATAATGCCAATAAAACCATCATCTCATCCCGCAAAAATCATACCCTACCCAATGTAATCGCCCAAAAACTGAAAAAATTATGGCTCTCAGACTATGGAAACACTAAAACATGATTTATTTTTGCTTCAAAAATGAAATCATTGTGTAAAACTTACATAAATAAAAAAAAGTATACATATTAGGTATCACCGCATCCGAGACAACCTGGTCTATAAAAGTATCACATCTAACCTGTCAGATGAATGTTGTAAATAACAAAAAATAAAAACGGTGCCAAAACAGCTATTTCTTGTTATCTTGCCTCACAAAAAGTGTAATATAAATGTAAACTAGTACCAACAATACTGCCACCCTATCCTGTAGTTTCTAAAATGGGGTCACTTTTTTGGAGTTTCTACACTAGGGGTGCATCAGGGGGGCTTCAAATGGGACATGGTGTCAAAAAAAACAGTCCACCAAAATCTGCCTTCCAAAAACCGTATGGCATTCCTTTCCTTCTGCACCCTGCCGTGTGCCCGTACAGCTGTTTACGACCACATATGGGATGTTTCTGTAAACGACAGAATAAGGGCTTTAAATATTGAGCTTTGTTTGGCTGTTAACCCTTGCTTTGTTACTGGGAAAAATGGATTAAAATGGAAAATTTGCCCAAAAATATTGAAATTCTGAAATTTCATCTCCATTTGCCAATAACTCTTGTGGAGCACCTAAAGGGTTAACGACATTTGTAAAATCTGTTTTGAATACCTTGAGGTGTGTAGTTTCTTAGATGGGGTCACTTTTATGGAGTTTCTACTCTAGGGTTGCATCAGGGGGGCTTCAAATGGGACATGGTGTCAAAAAAAACCAGTCCAGCAAAATCTGCCTTCCAAAAACCGTATGGCATTCCTTTCCTTCTGCGCTCTGCCGTGTGCCCGTACAGCGGTTTACGACCACATATGGGGTGTTTCTGTAAACTACAGAATCAGGGCTATTAATATTGAGTTTTCTTTGGCTGTTAACCCTTGCTTTGTAAAAGTAAAAAAAATATTAAAATGGAAAATCTGCCAAAAAGTGAAATTTAGAAATTGTATTTAAATTTTCCATTAATTCTTGTGGAACACCTAAAGGGTTAATGACGTTTGTAAAAATCAGTTTTGAATACCTTGAGGGGTGTAGTTTCTTAGATGGGGTCATTTTTGGGTGGTTTCTATTATGTAAGGCTACTTTCACACTAGCGTTCGGGTGTCCGCTCGTGCGCTCCGTTTGAAGGGGCTCACGAGCGGCCCCGAACGGATCCGTACTGCCCCAATGCATTCTGAGTGGATAAGGATCCGCTCAGAATGCATCAGTCTGGCAGCGTTCAGCCTCCGTTCCGCTCAGCAGGCGGACACCCGAACGCAGCTTGCAGCGTTTTGATGTCCGCCTGGCCGTGCGGAGGCGTGCGGATCCGTTCAGACTTACAATGGAAGTCAATGGAGACGGATCCGTCTGTCCTGGCTCCGCTTTGACACGGATCCGTTCGAAACCGTTCACGTCTCTGCGCATGCCCAGTAACTTCCTGGCCCTCCCCCTCATCGTCGGCCATTTTGGATTATCGACTTGGTGAGGCTGGTAAGTATGAAGTTTTGTCTGTTTGTCTATCTTTCTTTTTTTACTATCTATCTATCTCTCTATTTCTAGGGTGGGGGGGCTGCTGGCACTTGGTAAGGGGTATGTGTCTGGAACTGTGGGAGCCGCTGGCACTGGTGGTGTGGGCTGCCTTTATGGGGGGCTTCTGGCACTGGGGGGGGGGCCTGTGTGTCTGGAACTGGGGGGGGTCTGCTGGCAATGGTATGATGTTTGTGGCTGAAGCTGTGGTTGCTGCTGGCACTGCGGGGGTGTTTGTGGCTGGAACTGTGCGGTGCTTCTGACATTGCGGCGGTGTTTGTGGCTGGAACTGTGCGGTGCTTCTGACATTGCGGCGGTGTATGTGGCTGGAACTGTGCGGTACTTCTGACATTGCGGCGGTGTTTGTGGCTGGAACTGTGCGGTGCTTCTGACATTGCGGCGGTGTTTGTGGCTGGAACTGTGCGGTGCTTCTGACATTGCGGCGGTGTTTGTGGCTGGAACTGTGCGGTGCTTCTGACATTGCAGCGGTGTTTGTGGCTGGAACTGTGCGGTGCTTCTGACATTGCGGCGGTGTATGTGGCTGGAACTGTGCGGTGCTTCTGACATTGCGGCGGTGTTTGTGGCTGGAACTGTGCGGTGCTTCTGACATTGCGGCGGTGTATGTGGCTGGAACTGTGCGGTGCTTCTGACATTGCGGCGGTGTTTGTGGCTGGAACTGTGCGGTGCTTCTGACATTGCGGCGGTGTTTGTGGCTGGAACTGTGCGGTGCTTCTGACATTGCGGCGGTGTTTGTGGCTGGAACTGTGCGGTGCTTCTGACATTGCGGCGGTGTTTGTGGCTGGAACTGTGCGGTGCTTCTGACATTGCGGCGGTGTTTGTGGCTGGAACTGTGGGAGCTGCTGGCATTGGGGGGGCTGAGGGCACTGTGGGAAGGTTGTTTGGAACTGGGGGCCTGATGTCATTGTGGGGGGCTGCTGTCTCTGGGGGTGTTTATGGCAGTTGGGGGGGGGGATCATGGCTCCTGTCGGATTCATTTTTTTAATCATTTTATTATTAGGGTCGTTCCCAAAAAAAGAAAAAAAAAACTATCTGCGGTGGGCAAGCCCAGATCTATATTTTAAAAAGTAAGTATTGAAAAAAAAAAATTGTTGATATATGAGGAAATAGTGCTCTACAAGTTCCTTTAACGTTATCTGCATTTTGTCTGGTATTCTGTTGCGTACAGATGTCATCAAAGAAGACATCCATAGACTGGAGTGACCCACCCAGAAGGCGCCGCCGCCGTATTCAGTGGCCGGTAAGTATAAAATCAACATTTGGAGTTTTTACTGTTTGATTCGTTGCATTAATCAGTATGTGCTCTTATTATAGATTTCTTCATCATCGTCTGTGGAGGGCTCTCCATCACCTGCCGAATCGCCAGCGTCCAGGGGAGGTGGACCAAGCCCGGACCGGGGCTGTCAAGAAGTAAGTATATATATATATATATATATAGAGATCTTAATTTTTTTATTTTATTTAAGTACAGTCTTCTAAAAAAAAAAAAAATTGTTTTTAGCAATCTGCACCTAGAGCCGCCAGCGAGGATCCCCCAGTCGCCTCCAGAGTCCGCGGGAATGAGCGTGGCGGTCGTAGACGTGTAAGTATTGAATTAAGTAGTTTTAATTAGCATTTTGTATTAGGATTTACATTAAATTTTGTATTTCCTTTTTTTCAGGGTTCCGTAGGCTCCACCAGGGAAGATGAGGAGTTCGGGGTTCCGAGCATAGATAACCTGCTCCTCATCCGACTGGTGGAGGCGCGTCCAGCATTATGGGACCACTCCGACCGCCACCACGCCGATCATCGTCGTACCCAGCGGCTCTGGAGGGACATCTCTGCTTCAGTTTTTGAGACCTGGGGGGATCTAGATGCGGCGGCTCAGGAGGAATATGGTAAGTAAAACAATATGTACTGTATTTTAATACTTTAAAATATTGTTCTTTTCCTTCATCATGCTGATTTTAGTTTTTATTGTTTTTTTCGATAGTCAAACTGGTTACAACGCGTTGGCGATCTATCCGGGACCGCTTCAGGAGGGATTACAACAAGGAGGTTCAGGCCCCGAGTGGCTCCGGAGGAACCTCAGGGGCCACCTACATCCATACGGCGGCCCTGGGGTTCCTACGAAGGGCGATGGCACCGAAAAGGTAAATATTTATAACAACTGTTCAAAAAATAAATTGTAAAGGGGCTGTCTGAGACAGCGGAGCGTTTGGCTCCCCTGTTTTGGCCAGCCCCCCCCACAGTCAGATGGACAACTGTTCTCTCCGTCTGACTGTGAGGGGCTGTCTGAGACAGGGTAGCGTTTGGCTCCCCTGTTTTGGCCAGCCCCCCACAGTCAGATGGACAACTGTTCTCTCCGTCTGAATTTAAGGGGCTGTCTGAGACAGCGAGGCGTTTGGCTTCCCTGTTTTGGCCAGCCCCCCACAGTCAGATGGACAACTGTTCTCTCCGTCTGAATTTAAGGGGCTGTCTGAGACAGCAGAGCGTTTAGCTTCCCTGTTTTGGCCAGCCCCCTATGGTATACGGTAGACATAGCATAGAACAGTGTTTCCCAACCAGTGTGCCTCCAGCTGTTGCAAAACTACAACTCCCAGCATGCCCGCACAGCCTTTGGCTGTGCGGGCATGCTGGGAGTTGTAGTTTTGCAACAGCTGGAGGCACACTGGTTGGGAAACACTGGCATAGAACATGGATGTTTTATTTAGAGAACAATTCCTAACTTTCATTTTTTTTTTTTCTACAGAAGTGCCAGCAGCACTCGGGAGCCTGACCAACCTCCTGAGGAGGAACCGGAACGGATCGCCAGCGCCAGCCCTCCTGTCCCTCATGCATCGGCTCAGGATAATCCGAGTCCCCTACCGGGTCCCTCCGCTCAACAGAGGCTCTTAGGTTTTAGTCAAAATTTGAGAGCCCTGGTGAGCAGGCAGAGATCCGGTAGGCCAAATCGAGCTGATTATGCAAACCTTGTAGAGGTCGTTTCCGACGCTCTAGAAGATTTTGCCCAACATCAGATGGAGTTTGGTGCTGACTTGATTCGCCGCTGGGAGGGGGCGGAGTCGGCGTTTCAACGCAGCCCAAACTACCATTATGGGCTAAGCATGATCAGTTTGATGGACTCAATGACGCCCGAGCAGTTGCATAAGTACAAGATCATGCTAGAGAACGGGTCATGGGAAATCATGCACCGCCCCCAACCCCCACCCCCACCCCCATCCCACACCTACCCCCCATCCCACACGAGTGGCCAGTACCGACAACCTTTCCCTTCCCACCCCCCTGAGCATGTGTTTCCTTCTGCTTCTTTTTCTTCTCCTGCCCCGTATTTTCCTCCTACTTCTTTTCAAACTCCCTCCACCTCTACACATGCTCAGGCCTCCTCCTCCTCAGACCCTTCCTTTCTCCACACCCCGCAATTACGCCCTGCATCCTTTCCTGTGGCCCGTAGTTTTACCTCAGTGGATCGCCAGGACAGGGGGGCTACCATTGCCAGCCCCAGACCATCAACCCCACGACAGTCCACCTCCCCTCACCGTTATGAACAATTGTAAATATAATTTTTGTTTATATTTATTTTATTTATTTTCTGTAAAAAAAATAAAAAAATGTTTATACTTTACTGCACTGTGTCTGTGTTTTATTGTCCTGTACAGGGAACCTTGGCACTATAGCTGTGTTGAAATTAAAACTACCCTAGTCTCACTACTGTGCGTTTATTATAACACCCTTGGTAGTTTTTATATCAAAACAGCATTAGTGCCAATGTCGTAAGATCCATTAAAACCTGACTATCAATATTGAGCTATCTTTTGGCTCTTTATTGATCGTAGACCCTATGATTGGCACATGAACAAGCAAATGCTTGTTCATTGTTCAATCTTGTGCCCTTTCATATGAGCCCTTGTGGGAGTCACGGTCCATGAGCATCAGGAATTCATTAATAAATTGTGATTTTAACGTTTAATGATTTCCCGATGACGCTAATATAACCAGTGTAATTACCACAAGGGACACGCAAGGGACATACAGTTTTTAAAGGGGTATTCACATAGACAATGGGGGGATTTCACTTGAATATGTCCCCATTGTCTGATAGGTGTGGGTAAACATTGGTAGGACCCGCACCTATATCGAGAACGGAGCGGGGAGCACTGTTGCTGTAGGACACATTTCCCATGGTATGTCCACCACCAAGCGCTAATCCCCGCCTCTCACATAGAAGTGAATGGAGGGCGGCAGCACAGTGCGACCTCATCTACTTTCTTGGCTTCGTTCTCAATATATGTGAGGGTACCAGCCGTGGGACCCGCACCTATAAGACAATGTAGGTATATCTTAAAGTGGTATGCCCCCATTGTATGAGATGAGAAAACCCCTTTAAGGCCTCTTGCACACGACTGTATGCCCCAAGAGACATACGGTCTGTGAGCGGGCCATATGTCCCGTAGTGGCATTGATCGTCCGCACGAGAGCACACAGCATCATAGTGTACAATCATCCTGTGCAAGTTGAGCTGCCCGCGGGGATATAGTCTTGCACTAATAGATCATATGAGTGCGGGACAATAGCCCAGTTTGCGGCACAACATGGTCAGCATCATGATGCTCTGTACTCCTGTACGCACGATCAATGACGATCAGGGACATATGGCCCTCTAACGAACACTATACATCTTTAAGTGCATGTAGTCATGTACAAGAGTCCAAAAGGTGTGGTCTATTATCAAAGCCGGACCAGCTTTGGAACTTCAACAAGATAGCCCTGGAGAAATGTAGGAGCATTAAAACCCTATAGATCTGAATACATGAAGATGGAACCTAAAGATACTTTTCCTTCCAAAACGGATCCGCTAAACGGATGACAAAACGGAAACCAACGTGACAAACGGATCCGTAAAACAGACGGATCCGTACAAACGGATCCGTCTGAATGGCTTCTGTTTGGCTCCGTTTAGTCAGTTGTTTGACGGATCCGTTTGAAATGCCCTTCAAACGGATCCGTCAAACGCTAGTGTGAAAGTAGCCTAAGCCTCGCAAAGTGACTTCAGACCTGAACTGGTCCCTAGAAATTGGGTTTTTGAAAATTTCTGAAAAATTTCAAGATTTGCTTCTATATTTCAAAGCCTTGTAACATCCCCAAAAAATAACATATCATTCCCAAAATGATCCAAACATGAAGTAGACATATGGGGAATGTAAAGTAATAACTATTTTTGGAGGTTATACTATGTATTATAGAAGTAGAGAAATTGAAACTTGGAAACTTGCAATTTTTAAAAAAAATTGGGTAAATTTGGTATTTTTTTATAAATAAAAATTAATTTTTTGACTTCATTTTACCAGTGTCATGAAGTACAATATGTGATGAAAAAACAATCTCAGAATGGCCTGGATAAGTCAAAGCATTTTAAAGTTATCACGACTTAAAGTGACACTGGTCAGATTTGCAAAAAATGGCCTGGTCCTTAAGGTGAAATAGGGCTGAGTCCTTAAGGGGTTAAGTAATTAAAAAACATGTTAAAAATAGAAAAAAAGAAAAATCAAATAGACATATTTGGTATTGCCGCGTCCGTGACATCTAGCTATATAAATATATCACATGATCGACCCCGTCTGATAAACACCATAAAAGAAAAGTAAAAACTGTGTCAAAAAAAGCCATTTTTGTCACCTTACATCACAAAAAGTGCAACACCAAGTGATCAAAAAGGCATATGTCCCACAAAATGGTAACAATAAAATTGTCACTTCATCTCGCAAAAAATTAGCCCCTACATAAGAAAATCGCTCAAAAAATAAAAAAAAACTATAGCACTCAGAACATGGAGACCTTAAAACATCATTGTTTTGTTTCAAAAATGCTATTATTGTGGTAAAGTGAAATAAATAAAATGTAGACTTATTAGGTATTGCCGCATCCGTAAAATCCTGCTCTATAAAAATATCACATGACCTAACCCCTTAGGTGAACACCATAAAAAATAAATTTAAAAACTGTGCCAAAAAAGCAATTTTTTGTCACCTTACATCACAAAAATTGAAACACCAAGCGATCAAAAAGGCATATACCCCCCAAAATGGAACCAATCAAACTTTCACCTCATCCTGCCAAAAATGAGACCCTACCTAAGACATTTGGTCATAAATAGGGATGAGCGAACCCGAACTGTATAGTTCGGGTTTGTACCGAATTTTGGGGTGTCCGTGACACGGACCCGGACCCGAACATTTTCGTAAAAGTCCGGGTTCGGTGTTCGGCGCTTTCTTGGCGCTTTTTGAAAGGCTGCAAAGCAGCCAATCAACAAGCGTCATACTACTTGCCCCAAGAGGCCATCACAGCCATGCCTACTATTGGCATGGCTGTGATTGGCCAGTGCAGCATGTGACCCAGCCTCTATATAACCTTGGGTCACGTAGCGCTGCACGTCACTCTGCTGTTACAAGTGTAGGGAGAGGTTGCAGCTGCGACGTTAGGGCGAGATTAGGCAGTGATTAACTCCTCCAAAACACTTAAGACAGTGATCGATCTACAGCTGTGGATCATTGAACTGCTGCTATTCAATTGCTCACTGTTTTTAGGCTGCCCAGAGCGTTTTTCAGTCACTTTTTTCTGGGGTGATCGGCGGCCATTTTGTGGCTTGTGGTGCGCCAGCACAAGCTGCCACCAAGTCCATTTAACCATCAATAGTGTGGTTATTTTTTGCTATATCCTACATCAGGGGCAAGCTGTCACCAAGTCCATTTAACCATCAATAGTGTGGTTATTTTTTGGCTATATCCTACATCAAGGGCAAGCTGCCACCAAGTTCATTTAACCATCAATAGTGTGGTTATTTTTTGGCTATATCCTACATCAAGGGCAAGCTGCCACCAAGTCCATTTAACCATCAATAGTGTGGTTATTTTTTGGCTATATCCTACATCAGGGGCAGGCTGCCACCAAGTCCATTTAACCATCAATAGTGTGGTTATTTAAATCTATCCCTAAAAGGGTATATTAGATTCAAGGTGCTGATAGGGTCATTCTCAATAACTTCACACACACGCTACTGTGCATATCCAAGTCTAATTCTGTCCGTAAACGTATACCTGTCACCCAGTGCCTAAATAATAGGCCTCAAATTTATATTCAGCAAAATCTGTGGCTATTGCTGTAGCTGCTCAAGTTATTTTGTGTCCGTCAAAGCACAGTTTTTGTTCTGGGTTGAAATACAATTCCCAACCTAGCAATTTTCTAAATTAGTGGTTTCTGCTGTATCAGGCCTACTTTAAATCTATCCCTAAAAGGGTATATTAGATTCAAGGTGCTGATAGGGTCATTCTCAATAACTTCACACACACGCTACTGTGCATATCCAAGTCTAATTCTGTACATAAACATATACCTGTCACCCAGCGCCTAAATAATATGCCTCAAATTTATATTCAGCAAAATCTGTGGCTATTGCTGTAGCTGCTCAAGTTATTTTGTGTCCGTCAAAGCACAGTTTTTGTTCTGGGTTGAAATACAATTCCCAACCTAGCAATTTTCTAAATTAGTGGTTTCTGCTGTATCAGGCCTACTTTAAATCTATCCCTAAAAGGGTATATTAGATTCAAGGTGCTGATAGGGTCATTCTCAATAACTTCACACACACGCTACTGTGCATATCCAAGTCTAATTCTGTCCATAAACATATACCTGTCACCCAGCGCCTAAATAATATGCCTCAAATTTATATTCAGCAAAATCTGTGGCTATTGCTGTAGCTGCTCAAGTTATTTTGTGTCCGTCAAAGTACAGTTTTTGTTCTGGGTTGAAATACATTTCCCAACCTAGCAATTTTCTAAATTAGTGGTTTCTGCTGTATCAGGCCTACTTTAAATCTATCCCTAAAAGGGTATATTAGATTCAAGGTGCTGATAGGGTCATTCTCAATAACTTCATACACACGCTACTGTGCATATCCAAGTCTAATTCTGTCCGTAAACGTATACCTGTCACCCAGCGCCTAAATAATAGGCCTCAAATTTATATTCAGCAAAATCTGTGGCTATTGCTGTAGCTGCTCAAGTTATTTTGTGTCCGTCAAAGCACAGTTTTTGTTCTGGGTTGAAATACATTTCCCAACCTAGCAATTTTCTAAATTAGTGGTTTCTGCTGTATCAGGCCTACTTTAAATCTATCCCTAAAAGGGTATATTAGATTCAAGGTGCTGATAGGGTCATTCTCAATAACTTCACACACACGCTACTGTGCATATCCAAGTCTAATTCTGTCCGTAAACGTATACCTGTCACCCAGCGCCTAAATAATAGACCTCAAATTTATATTCAGCAAAATCTGTGGCTATTGCTGTAGCTGCTCAAGTTATTTTGTGTCCGTCAAAGTACAGTTTTTGTTCTGGGTTGAAATACATTTCCCAACCTAGCAATTTTCTAAATTAGTGGTTTCTGCTGTATCAGGCCTACTTTAAATCTATCCCTAAAAGGGTATATTAGATTCAAGGTGCTGATAGGGTCATTCTCAATAACTTCATACACACGCTACTGTGCATATCCAAGTCTAATTCTGTCCGTAAACGTATACCTGTCACCCAGCGCCTAAATAATAGGCCTCAAATTTATATTCAGCAAAATCTGTGGCTATTGCTGTAGCTGCTCAAGTTATTTTGTGTCCGTCAAAGCACAGTTTTTGTTCTGGGTTGAAATACATTTCCCAACCTAGCAATTTTCTAAATTAGTGGTTTCTGCTGTATCAGGCCTACTTTAAATCTATCCCTAAAAGGGTATATTAGATTCAAGGTGCTGATAGGGTCATTCTCAATAACTTCACACACACGCTACTGTGCATATCCAAGTCTAATTCTGTCCGTAAACGTATACCTGTCACCCAGCGCCTAAATAATAGACCTCAAATTTATATTCAGCAAAATCTGTGGCTATTGCTGTAGCTGCTCAAGTTATTTTGTGTCCGTCAAAGCACAGTTTTTGTTTTGGGTTGAAATACAATTCCCAACCTAGCAATTTTCTAAATTAGTGGTTTCTGCTGTATCAGGCCTACTTTAAATCTATCCCTAAAAGGGTATATTAGATTCAAGGTGCTGATAGGGTCATTCTCAATAACTTCACACACACGCTACTGTGCATATCCAAGTCTAATTCTGTCCATAAACATATACCTGTCACCCAGCGCCTAAATAATATGCCTCAAATTTATATTCAGCAAAATCTGTGGCTATTGCTGTAGCTGCTCAAGTTATTTTGTGTCCGTCAAAGCACAGTTTTTGTTCTGGGTTGAAATACATTTCCCAACCTAGCAATTTTCTAAATTAGTGGTTTCTGCTGTATCAGGCCTACTTTAAATCTATCCCTAAAAGGGTATATTAGATTCAAGGTGCTGATAGGGTCATTCTCAATAACTTCACACACACGCTACTGTGCATATCCAAGTCTAATTCTGTCCGTAAACGTATACCTGTCACCCAGCGCCTAAATAATAGGCCTCAAATTTATATTCAGCTAAATCTGTGGCTATTGCTGTAGCTGGTCAAGTTATTTTGTGTCCGTCAAAGCACAGTTTTTGTTCTGGGTTGAAATACAATTCCCAACCTAGCAATTTCCTAAATTAGTGGTTTCTGCTGTATCAGGCCTACTTTAAATCTATCCCTAAAAGGGTATATTAGATTCAAGGTGCTGATAGGGTCATTCTTAATAACTTCACACACACGCTACTGTGCATATCCAAGTCTAATTCTGTCCGTAAACGTATACCTGTCACCCAGCGCCTAAATAAAAGGCCTCAAATTTATATTCAGCTAAATCTGTCATTACTGCTGTGCCTGTATTAGTGTAATACGGTACCTAAATAAATAGCCAGATAGTGTTAGGTGTCTGTAAAAAAAGGCCTGAATTTGAATTCAATACATTGGGCCAAATAATATTTTTCTTATTGTGGTGAACGGTAACAATGAGGAAAACATCTAGTAAGGGACGCGGACATGGTCGTGGTGGTGTTAGTGGAACCTCTGGTGCTGGGAGAGGATGTGGCCGTTCTGCCACAGCCACACGTCCTAGTGTACCAACTACCTCAGGTCCCAGTAGCCGCCAGAATTTACAGCCATATTTGGTGGGGCCCAATGCCGTTCTAAGGATGGTAAGGCCTGAGCAGGTACAGGCATTAGTCAATTGGGTGGCCGACAGTGGATCCAGCACGTTCACATTATCTCCCACCCAGTCTTCTGCAGAAAGCGCACAGATGGCGCATGAAAACCAAGCCCATCAGTCTGTCACATCACCCCCGTGCATACCAGGGAAACTGTCTGAGCCTCAAGTTATGCAGCAGTCTCTTATGCTGTTTGAAGACTCTGCTGCCAGGGTTTCCCAAGGGCATCCACCTAGCCCTTCCCCAGCGGTGGAAGACATAGAATGCACTAACGCACAACCACTTATGTTTCCTGATGATGAGGACATGGGAATACCACCTCAGCACGTCTCTGATGATGACGAAACACAGGTGCCAACTGCTGCGTCTTTCTGCAGTGTGCAAACTGAACAGGAGGTCAGGGATGAAGACGATGCAGGGGACGATGAGGTCCTAGACCCCACATGGAATGAAGGTCATGCCACTGACTTTCACAGTTCGGAAGAAGAGGCAGTGGTGAGACCAAGCCAACAGCGTACCAAAAGACAAAGAGGGAGCAGTGGGCAAAAGCAGAACACCCCCCGCCAAGAGACTCCGCCTGAAACCGGGACCGAGCACCCCAAAGGCAGCTTCAAGGAGTTCCCTGGCATGGCACTTCTTCAAACAATGTGCTGACGACAAGACCCGAGTGGTTTGCACGCTGTGCCATCAGAGCCTGAAGCGAGGCATTAACGTTCTGAACCTTAGCACAACCTGCATGACCAGGCACCTGCATGCAAAGCATGAACTGCAGTGGAGTAAACGCCTTAAAAACAAGGAAGTCACTCAGGCTCCCCCTGCTACCTCTTCTGCTGCTGCCGCCTCGGCCTCTTCCTCCGCCTCTGGAGGAACGTTGGCACCTGCCGCCCAGCAAACATGGGATGTACCACCAACACCACCACCTGCGTCACCAAGCATCTCAACCATGTCACACAGCAGCGTTCAGCTCTCCATCTCACAAACATTTGAGAGAAAGCGTAAATTCCCACCTAGCCACCCTCGATCCCTGGCCCTGAATGCCAGCATTTCTAAACTACTGGCCTATGAAATGCTGTCATTTAGGCTGGTGGACACACACAGCTTCAAACAGCTCATGTCGCTTGCTGTCCCACAGTATGTTGTTCCCAGCCGGCACTACTTCTCCAAGAGAGCCGTGCCTTCCCTGCACAACCAAGTATCCGATAAAATCAAGTGTGCACTGCGCAACGCCACCTGTGGCAAGGTCCACCTAACCACAGATACGTGGACCAGTAAGCACGGCCAGGGACGCTATATCTCCCTAACTGCACACTGGGTAAATGTAGTGGCGACTGGGCCCCAGGCGGAGAGCTGTTTGGCGCACGTCGTTCCGCCACCAAGGATCGCAGGGCAACATTCTTTGCCTCCTGTCTCCTCCTCCTCCTACTCAGCTTCCTCCTCCTCTTCTTCCACCTGCTCATCCAGTCAGCCACACACCTTCACCACCAACTTCAGCACAGCCCGGGGTAAACGTCGGCAGTCCATTCTGAAACTCATATGTTTGGGGGACAGGCCCCACACCGCACAGGAGTTGTGGCGGGGTATAGAACAACAGACCGATGAGTGGTTGCTGCCGGTGAGCCTCAAGCCCGGCCTGGTGGTGTGCGATAATGGGCGAAATCTCGTTGCAGCTCTGGGACTAGCCGGTTTGACGCACATCCCTTGCCTGGCGCATGTGCTGAATTTGGTGGTGCAGAAGTTCATTCGCAACTACCCCGACATGTCAGAGCTGCTGCATAAAGTGCGGGCCGTCTGTTCACGCTTCCGGCGTTCACATCCTGCCGCTGCTCGCCTGTCTACGCTACAGCGCAACTTCGGCCTTCCCGCTCACCGCCTCATATGCGACGTGCCCACCAGGTGGAACTCCACCTTGCACATGCTGGACAGACTGTGCGAGCAGCAGCAGGCCATAGTGGAGTTTCAGCTGCAGCACGCACGGATCAGTCGCACTGCGGAACAGCACCACTTCACCACCAATGACTGGGCCTCCATGCGAGACCTGTGTACCCTGTTGCGCTGTTTCGAGTACTCCACCAACATGGCCAGTGGCGATGACGCCATTATCAGCGTTACAATACCACTTGTATGTCTCCTTGAGAAAACACTTAGGGCGACGATGGAAGAGGAGGTGGCCCAGGAGGAGGAAGAGGGGTCATTTTTAGCACTTTCAGGCCAGTCTCTTCGAAGTGACTCAGAGGGAGGTTTTTTGCAACAGCAGAGGCCAGGTACAAATGTGGCCAGACAGGGCCCACTACTGGAGGACGAGGAGGACGAGGATGAGGAGGAGGTGGAGGAGGATGAGGATGAAGCATGTTCACAGCAGGGTGGCACCCAACGCAGCTCGGGCCCATCACTGGTGCGTGGCTGGGGGGAAACGCAGGACAATGACGATACGCCTCCCACAGAGGACAGCTTGTCCTTACCTCTGGGCAGCCTGGCACACATGAGCGACTACATGCTGCAGTGCCTGCGCAACGACAGCAGAGTTGCCCACATTTCAACTTGTGCGGACTACTGGGTTGCCACCCTGCTAGATCCATGGTACAAAGACAATGTGCCCACCTTACTTCCTGCACTGGAGCGTGATAAGAAGATGCGCGAGTACAAGCGCACGTTGGTAGACGCGCTACTTAGAGCATTCCCAAATGTCACAAGGGAACAAGTGGAAGCCCAAGGCGAAGGCAGAGGAGGAGCAAGAGGTCGCCAACGCAGCTGTGTCACGGCCAGCTCCTCTGAGGGCAGGGTTAGCATGGCAGAGATGTGGAAAAGTTTTGTCACCACCCCACAGCTAACTGCACCACCACCTGATACGGAACGTGTTAGCAGGAGGCAACATTTCACTAACATGGTGGAACAGTACCTGTGCACACCCCTCCACGTACTGACTGATGGTTCGGCCCCATTCAACTTCTGGGTCTCCAAATTGTCCACGTGGCCAGAGCTAGCCTTTTATGCCTTGGAGGTGCTGGCCTGCCCGGCGGCCAGCGTTTTGTCTGAACGTGTATTCAGCACGGCAGGGGGCGTCATTGCAGACAAACGCAGCCGCCTGTCTACAGCCAATGTGGACAAGCTGACGTTCATAAAAATGAACCAGGCATGGATCCCACAGGACCTGTCCATGCCTTGTGCAGATTAGATATTAACTACCTCCCCTTAACCATATATTATTGTACTCCAGGGCACTTCCTCATTCAATCCTATTTTTATTTTCATTTTACCATTATATTGCGGGGCAACCCAAAGTTGAATGAACCTCTCCTCAGTCTGGGTGCCGGGGCCTAAAAATATCTGACAGTGACCTGTTCCAGTGGTGGGTGACATGAAGCCTGATTCTCTGCTATGACATGAAGACTAATTCTCTGCTGAGTCGCTGACATGAAGCCTGAATCTCTGTTATGGGACCTCTCTCCTCTGTCTGGGTGCCGGGGCCTAAATTATATGACAATGGACTGTTCCAATGTTGGGTGACGTGAAGCATGATTCTCTGCTATGACATGAAGACTGATTCTCTGCTATGACATGAAGACTGATTCTCTGCTGACATGAAGCCAGATTCTCTGCTATGGGACCTCTCTCCTCTGTCTGGCTGCCGGGGCCTAAATATGTGACAATGGACTGTTCCAGTGGTGGGTGACGTGAAACATGATTCTCTGCTATGACATGAAGACCGATTCTCTGCTGACATGAAGCCAGATTCTCTGCTATGGGACCTCTCTCCTCTGCCTGGGTGTCTGGGCCTAAATATCTGACAATGGACTGTTCCAGTGGTGGGTGACGTGAAGCATGATTCTCTGCTATGACATGAAGACTGATTCTCTGCTGACATGAAGCCAGATTCTCTGCTATGGGACCTCTCTCCTCTGCCTGGGTGCCTGGGCCTAAATATTTGACAATGGACTGTTCCAGTGGTGGGTGACGTGAAGCATGATTCTCTGCTATGACATGAAGACTGATTCTCTGCTATGGGACCTCTCTCCTCTGCCTGGGTGCCTGGGTCTAAATATCTGACAAAGGACTGTTCCAGTGGTGGGTGACGTGAAGCCTGATTCTCTGCTATGACATGAAGACTGATTCTCTGCTGACATGAAGCCAGATTCTCTGCTATGGGACCTCTCTCCTCTGCCTGGGTGCCTGGGCCTAAATATCTGACAATGGACTGTTCCAGTGGTGGGTGACGTGAAGCCTGATTCTCTGCTATGACATGAAGACTGATTCTCTGCTGACATGAAGCCAGATTCTATGTTATGGGACCTCTCTCCTCTGTCTGGGTGCCGGGGCCTAAATTATATGACAATGGACTGTTCCAATGTTGGGTGACGTAAAGCATGATTCTCTGCTATGACATGAAGACTGATTCTCCGCTGACATGAAGCCAGATTCTCTGCTATGGGACCTCTCTCCTCTGCCTGGGTCTAAATATCTGACAATGGACTGTTCCAGTGGTGGGTGACGTGAAGCATGATTCTCTGCTATGACATGAAGACTGATTCTCTGCTGACATGAAGCCAGATTCTATGTTATGGGACCTCTCTCCTCTGTCTGGGTGCCTGGGCCTAAATTATATGACAATGGACTGTTCCAATGTTGGGTGACGTGAAGCATGATTCTCTGCTATGACATGAAGACTGATTCTCTGCTGACATGAAGCCAGATTCTCTGCTATGGGACCTCTCTCCTCTGCCTGGGTGCCTGGGCCTAAATATCTGACAATGGACTGTTCCAGTGGTGGGTGATGTGAAGCCTGATTCTCTGCTATGACATGAAGACTGATTCTCTGCTGACATGAAGCCAGATTCTCTGCTATGGGACCTCTCTCCTCTGCCTGGGTGCCTGGGCCTAAATATCTGACAATGGACTGTTCCAGTGGTGGGTGACGTGAAGCCTGATTCTCTGCTATGACATGAAGACTGATTCTCTGCTGACATGAAGCCAGATTCTACGTTATGGGACCTCTCTCCTCTGTCTGGGTGCCGGGGCCTAAATTATATGACAATGGACTGTTCCAATGTTGGGTGACGTGAAGCATGATTCTCTGCTATGACATGAAGACTGATTCTCTGCTGACATGAAGCCAGATTCTCTGCTATGGGACCTCTCTCCTCTGCCTGGGTGCCTGGGCCTACATATCTGACAATGGACTGTTCCAGTTTTGGGTGACGTGAAGCCTGATTCTCTGCTATGACATGAAGCCTGATTCTCTGCTATGACATGAAGACTGATTCTCTGCTAACATGAAGCCAGATTCTATGTTATGGGACCTCTCTCCTCTGCCTGGGTGCAGAGGCCTAAATATCTGACAATGGACTGTTCCATTTTTGGGTGACGTGAAGCCTGATTCTCTGCTATGACATGAAGACTGATTCTCTGCTGACATGAAGCCTGATTCTCTGCCATGGGACCTCTCTCCAATTGATATTGGTTAATCTTTATTTATTTAATTTTTATTTTTATTCATTTCCCTATCCACATTTGTTTACAGGGGATTTAACTACATTTTGCTGCCTTTTGCGGCCCTCTAGCCCTTTCCTGGGCTGTTTTACAGCCTTTTTTGTGCCGAAAAGTTTGGGTCCCCATTGACTTCAATGGGGTTCGGGTTCGGGACGAAGTTCGGGTCGGGTTCGGATCCCGAACCCAAACATTTCCGGGAAGTTCGGCCGAACTTCTCGAACCCGAACATCCAGGTGTTCGCTCAACTCTAGTTAGGACGTAACGTATTTAGCTTCCAGATTCACCTACATTCCAATTGAGACAATCTCTTTGAGATATCTCCACCGCCCATGTTCTTCACAACACAATCGATGGCCCGAACCTTTAACCCCACCGGATCCCCACAATGAGGGGATTTGAAGTGCCTAGCAACCGGTTTAAATTTAGACTCATCTATTTAATCTCTGGCAGATACAATATCGCGAACATGCTCACGCACCCTGATTTTCAATTCTCTTGTGGTAAGTCCTACATATACTTTTGGACAGGGACTAGAGCATGTCAAGCGGTGGGTAATTCGATAAATCTTCTCGCCAGTGGCATCCGAAAAATCCACTGCCCTCACCATATTGGTACAGGCCATACGTTTACCATAAGGTGTGAACCCCTATTGGGGCTTACCAATTCCAGGAAAAATCGGAGGAATCTGTCTCATGAAAAAAACTCTTCACCAAATGGTCTCTCAGATTTTTAGATCTCCTCGCCACTAAAGAAGGGCCTGAGGAGACATATTTTGCAATGACTGGATCTGTTAAAAGAATTGGCCAGTACTTCTCCAGGTACACTCTAATTTCCTGTCATCTAGAATGGTAATTCATGATGAACCTTGCTTTGTTATCCTCCGATCTCACCTTCTTAGAATATAGTAAGTCCGAACGGGTATACAACTTCGCCCTTTTATATGCAGTCTTAATAGACCGTTGGCTGTTGGCTATCCCCTGTTAGAGAAACGTTGATTCAATTCCTGCGCCCGTTCTTCAAAAATGTCTTTTGTGGAACATATCCTACGCACTCGTAAAAACTGACCAACTGGAATGGATCTAATCATATGTGGAGGATGGGATGAGGAAGCATGCAGATACAAATTAACTGCTGTAGATTTTCTGAAGATTTTTGTTGCCCTCCAGAGTTGCACATCTAAAAAGTCAATGACATCTTTATTAAATTTGTACGTAAGTTTTATGTTTTTCGTATTTTCATTCAAGGCGGCATAAAAAGTCTGTAACTGCAAGTGATCTCCCTGCCAGATCAGAAATACATCATCGATATACCGCGCCCAGAAAATGGTGCGGTCCATCGATTGATGACGATCTGACAGGAATCTCCCACAGCCCCAGAAACAAATTAGCATACGCGGGTGCACATGGCACCCCCATCTCTGTCCCCTGGAGCTGTAGGTAGAAGGACCCATCAAAAATAAAGAAATTATGTGTTAGGATAAATTCCAACAATTCGACCAAAAATCTCCTCTTGCCAATCGGTGTATTTTGTCTCTCTAAAAAATAATCCACAGCCTGTATGCCATCCTGATGTCTTATACTGGTGTATAAGGACTCAACGTCACACGTTACTAGTAACATGTCTTACTTGAAATGTATCCCATCAATTTTTTGCAGAAAATCATAGGTGTCCTGAATGTAGGATGGTAAATCAGCCACCATACCCTTGAGTTGTGAATCAAGGTAAAGTCCAGCTTTCTCAGTTAAGCTAAAATTACCACAGATGATGGGCCTACCTGGAGGTACTTTGGCATTCTTATGGATCTTCTGCAGGAGGAACAGCGCTGATATCATGGGACCTTTCACAATCAAAGCATCATGCAGAGGTTTCAAAATTACTGCTTCATCCAAAGCCATATCCAAAATGTTTTGCATGGTGATCTCAAAAGAAGACACTGGATTAAAAGTCAATTTTTTGTAACAATTATATATTTTTTTTATATTCACACATATTTAATAATTATTATTATATCTTTTTATTGGCATTATCACTTATAATTATTTATCATCCTTAGGTTATTTATTTCATTCTATTCATTTTTAATTGTACTGCACATCCTATATCACACTGTATATTCACACTATATACATTTGCGCCACACACTTTCTTCTTTTCTTTATACATTAGCTAGGTTGTATTTATTTATTTGATTATTCTTAAGATCAAGTGTTTCACGATATATTTATTAAGTTTAATCATGCTATTTCATTTTTTACTATTTATTCAATCTGGCTTGATATGATAATATGCATTGGGCCCGCGCATGAGCTATACCACGTTTGGTCCCGTCTGCATTTCCACGATCTAAGTATGGCGGTTGTGCCTTGGAAAACAACGTGATTGATGGGCGGTCATGTGACTATAACGTCACCGCTGACATGGCGCGATATCTTGCTTGACCTGAATGCACTTTTATCCTGTCTCCCCCTTTTGCTTTAGGCGCTGTATGCTCAGATGTTTCTGATTGTGCAGCAGAGTTTGTAATTGGTTGGCCATGGTATTTAATGTGTGTCCCTCGGAGATGACGCCACCCCCAAATGAAGGTTCGCTAAAACGCGCCTTGTGGTTGGCGCCATCCCAGAGGAGACACATAATGGGTAAATAGACTCTTGGTTTTATATGTATTTGATATTCCTATGCACTATGCACTTGCACTTTATTATTAGTTATGTATGTAATTGAGTCACCATTTGTGTCTCCTATGTGGATGTCGCCTCTTTCCCTGCACTTGTTTTTTTGTATGAATTGTCAATTATGAATTATGTCAATAAATTATATTTATATTTCATGCAGTCTGGTAATTTTGAATAGGTATAATAATAGTAAACTTGGTAGTCTATTAACTTATCCAATTTTTTATACAAACATAGGCTGGTTGAGGTGCTGTATGCTGCCTATCTACATGTAGTTCAGTCAGTCTAATGTGTCATGTGCTACTTGTTCCGGGTGGTGGGAGACTAGGGACCCAACCTGGGATTCACCTGTTCCCATGTGGGCCAGTCCGAGCCTGAACAGAACATTAAGTAATTTGAGACTGGTTGCTAAGTAAGTAGTTCATTCTGGAAATGATTGAATTGAAAATTCCCCTCTCTGCAGAGAGGTAAAGCTGTTATTAGGCTCCAGGACCTCAATAAATGGTGCTTTAGCTTGTTTCTTTACAGAGTGCACAGCTTAGAAGAAACACTGGAAGTGTTGCTTGTCAATCACCTGGTAAATAATTATGGTTATGGTTGTTGACCCGGTGTAAGATTGATATAAAATCTCCCTAGCTATGGAAATCAGTGGTATGTACATTATTTAGAAGTTCCTGTAACCTACGCTGACATGTTTGTTTTAGTAGCTATTTGTATTCCCTATATAACAACAATTCCAGAGCATCTATTCTATGATGTGCCATATCTTTATTATTCCTGCTAAAAAATTATGAATGAATTGCTTAGAAGGATCAGATGGGTGTTACCGTTTGGGAGTGTGTCGCTGCACTATTTAATGTTATTGAATCAGTGCTACCAGTGGCACCCAACTGGTAACACCCATCTGGACTTTCAGTGCAAACTGCTAGCAATCATAACTTCTAGCAGGAATAATAAAGAAATAATATATGCTACAGAATTGTTATTATACAAGGAATATACAGGTGAAACTCGAAAAATGTAAATATGTAAAAGTCCATTTATTTCAGTAATGCAAATTAAATGGAATTGCATTAATTTTGTGAAAAGGTTCAATATTCTAGGCTCAAAGTGTCACACTCTAGTCATCTAATTCATCCATATCCCCTGAGCAAAGGGTACCTCAAAATTGTGACTTTGGGGTTTCATAAGCTACAAGCCAAAATCATCGAAATTATAACAAATAAAGGCTTGAAATATCTCGCTTTGCATGTAATGAGTCTATCTCATATGTTAGTTTCACCTTTTAAGTTGAATTACTGAAATAAATAAACTTTGCACAATATTCTAATTTTTCGAGTTTCACCTGTAATTAGTTACTAAAACAGACATGTCATGAGAGGTGACAGGTCCCCTTTAAGATATTGATATTTCTGAAAATGGCCATGCAGGTCTGGGACTCTCAAAATATGGGGAAAATCAGAGTACATACTCATGAAGCCTTAAAGCTCTTAAAGGGGTTATCCAATGATTAATCATACATAATCTAGTTCATGACAATCTCTTTCTAACAAAGCTATAAGCAGTCCTGTACCTCACATGGATCCAGAGATTCCCCCATTTGTTTCTCTGCTAGATTTATATCAAGCTAACAGCTCAAGGGGAGTTTATTTTCTGCAGCAGCTCAGGGGGCGTGTCTCAGCTCTCCCTATTACAGCTCAGGGGGCGTTTCCATGCTCTCCGTATCAGGAGGCAGTTGAAGGATGAAGGATGAAACTGAGCATGTGCGGCCTTCTCAGTGAGTAAGTCAAAGAAATAAGAAAACCAAACCAAACAGCAGGTGGCGCTATACAGATAAAAAAATAAAAATAACTCAGTGGTTATACAAATATTTTTCGTGGGGCAACCCCTTTAATGGCACAACTTACAGATTCATTGTAAAGTGTTCTAGCTGGCTTTATCTAATTCAGGAAAGTAGAGTAACTATTTAAAAAAAGACCTAGAGACTCTATTTCATGGATATAGGCATAGTAGTGATTTACCAACACTGACTCCATTCAAAAGTCTAGAAAATGATGCACAATTCATAAAACTCAAGCACAAGAACACCTATCATGTCAGGAAATATATAACAACTGTTTTCAACAAGACAGACTAACTGATGGGCCACATGGTCTACACTCTGGGCATAAAATTATTACATTTTCATAGAATGAAATGAATCTATCAGAAAGAAATTCTGTACTATAATAATAATAATATATATATATATATATATATATATATATATACAGCACTTAACATATCTGAAGCTATATTATATACAAACACAATCATACATTACAGATGTAGTAAAGCTAAACAGAAATTCTAACAATTGGAGTGAGGGCCCTGCTCATGAGAGTTACAATCTATGAAGAAATAGGAGTGATTGAAAAGGTAAAAAAAAACACGAAGGTTTTGTACAATGGTCCAGGCATGTTTTAAAAAAATAGGGTACGACACTTAAACCTGCATGATACAGTCCCACTACAGTATCTGTTTATGTATAGATAGCATTTGAGTGCATGGAGTGTGAAGGTTTGGGATTGGGTTCTAAGGAATAGTATAGCAAAGCGTGCAGGGAGAAGAGTCAGATTAGGGAATGTGGTGGGACAAAGCCTACAGCATCAACTATGCAGATGCACTCCTAGGTCAGGACATTTTGGACCTTTCAGTTGTAGGACTGTATCCAGGGCTCTGCTGTAGGCAATGAGTAGGATAACTCCAGTGGGATCACTCCCGACAGTGCGGTTACTCCGCCCACCTGGACAACCGGATAAGAATTACTAGGGGCAACAAGGTCTTCCCTTCCTGATCCCACCTGGAGTATTCATTTTACACGGTAGCCAGATTCTGCAAGTTCTAATAAGACCGTTTCCTTATTTCTATATATTCTTTTTATTTTAAAAAGGTGTTTTGTTTGACTTGGGCCTTGTATATTAACTACACTAATTAAGAGGTACATTTTAATTATTGTCTTTCCCAGTAGAAGCATGATCCTGGTTATTTATTCAATGTGATTCTTTGAGAATATTGTTTGGATACATACATACAGTACAGTACCTTCAAGTGTATACCACCACCTACTGTGGTTATTTATAGTTTGAAATGTGATGGGTTTGACTGAAAAGATGTGTTTTTAGGACAAGTTTAAAACTGCATAAATATTGGAAATTAATAAAACATTCCAGAGAACTGGCGCAACCCGAGGAAAGTCCTGGAGACAGGAATGTGAGGTTGAGATTATGGTGGATAATAGATCGTTGGCAGAGCAGAGAGCATGGGTGCAGTGGTTGATAAAGAAGAGGGAGACGATGAGGGGTCAACACTGCGGAGAGCTTTGTAGATGAAAATTTTAAATTGTATTATTAATGTATGGTATACAAAGGCATGGTAATTAACCACATATTGCTATTGGTATCATTTTGATAATCAGATGTTTTACGAAGTCATAAGATGCTTGTGTGCCTGATATATTAGCTTGATCTTCTGAGATAAAATATGGAAACCGTTGACACAATAGATGTTTTCGTAAATTCCTCTGTAAGTATTTCTCTTTTTTTATAAGTATGTCCTATAATTCTGTCAATCACATGTGACTAATTCTCAGAGCACATTGTATATTCAGACTGAAGCACGTAATTACCGCCCTAGCGACAGCAAGAGAGAGAAAGCAAGTGGCAAGAAAGCAATTTAACCTGCATTAACTCATTTATGAAGCAACCTATGTGTTTGTGACTTTTATTCTTATTGCTCTATGTGATATGCACTAATATTTTATTTCCCAACGACCCCTATTCTGCATTCAGTGCAGTTGTAATTGGAGTCTTGCAGGTATATTATAGTCTCACATACAGGAATGGGTCATCAGAAAATGACCTATTGTTGAAATAACATTTTTGGTTAAACAAATTTTTGGGGGATTTCGGTCAATGTTTGTTTTAATTTTTCATATCTCTATATTTATTAAAAAAAAATCCTAAGACCATGCATTTTTTGCATTGGCCACTAGGCCTAATAATATGTTGAAACTTCCTGTTCTGTATAGGTAACTTTTCATTAGTCATCCCATTATGATCATAGACATGATTACATTGATAGATATACGTAACCTCTGTATAGATAGCATAGTATCCACCATTTACAATAGTTGACGTCACAGCTTATCTGCAGCCTCCTTACTAGATATGAGCGAATTTCTCAATAATTCTATTCTGACAATTCACCAAATTTCCCAAAAAAGATTAGATTCAATCCGAATTTATTTGTAACAAATAACATAAAAAACAGCTATTTCCTGGCTGCTGAGAGCCTGTATAGTGGTGTGGAACACTGTGCATTGGTGAAACACGCATAGGGAGTCTTCTGTGCTAGTGAAACAGTACTTTGAGGCAGTATGACACGCAGATTACAGGCGTCACTCTTAGAATCATTTCACACTTCACTTATTTGGTCCTTTGCTGGGCCAAAACTGACCAAATAACTTGTGTGAACTCAGCCTTAGGCCTCATGCACACGACCGTTGTTTTATTCCGTGTCTGTTGTTCGGTTTTTTGTGATTTTTTGTGGACCCATTGACTTTCAATGGGTCCGTTGAAAACTCGGTTAATGCACCGTTTGTCATCCGCGTCCGTGATCCGTGGTTCCAGTCCGTCAAAAAAATATAACCTGTCCTATTTTCTTCATGGAAAATGGTTCGCGGACCCATTCAAGTCAATGGGACCGCGAAAAAACGCGGAGGCACACAAGATTGTCATCCGCGTCCGCGCGTCCGTTTTTTTACTATCATTTGCATGGCAAACTTGACTTAGATTTTTTTTTACTTTCCTTCATGTCTGGTGATCCTCCAAAAATCAAGGAAGACACACGGAAACAAAAACGGAAACGGATCACGGAATAACGGAACCTCATTTTGCGGAACGGAACACAACAACGGTCGTGTGCATGAGGCCTTAGAGGTCAATGTTAGCGTCAAGAAGAAGTGCACCACTTTTACACCATCGTCAGCTCATTCCACATAGATTTCTACAGAACCTGTTCTGTTACACTCTGAAATAAGTAGAGCCCCCATGACCGAGTGGTGAGGTGGCAACAGCATGAGAAGTCAACAAAGTGGCCCAGTCGCAGAGTGGTGAGAGTGGAAATCGCATGAGGAATCACATGAGGAGTCAACACAGTCACAGAGTTGTGAGAGAGGGAATTACATGAGGAATCGCATGATTCGTCAATACAGTGGCCCAGTCACAGAGTTGTGAGGGTGGGAATCACATGAGGAATCGCATGAGTCATCAACACAGTGGACCAGTCACAGAGTGGTGAGGTTGGGAATCGCATGAGGAATCTCGTGAGGAGTCAACACAGTTACAGAGTGGTGAGAGAGGGAATCGCATGAGTCGTCAACACAGTGGACCAGTCACAGAGTGGTGAGGGTGGAAATCGCATGAGGAATCACATGAGGAGTCAACACAGTGGCCCAGTCACAGAGTGGGTTATGCTGATCGTCCACCGGTGGGTTGATGAAAAATTCCCACACCGCCGAGTATGGCATTTCCACCCACCACTCTGTGCTGACTGCCTGCTACCGCTGTCTCCATGAACTCATGCACCGCTACTTCTTTCTGGACAGGTAGGCTGCTGCATAGCAGGCAGTCTACTCCATTTGGCTACAGATCTCAATCTGCTGCTACCGTGCTGATTCACGTCCACGCTACCACCCTGCTGGCTCAGCCGCTGACTCACGCGCAAGCTGCAACCCTCTTCTCCTGATAATGATGAAGCACCCTCTTCACCCGGCTCCCACGTGCGATAGGCTACATCATCATCCACTACTGTCTGCACGTCACTAATGTCACCCTCACCAGTCTCAGGGCCATGTGGCTGACCGCTCGCATTACCAGCTTCCATGCGACTCGCATCATTACTACTTGTCCGCCTACTGGAGGAAAGTTTGCATGGTTTCTGTGGTTTCTACCTACTCCTGCTTTTGACATCCAATTCATGAGCGTATTCTGATGCAAAATAGGGACTGTATGAAACAGGCCTTATGGATGCTCCAAAGACAGGATCCGGTGTGCTTCTCATTTTTCCGTCCTTCTGACAGGTCAGAAGAGTAAAATAAATGGTGATGTCAACAAGGCCAAACTGTAACAATAGTGGCCACATTATAGAGTGGGGAGGGTGGCAACCGCATGAGGAGTCAACACAGTGGCCCAGTGACACGGTGGTGAGGTGGCACCTGCATGAGGAGTCAACATAGTGGCCCAGTTACACATTGGTGAGATCGCAACCGCATGAGGAGTCAACATAGTGGTCAGTCACAGAGTGGTGATGGTGGCAAATAATTTGAATACCCTATAAAGGGTGTAGTACCAGGCCGCAATTTCTCACAAACTCTGCAAGAACTGATTGACGCTTTGAATTAACTGTAAATGAATTCGAACACCCTAAAAATGTGTAGAGAAGTGTTCTGCTTTGGCAAACAGCGGTCTCGGCGGCTAAACTTTTTCTGTTACCTTTTCTCAGCCTTTATGGTGTAATATCACCTCTAGTATCTTTTTTTTTTCTCTTTAGCCCGAGGAGTGTGCTATCTTCACCCGTGCAGCATGCCAGACCGCAAATAATTATATATAAATTAAATACACCCCAAAACTGTTTGTATCACAATGCAATTTCACTCCAGAATCAAGGAGGAATGAATGTACTTATATATCAACTAAATATACCCCTAAACTGGTTGTATCAGACTGCAAATTCACCCCAAAAGCAAGGATGAATGGAAGTACTTTCATATATGAAATAAACACACCTCAAAACTGTTTGTATCAGGCCACAAATTCACCCCAGAAGCAAGGATGAATGGAAGTACTTTCATATATGAAATAAATACACCCCAAAACTGTTTGTATCAGACTGCAAATTCACCCCAAAAGCAAGGATGAATGGATGTACTTTTATATATTTAAAATAAATACACCCCAAAACAGTTTGGATCAGGTTGCAAATTCACCCCAAAAGCAAGAGTGAATGGAAGTACTTTTATATATTTAAAATAAGTACACCCCAAAACTGTTTGTATCACACTGCACTTTTAGTACAGAAGCAAGGATGAATGAAAGTAGTTAGATATCAACTAAATACACCCCAAAACTGGTTGTATCAGACAGCACTTTCAACTCAATAACAGATGCTAGGATTACTGCAATTACTGTTTAAAACAACCTAAAATCTGTAGTAATAGATCACTTTTAGTAATCACAATTAGTGCAGCAAGGTGTAATAGAATAGCTACTATTACCCAGGCTTTACACTCCCCTATTGGTCCCTGATCTTTCCCTACAGTGTGGATAATGCCTCCCGATCCTTTCCCTATGAATGATCTTTCCCTGAACTGCTCAATTGTTTTTTTTTTCTGTAATAAAGTCTTCTCTAAACACTGTCCCTAGTGCCTGTAACATCTCTCCCAGCACTAAGTTCACTGTAAAATAGCAGAGTACAGGCATGAGGAGGCTTTTTATAGGGCTGTGACATCACAGGGGCTGGCTATCTGCTGATTGGCTGTCTGCATGGCATTGTGGGTGATCCTTCGTTCCCGGGCTTCTTACTTTCACTTTGTAACACGTGCAGCAGCCATTTTTGAAAAAATATGATTCATTACTATGAAGCACGAGGAAATTCGACTTCGGGACAAATCACATTTTTCCTGAAATTCGGATCAAATTCCACTTCATCGTCCCTACTCCTGACCTCTGCGCAGGTCACAGAAAATGTCTAGAAAACTATCCCACAGAAGTCAATTGAGTCCATGGAGTCTAAAGCCCATGAGGTTGCCCTAAAAAAACTGGGTTGACATATTTTAAGTAGTGTTGAGCGCGAATATTCTAAAAGCGAATTTTTATCTCGAATATTGCAACTTCGAGAATTCGCAAATATTTGTTTTCCGAATATTAGTCATTTTTTCCATCTGAACACATGGGTCATTGGCGCACAAGCAACTTAAGCAGGGAGTAATTGTGACTTTAGATGGAAAAAAAATGACGAATATTCCAAAAAACTAATATGTAGCACTATATTGCATATAGTGCTATATATTCGTTTTTTAGAATATTCGTCTTTTTTTTCCATCTGAAGTGAACAGTGTTCAGTGTTCACTTCAGATGAAAAAAAATGACGAATATTCTAAAAAACAAATATATAGCACTTTATTGAATATAGTGCTATATATTTGTTTTTTAGTATATTCGTAATTTTTTTCCATCTGAAGTCATGATTCATCACTGCTTGAATTGCTTTTGGGCCAGTGACTCATTGGCCCAAAAGCAAGAAGCAGGGAGGAATCATGTGTTCAGATGGAAAAAATTACAAATATTCGAAAAACGAATATATAGCACTATATTCTATAGTGCTACGGTATATATTAATTTTTGGCCCACGCCTGTATTGATCGCGTAATATTCGCATATTACGTGATCATTACCTTGCCGATTTTCGAGTAAAAAAAAAGAATGTAGAATATAATTAATATTCGAATTCGCAAATATCCGACGAATATTCAACAAAATATTTGCGAAATATCGCGAATTTGAATATTGTCCCTGCCGGGCATCACAAATTTTAAGCCAAGTGGCCAATATGAAAACTGCATTATTTAGGATTTATTTTTAATTGTCTTGACTTGGAAAATGTAAAAAAAAAAATACCAAAAAGTCAAAAAATAAATATGTTTAACATAAGAACTTGATTTAAACAATAGGCCATTTTCTGAAGATATATTGTCTTTAAAGGAGTTGTCTGAGATCAATAAAAACTCCAGAAGAAGCAGTAAATGTCATACAATAACAAGAAAACGTCATACTCACCTATATTCTTCCCTGATACTTCCCATGTCATGCTCTGGTCCTCCCCACGGTGAGGTGTACTATACACACCACGTCACTTCTGCAGCCAATAACTGGACTTAGCATTGATGCCCCATATACTGCTGAGGCCAGTAACAGGCTGCACGGTGACCTGGTGTTTATGGGATGCCATTGCTGCAGCCAGAAAGATGATGTCAGTACTGAAGGACCAGAGCCTAATGCTAGAAGAGGCAGGAAGAAGTATGACTTTTTTTTTGTTATTTTATGACATTTAGGCTGATTTCACACGAGCGAGTGTCACATTCCGGACTTGCAGCACAGCACTCATCCTGAACTTTCAGCACTACCGGGGTCCCATAGCATTATAGTGATTTATTATGCGATGTAACCAGGCATGGGATTCAGCCGATTCCCTCAGGTTCTCCAGATCCGATTGTTAAAATTACAGTACGTGTTACCGGCTTAATCCCGATCCGATGCTCTGGTGGCGGCAGCTGGAGATGAGTGCTTCCATTCCATAGTTTAGCTCCTTAGGCTTTTTAAAAGTTGGGTGGTATGTGTGTATAGTGTATATATGGTGTATTTATGCATGTGTACCATGTATATGGTGTATTTTAGTGTATGTGTGTTGCCTATACAGTATATTATGTATATGTAAACATGTGTCGTGGTGCTGCATGTCCGCCGTTTAGTGGGGAACCTGTTGTTAATAATTTGAATCCCACCCCTGTATCTAACCCTTAGGCCTATTGCACACGACTGTATGGTTTTGCGGTCCGTTTTAAAAGGATCAGTTTTTCAGTTTTTTTTGTTTCAGTAGTGTTTTCACTTCCGTTCAGTTTTGTCATTCCGTTTTGTTTCCGTTTGTGATCCCTTTTTTTTGTGGATCGCAAATGGAAGCGGAAGTATGTCATATACAGTATACAGTAATTACATAGAAAAATTGGGCTGGACATAAAATTTTCAGCATTATGTCAGTGTTACCCAATACATTCCAGACCTCTAAGGGTTATAAATCAATATACTGCTATGCGACCCCAGCAGTGCTGGAAGTTTAGGAGGGGTGCTGTGCTGCGAGTCCGGAGCGTGACATTCGCTCGTGTGAAACCAGCTTTACTGCTGCTTCTGGAGTTTTTATTTATCTCAGACAACCCCTTTAAGTACAATAATATCTAAACCAGGCAGCATGTTCAATGTACTTCTATTTTTTATTAAACTAAAATGATAAATTTTGCCTTGTGTTCACTGTAGGTTCTGTTTGGTATCTTTTTAAAGAGAGGCAGTTTTCCACTGGGAAAAAGTATAACATGCAATGTGTCCCACATTTAAAGAAACTACATAACAATTTGCCATAGAGGAAAGCTATGCTTAATGTACACTGTCCAAAAAAGATAAAAAATTTCAATTTTTGTGTATGATTTTCTTTTTTTGTAAGTTTATTGCAGGGATGGCCAGCCTGCGTCTCTCCAGCTGTTGTAAAACTACAACTCTCACCATGCCTTGCTGTAGGCTGATAGCTGTAGTCCAGGGATGCTCAACCTGCGGCACTTCAGCTGTTGCAAAACTACAACTCCCAGCATGCCTTAATAGCTAGCTGTAGGCTGTCCAGGCATGCTGGGAGTTGTAGCTTTGCAACAGCTGGAGGGCCGCAGGTTGGTCTTCCCTGCTGTAGTCAGTCTAGGCATGCTGAGAGTTGTAGTTTTGCAACAGCTGGACAACCTCAGGTTGGCCATCCCTGGTCTATTGTGTCATTAAAAAGTTCCTGTCCTATGAAGTATTCACCCGCTGCATTTTTAGGTAATATACTTTAATTCCTGCAATCAATCAAAAGTCTCTGATCGCAGCATTAAATTATATAGCTGCAGCCCATACCAACAATTGCTGTAATCTATAATGTAAAAATTGGCAGTCATTATTAAAAAAAAAAAAAAAAAAACTTCGGGCAAATTGCCATGCCATATGATTATTTTTCTTACGACCTGCACAGGTCGATAATTTAACATTTACAAAAAATATGTCATAAATGTAAATTTGACACACTTGCTCTTTGGAAAGCCCATACTACACCTGGTCAGACTTCTGGTTCACAGTTTCGTGAACCATGAAGTGTCACCTGTTCTTTATAAATGTACTACACACTTGTGACAAATATAGCTATACGTCAAACCTGTCAGCCAAGGGAAATCTGAAATAGCTACAAGCCAACCTGTGGCACTCCAGCCGTTGCAAAACTACAACTCCCATTATTCCTGGACATCCTACAGCTATTAGGCCTCTTTCACACGAGCGTGGCGTGTGAGGGCCCGATAAGATGCGGGTGCGTTGCGGTAAAATGCACAATTTTTCAGCGCGAGTGCAAAGCGTTTTAATGCGTTTTGCATGCGCGTGAGAAAAATCGCCATGTTTGGTACCCAGACCCAAACCCGGACTTCATCACTGAAGTTCAGGTTTGGGTTAGGTGTTGTGTAGATTTTATTATTTTCCCTTATAACATGGTAAAATAGGGAAAATAATAGCATTCTTAATACAGAATGCAAAGTAAATTAGGGATGGAGGGGTTAAAAAAATGATAATATGTTAACTTACCTGCTCCATAGCTGCCGGTCTCTGTTCTATCTTCAGGACCTGGCAAAAGACCTGTGGTGACGTCACTGTGCTCATCACATGGTCCAATCACATGGTTCATCACCATGGTGAGGGACCATGTGATTGGACCATGTGATGTGACATCACCACAGGTCCTTAGCCGGCAGCTCAACATTACAGAAGAAGACAGAGATCCGCAACTACTGGCATGCTGGAAGTTGTAGTTTTGCAACAGCTGGAGGGCCACAGGTTGAGCATCCCTGTTATACTCAGATCCAGAATAGAGAATTTGCAGCTGTGACATTAATATTTGAGATTGCTATTACTCACATTAGTTGTCCTTCTAAGTACAGCTCACCGTCTAAATCACAATCTTAAATACATACACAAGAGCCAAATGTTTTATCAATGTATATTTTTACAGTATGTAAGAAAACCCATGATAACATGGAAACTCCATTCAGATGCCTGATATATGCAGGGGCGGATTGGCCATTGAACCTTACAGGGAAATTTTCCGGTGGGCTGATGCCAAAGGGGCTACCTGAGCCCTTCTGCTGGCCAGGTACATAATGATCTGATGCTCTCTGTGTTAGGGCTTGTGCACATGGCCGTTGTGCTCACGTGGCCGTATTGCGGACCGCATACGGCGGTTCCGCAATACACGGGGAACCAGCCATGTGTATTCCGCATCTCGCATGCGGACCCATTCGCTTGAATGGGACCGCAAATCCAGAGATGCGGTGCGGAATGGAAGAAGCAAGGAACGCCACGGAAGCACTATGGAGTGCTTTCGTGGGGTTCCGATCTGTGCTTCCGTTCCGCATAAAAATTTGCGGAACGGCAGATCACGGACTGAATGGGTCTGGATCCGTCCCAGCCGCCACCCGGACGTTGCCTGTGCATTGGAGACCACAAATTGCGGTCCCTAATGCACGGAACGGCCACACAAGCCTATGGCTCTTTGCCCCACCATCCACACTCATAGGCCACAGGCCACTATATAAGGCAGTGTACAAATGGCAGGTTGTTTCTGTGAAGCAGAGTCTGTACACCCATGCCCCCTGGTCAAATTACTCCCTACAAACCCCTATCACTTACTATTGGCTTCATTCACAAACTGCATTTCACAGTGGACTGCACAAAACAGCCAAAATCTAGCATTTTATGAGTAACCATACTATTTTTAATTTTCTCCAGGTCAGTTCCACAGTTCAGAGCACTGCAAAATGCAATGTGGCAGCTACAGCACATGTGCAGGGCAGAGGCACAGAGGAAACCCAGAAACCCAGCAAGTGCAGAAGTGATAACAAGACAGAGCAGTGCATGGATTATTATTACTATTATTATTATTATTATTGATATTATTATTATTAGTTATTAAAGCGCCATTCATTCCATGGCTCTGTACATATAAAAAGGGCTAAACATACATAATCCAGACAATTGCACTAAGCATGAACAAGACGAGTTACAAACTGGTACAGAAGAAGAGAGGGCCCTGACCGTGAGGTCTTACAATCTATATGGTATGGGAGAAGGACACAGTAGGAGAGGGTAAAATGGATCTCCTATGGATGATAGGAGATGTAGAATTGCTCATGTGTGACTACCTAAAGTAAGTGGTGCTGGTGTGTGCTACAAGCAGCAATGGCTTTTTCAAACCAAAACAGGGCATGGAGCACAAGGTAATGAAATAATATTGGAACAGTGAATTTTCAAAAAATGATAAAGGGCCCCTGCTAAAGGGATCAGCTCTATTAACTCAAACATACTGCCTGCTTGGGTTGATCTTGCTGATTAACATGATATATGTCTTAGGAAAATCGATTGCGTTGTTCCAGAGCAAAAAAAAAATAAGGCTAGGTTTACACGACGACATTTGTCGCGCGACATTTTGTTGCACGAATGTCGCGCAACAATTTTCATAATGGCAGTCTATGGTGTCGCACTGCAACATGCAACATGCTGCAACTGCGACGCAACAGTCGCAGAGAATCCATTCGAGATGGATTTTTCTGCGACTGTCGCGTCGCAGTCGCAGCATGTCGCATGTTGCAGTGCGACACCATAGACTGCCATTATAAAAATTGTTGCGCGACATTGGTGCAACAAAATGTTTCACGACAAATGTTGCAGTGTAGTTGTGCCCTATCTGTCGCGCGACTTATTGTGTAGACCTAGCCTTACACTTTATTCTTTATGCAAATGGTGACTTTAACTGCATCTGAGGGGCGTTGGAAAGCTGAGGAGCCGAGGTGCATTGAGGAGCTAGGACTCCCCAATGCACTGAATCTCGCATTTGCATAGAAAATAAAAGTATTGTTTCTCGAGAATGCTGCAACTAATTTTCCCAAGACAGGTATCATTTTAATCAGCAGGATCAATTCTACCAGGCTGTATACCTGCTTTAATAGGGTTGATCATGCTGAGATATGCGCTTTGAATTACAAATAACAGTATGTTTGGATGCTCTAATAAATTAGCTACATTTATTTTAGGGAGTAAGGCTACTTTCACACTTGCGTTGTTCTTTTCCGGCATAGAGTTCCGTCACAGGGGCTCTATACCGGAAAAGAACTGATCAGGTATGTCCCCATGCATTCTGAATGGAGAGTAATCCGTTCAGTTTGCATCAGGATGTCTTCAGTTCAGTCGTTTTGACTGATCAGGCAAAAGAGAAAACCGTAGCATGCTACGGTTTTATCTCCGGCTAAAAAAACTGAAGACTTGCCTGAATGCCGGATCAGGCATTTTTTTCCCATAGGAATGTATTAGTGCCGGATCCGGCATTCAGAATACCGGAATGCCGGATCCGTCCTTCCGGTATGCGCATGCGCAGACTGAAAAAAAGGTGAAAAAATAAATGCCGGATCCGTTTTTGCCGGATGACATCGGAAAGACGGATCCGGCATTTCAATGCATTTTTTCGACTGATCAGGCATTTTTAAGACTGATCAGGATCCTGATCAGTCTTACTAATGCCATCAGTTAGCATACATTTTGCCTGATCCGGCAGGCAGTTCCGGCGACGGAACTGCTTGCCGGATCTCTCTGCCGCAAGTGTGAAAGTAGCCTAAGCCCCTTTAAGAACATAAGTATGAATTGTTGCTGCAAATCTATATGCATCTATGTATATATTGTAACTTTATGAAAACATATGAGAACAGATTAACAGCAAATTCTTTTCACAGTTGCATCTGCTGTTTTCCCTCATAAAAAAACAAGAAAATGAAAATATGGATAAACCGAAGCACCTGGAAGGCAATCCTTTATCCACTCTGAATACATTGTGACATTGATTTATTTTGATCTAAATAGGGCTCTTGTGTATAAAAGGGAAATGTCATGATTTCTGTCATTCCATTGTAGCCTACGACAGTATAATCTGTTTTATCACTTTTGAAAAGTTTGCAATACTCAGGTCATAACATTCACAAATACGCTCAAATTGAGGTCTCTGCAACTGTGACCTCAATAATCCTCTTTTTTTTTTTATTAAATCAGATTCTCTGTTGGCAAAAATATATTATAACTTTATATTTAATAATACTGACTTTCTTTTGCTTTCACCTGTTTGTTTGTTTTTTTCAATTTCAGAGACTTATAATTTGAGATGAGTGAATCGAAGTTGATGAAGTGGAATTTGATTCGCACCGAATCCGAATTTCCTCACGCTTCGTGTTATCGCAGTTTTTTCCTAAAATGGCTGCTGCACATGTGAGGACATGGATAAAGGAACTCTGGGAAGGTGGGGACACTTACAATGCCATGCATGCAGCCAATCAGCAGCCAACGAGCCCTGTGATGTCACAGCCCTATAAATAGCCTCAGCCATCTTGGATTCTGCCAGTTTACAGTTTACTTAGTGCAGAGAGAGATGTCAGCAGGTGCTAGGAAAAACTTCATTGTGTTAAAAAAATGATTTTCAAGTACAGGGAAAGATTATTCAAGGTGTAGGGAAAGGATAGGGAGGACTCATTCCACAGCATTTCTGTTGAAGCACACCCTCCTTGAGCTGCAGAACGGCATCCCCCAACAAAGGCTGATATGCGATGTTTCCACCCGTTGGAATTCCACCCTCCATATGTTGGACTGACTGTATGAACAGAGAAAGGCCATAAACTATTTCTTGTGTAACTTCAATGTCATCCAGTGGCAGCTCATGCGTTACACGTGCTGTTTGCTCAGGCCCTTTGAGGAGGCCACTAGTGTTGGTGCTCGGGCCAAACACATCGGGATGCTCGAGTAGAACCCCTCGCAAGCACCCGAGCACAATGGAAGTCAATGGGAGAACCCGAGCATTAAACCAGGCACCCCCTGCTCTGAAGAGGGGAGGGTGTCTGGTTCATAGGAAAAGGTCAGAAATTGATGGAAACACCACTGAAATGGTTCAGGAACAGCATGGGGAGGATGTCTGGATGCATCTTGGACTCCTAGGTCGCTGTTGGGAATGATGTTGTCTGAGTAGTACGCCACTTTTACAGACTGACAATAATACGCACCAAACCGAAGATAAAGTTAATTTTAGAGGAACAATTGTTATGAAACATTCTTTCCTGTATGTTTACTTGTATATAAAGTGCAAGTGCTGCCAAAAATTATAAGGAAGAGGCACTCCGATACAACCTGTACATCACATATAGGAGGGCCTCATTTACATTGTGATACAATTGTTCAGGTAGTGGGACTCCTACACTCATAAAGCCTATGGACTAAGGGAAAGGGCTGCCAAAAATTACAAGGAACCGGCACTTTAATACACCCTTTATTACACATAAAGGAATGCATCATACACAACCTTGAAAAATTATGATTGATGGCCTGCTGGTGACCCTCAAAAACGATTGGAGTAAGGGCCTGCTGATCTGACCCTCTAAAACATTAGGGGTGAGAGCCTGCTGCTGAGCTGACCATCTAAAAAATTTGGTGGGCGAGGGCCTGCTGCCGAGCTGACCATCTAAAAAATGTTGTAGGCGAGGGCGGCTGCCGAGCTTACCATCTAGAATATTATGGGCGAGGGCCTGCTGCCGAGCTGACCATCTAAAAAATGTTGTAGGCGAGGGCGGCTGCCGAGCTTACCATCTAGAATATTATGGGCGAGGGCATGCTGCCAAGCTGACCATCTAAAAAATGTTGGGGGCGAGGGCCTGCTGCCGAGCTGACCATCTAAAATAATTTGTGGGTGAGGGCCTGCTGCCGAGCTGCCCCTTTTAAAAAAAAATTGTGGGCGAGGGCCTGCTGCCGAGCTGACCATCTAAAACATTATGGGCGAAAGCCTGCTGCCGAGCTGACCATATCAAATTTTTTGTGAGCAATGGCCTGCTGCCGAGCAGACCATCTAAAAATTTTGGGGTGAGGGTCTGTTGCCGAGCTGACCATCTAAAACATTATGGGTGAGGGTCTGCTGCCAAGCTGACCATCTAAAACATTTTGTGAGTGAGGGCCTGCTGCTGAGCTGACCATCTAAAAAAAATTGTGGGCAAGGGCCTGCTGCCGAGCTGACCATCTAAAAAATGTTGTGGGCGAGGGCCTGCTGCTGAGCTGACCATCTGGAACATTATAGGGGCGAGGGCCTGCTGCCGAGCTGACTATCTAAAAAAATTTGTGGGCGAGGGCCTGCTGCCAAGCTGACCATCTAAAAAAATGTTGTGGGCAAGGGCCTGCTGCCGAGCTGACCATCTAAAACATTATGAGCGAAGGCCTGCTGCCAAGCTGACCATATAAAAAATTGTGGGTGAGGGCCTGCTGCCGAGCTGACCTCTAAAACATTATGGGTGAGGGCCTGCTGGTGACCCTCTAAAACATTATGCTTGAGTGCCCGCTGCTGAGCTGACCCTCTAAAACATTAGGAGCGAGGGCAGCCTAATAAGCATGTTGATATGATGGAGGAGGAGGACGAGAAAAGGGAGATTGAACCATATACCCTTTTTAGTGGTGGAAGGGGTGCATGAAAATACAGTGTATTCAATACACGATAAATGCTACATTTAGAGTGCCTTTATGTTCAGCCGCTTACCTCTGGTGGAGTAGAGAAGTCAGGGGCAATCCAGGCCTTGTTCATTATTATAAGAGCCAACCGCTCAGTATTTTCAGTTGACAGGCGGATGCGCTTATCAGTTATTATGCCCCCAGCAGCACTAAATACACGCTTTGACAAAACGCGGTGGAGCAGGCCAGCACCTCCAAGGCGTAGAGCACCATTTAGTCCACGTGTCCAGCTTGGACACCCAATAGTTGTAAGGCACACAGGGATCACTGAGGCTGACATGGTCTGCTACGTACTCCTTCACCTTCTTCCAAAATGTTTCCCTCCTTGTGACACTAGGCCGCACATCAGGTTGAGGGTGCTGGCGGGGTGTCATAAAACTGTCCCAGGCCTTAGAGAGTGTTGTCCTGCCTCTGTTGGAACTGCTGTGTGTTCCCCTCGTCTCCCCTCCTCGGTTGGCCAAGGAACTATGTACTCTGCAGCCAGCGTTGTCAGCTGGAAATTTCTGGAGCAATTTTTCCACTATGAACTTCTGGTATTGAACCATTTTGCTTGTCCTCTCCACCACAGAAATGAGAGATGAGAAGTTCTCTTTGTAGCTTGGGTCGAGAAGGGTGAACAACCAGTAATCAGTGTTGGCCAAAATGCGTACAACATAAAGTGAGCCATGTGTGCCAGAGTCCCAACAAACAAGACTTTGCTGTCCTCATCATGAGGATATCAATCTCCTCATCCTCTTCCTCCTTCTACCCATCCACGCTGAACAGATGGAATAAAACTTCCATTGGTACTACCCTCTGTAGCGGAGGCAACAGTCTCCTACTCCTCCTCATCATCCAATACGCGCTGAGAAGACGAACTGAGGGTGGTCTGGCTATCACTCTGTGTACTTTCTTCCCCCATTTCCACCTCTTCCACATGCAAAGCGTCTTCCTTAATTGTGAGCAGCGAGCGTTTGAGTAGACCCAGAAGTGGAATGGTTACGCTGATAATAGCGTTATCGCCGCTCACCATTGCACTCGCACTGAATCTGGACCCATTCATTTCTATGAGGCTGTGCACATGAGCTGTGATTTTCACGCATCACTTGTGCGTTGCGTGAAAATCGCAGCATGCTCTATTTTGTGCGTTTTTCACGCAACGCAGGCCCCATAGAAATGAATGAGGCTGTGTGAAAATCGCAAGCATCCGCAAGTAAGTGCGGATGCGGTGCAATTTTCAGGCACAGTTGCTAGAAGACTATCGGGATGGGGACCCGATCATTATTATTTTCCCTTATAACATGAATTAATCCACTTGTTCGCGCAGGCCGGCTTCTCTTATTTCTTCTTCGAGGAAAAGGACCTGTGGTGACGTCACTGCTCTCATCACATGGTCTGTCACATGATCCATCACCATGGTGATGGATCATTTGATGGATCATGTGGTGAGCGCAGTGATGTCATCAAAGGCCATTTACCCAGGTCCTGAAGAAAGAAGAAAGAAGAGAAGCCGGGATGCGCGAACAAGTGGATTAAGGTGAGTTAAATTATTTTCTATTTTTTTTTAACCCCTCCAGCCCTATTTTAATAAGCATTCTGTATTAAGAATGCTATTATTTTCCCTTATAACCATGTTATAAGGGAAAATAATTACATCTACACAACCTTGAACCCAAACTTGAACTTCAGTGAAGAAGTTCGGGTCTAGGTACCACATTCAGTTTTTTATCACGCGCGTGCAAAACGCATTGCACCCGTGCGATAAAAATGGAAAGCAATCGCAGTCAAAACTAACTGAAATTGCGTACCTACTCGTGCGGGTTTTAGCAATTTAGCACAGGTTGTGCTAGAAATATATATTGCTGCCACACACAACAATAGTCCCTAAAAGGACTTTTGGGTCTATAACAAGTAGTGATGAGCGGGAGGTGCCATATTCGATTTGGCGATATTTCGCGAATATTCGATTAAATAATCGTCTTATATTCGTCAAAATCGAATATTCGTCATTATTCTACAAACCAGATTCCAAAAAAGTTGGGACACTAAACAAATTGTGAATAAAAACTGAATGCAATGATGTGGAGATGGCAAATGTCAATATTTTATTTGTAATAGAACGTAGATGACAGATCAAACGTTTAATCTGAGTAAATGTATCATTTTAAAGGAAAAATACGTTGATTCCAATTTTCACGGTGTCAACAAATCCCCAAAAAGTTGGGACAAGTAGCAATAAGAGGCTGGAAAAAGTAAATTTGAGCATAACGAAGAGCTGGAAGACCAATTAACACTAATTAGGTCAATTGGCAACATGATTGGGTATAAAAAGAGCTTCTCAGAGTGGCAGTGTCTCTCAGAAGCCAAGATGGGTAGAGGATCACCAATTCCCACAATATTGCGCAGAAAGATAGTGGAGCAATATCAGAAAGGTGTTACCAAGCGAAAAATTGCAAAGACTTTGCATCTATCATCATCAACTGTGCATAACATCATCCGAAGATTCCGAGAATCTGGAACAATCTCTGTGCGTAAGGGTCAAGGCCGTAAAACCATACTGGATGCCCGTGATCTCCGGGCCCTTAAACGACACTGCACCACAAACAGGAATGCTACTGTAAAGGAAATCACAGAATGGGCTCAGGAATACTTCCAGAAACCATTGTCAGTGAACACAATCCACCGTGCCATCCGCCGTTGCCAGCTGAAACTCTACAGTGCAAAGAAGAAGCCATTTCTAAGCAAGATCCACAAGCTCAGGCCTTTTTCACTGGGCCAGGGATCATTTAAAATGGAGTGTGGCAAAATGGAAGACTGTTCTGTGGTCAGACGAGTCACGATTCAAAGTTCTTTTTGGAAATCTGGGACGCCATGTCATCCGGACCAAAGAGGACAACATAAGCCTGCATCTCTGATGGTATGGGGTTGCATGAGTGCATGTGGCATGGGCAGCTCTCATGTCTGGAAAGGCACCATCAATGCAGAAAAATATTTTCAGGTTCTAGAATAACATATGCTCCCATCCAGACGTCATCTCTTTCAGGGAAGACCCTGCATTTTTCAACAAGATAATGCCAGACCACATTCTGCATTAATCACAACATCATGGCTGCGTAGGAGAAGGATCCGGGTACTGAAATAGCCAATCTGCAGTCCAGATCTTTCACCTATAGAGAACATTTGGCGCATCATAAAGAGGAAGGTGCAACAAAGAAGGCCCAAGATGATTGAACAGTTAGAGGCCTGTATTAGACAAGAATGGGAGAGCATTCCTATTTCTAAACTTGAGAAACTGGTCTCCTCGGTCCCCAGACGTCTGTTGAGTGTTGTAAGAAGAAGGGGAGATGCCACACAGTGGTGAAAATGGCCTTGTCCCAACTTTTTGGGGATTTATTGACACCATGAAATTCTGATTCAACATATTTTTCCCTTAAAATGGTACATTTTCTCAGTTTAAACTTTTGTTCCGTGATTTATATTCTATTCTGAATAAAATATTAGAAGTTGGCACCTCCACATCATTGCATTCAGTTTTTATTCATGATTTGTATAGTGTCCCAACTTTTTTGGAATCCGGTTTGTATTTATCGCAAATAATATTGAATTTAATTATTTGCGTATTGTGATTTTCTTTTAACTGTATAAGGCAACTTTCCTATTGGTTGGCTTTGGCTATGGCTAATATGTGTATTTTACGAATATTCGCTATATTTCTGCACCTTCGTGTGCAAGAGACCTAAGACTGAGCTGAACACGTGTCATCGGGTGCTATATAGCACCCGATAAAGCGTTCCGGCCAGCCAATCACTGTAATGCCAGTAGTCAACATGGCTACGGCATTACAGTGAATGGCAGTACTTACCTGCACGTTTATTGCAGGTTATTATCAGCCAACAAACGTACGGGGAGGATAAACGAGCATCGTGCTCGAGCACACGCGGTATTCGGCCAAACACCGCGATGTGCCGAGCATCGTGGTGCTCGAGAAAAATTTGTGTTCGGCCAAGCATGCTTGCCCAACACTAGAGGCCACGTTATTTGTCAGTCACCAAGACTACGGGATGAACAATGTAATTCCACTGCTTCATGTCCTGGAACAGATGCTGGTATATCTGGCTGGTGAGGGGACAGGAGACATGGCGCCTAGATGTCACGGCCACATGAGTCCTGTGGGGGATTAACTGGAGGAGGAGGAGGAGGACATTGGAGCACAAGCAATGTGTAGCAAAATGGGTGGTTTTTATACACAGGTGACAGGAGAGGAGGAGCAGGAGCAGCTAGAGGAGCAACAGGGCGATGAGGAAAATGAGGCAGAGGACCCAGACACACCGTGGCAGTATGCAGTGGAGATTGAGCAGGGAGTCCCTCCGCGTCACTTGCACAAATGGCCCGATGCATGCTCACTTGCTTGTGTACTGACAGCTGAATTGTCACAATTCGGTAGAGGGATGACTTATGGCTCTCCACCTTGTTGGACCCTCGCTACCGGTCCAAAATGGGAGCCTTTTTTCTACCCACTGAGAGGGAGGACAAACTGAACTAGTATAGAGACATCCTATGTAGTCAGTTGGCTGCTGCCTATCTCTGCAATCGTCCATCCTCTCACAGGTCTGACAAGGGGTGCCCTCTGTGCTCACTATCCACTGCCATGGCTTCTGGAGAGGGATGGGGTGGCAGGAGCAGTACCAGCTCCATCAGCAGCAGCCTGAGTCTAGAGTCGCTGATGAGCAGCTTTCTTCACCTGCCTAGTGAAGAAAGTACTCACCAGCAGCAGCATCTAGATCTGGAGCATAAACTGAACCAGCAGGTGGTGGCATACTTGAACAGCACCCAGCCACCCCACATTGAAGATCCGCTGGACTACTGGGCAGCCAAACTGGACTTGTGGCCGCAACTGGTTGAGATTGCCCTGGAAAAGCTGTCCTGCCCAGCCAGTAGTGTGGCATCAGAGCGGGTGTTGTGCGGCGGGGGCTATAGTTGCTCCAAGAAGAACTCTTCTGTCCACCCAAAATGTGTAGAGACTGACCTTTGCCAAGATGAATCAGGCGTGGATCAGCCAGGATTTCCACTCACCAATGCCTGATGCATAAGACTAGATCATCCATGGTTCCACACTAACACTTTGACAAAAGAGACCGGTTTCTTCTGGCTACCTGCCTCAGCTACTATTCTTTTTTTTTTTATTCTTTTTTTTTTTATTTCTTTATTAAGAAAATCCATAGATCAGTACATATTGGAGGATGCAACCTCCTGACTGAAACATCAATTAACAAATAACAGTAACGTCACAGAGTATAAGCATAGATATAGGCAAAGATATCATCATATATTGGTATAGCCCATTCTAGTGGGCCGGGTAGCTAGAAAGAGATGGCAAGGTATGGGCGCATATAGCAAACCAACAATTAGATGTGACAATGGAAAGCGAAAACCATCAAGGGAAGACCAATGTGGAAGAGTAAAGTGAGTACCATGACTTTCAGGTAGTATTGTAAGGCAGAACATTTGAGTCCCTGAATGTTTTCCAAGCCTTCCATGTTCTTGTGAAATTTTGGAAGTTTCTCAACTCCCAGGAGGAAATTTCCTCAAATCTGTGGATTTGGTCAACTTTCGACAGCCATTGCTCTATGGAAGGGGTTTCTGTGGAGAGCCAAAGTCTAAGGATAAGTAATTTGGCAGCGGCAATCAGATGTCTGAAAAGACCCAAGTTATGGTTTTTATGATTAGAAGGGAAAATGTTTAGAAGAGCTATCTCAGGGGAGGGGGAGAGATCCGCTCCACAGATGTGGTTGCAAGATTGGAATATTTTCTTCCACCATGATAGAAGTTTTAGACATTCCCACCATATATGTAGGTAGGAACCTCTATCAGCCAAGCATCTCCAACATCTGTCGCAACCAGATAATGAGTATCTGGAGACAACATCCGGAGTCTTATACCACCCAGTGATTATCTTATACCCGTTCTCTTGAATGCGTACACATCTTGACGATTTGTGTGGGGAGTTTAAAATAATATGAATTTCTTTAGCTGAAAAAATGTGTTTTAAGTCTTTCTCCCATAGGCCAATTAAGGAGGGTAAAACAGAAGAGGTATGAGATCTGATTCTACTATAAAACTGTGATATCGCCTTTATAGGATCTTGTGGGCTCTCTATCAAACTCTCGAACCAGTTTAAAGGTCTTATAAGGTCCCCATAAGAGATATGTTGAGATAAGTAGGCCTTGATGAAGTAAATTGGATTCTTAAGTGCAAGAGAAGGTGGGATTGAAAGGCTTTCCTTTAAGCTGTTTAAAAACAAGGGCCTGTTATCGTGAAGTAAATCTCTCAGTTTTACCACCGATTCTCTTAGGTTTGTGGGAAGGCTGTCCTGGAAAACTTTGGGGGCAATTTGTAAAATATTGCATACTTGAAGGAGTGGCGATGGGAAGGGGATTTGGAGATGAGTGGATTGGAGCCATTTCCAGGTATTATAAGTTGCTTTAATCATGGGGGTTACATCTGATGTAATAGGGGGGAGACATTTGTGGCCTAGAAGGAGAGCTTTAAAGGATGAATTAGCTAATGATTGTTCAATCTGGACCCAGGATTTATGAGGAGGAGTCCTCAACCAATCCACAAGTCTAGATTGGAGAATGGCCCTCCCATACAATTCAGGATCTGGAAGTGCAATACCACCTAGTGCCTTGGGTCTGTTCAGGGACTTGTAAGAAAGTCGGGCTTTCCTCTTGTTCCAGATGAAGGAACTAAAAAGTGATCTAAGCGAGGCGTAGTAAGAGGAAGGAATGGGGATAGGGAGGACCTGGAGTAGGTAAGTCAGTTTAGGCAATACTAAAGACATAAGAAGGTTTTTCCTACCAAACCATGATAGTATTGGCAGGTCGAGGTTTTTTAAAGTGGTGGAAATGTGGTTCAAAAGAGGAGTATAATTCAGGGCAAAAAGTTGGGAAGGGTCATTACTTATTTTGATGCCTAAATAAGTTAGGTGAGGGGTAGCCCAATTGAAAGGTGAGTTTTGTTCCAAGCGTTTTTTCAAGTAGTTAGAAAGGCCAGTGTGTATAATTAAAGATTTGCTATGGTTAATCTGAAAATTGGAAAGTTTGCTAAAAGTTTCTAAGTGGTGATAAACCTTGGGGAGAGCAACGCTTGGATTGCCAATCATAATCAGCAGGTCGTCGGCAAAGGCCGCCATCTTATGTTCCTGATCACCAAGGTTTATACCCTTAACATCCCTGTCAGACCTAATGGACTGCAAGAGAGGCTCCATAATCAATACAAAAAGAAGAGGGGAAAGGGGGCAGCCTTGTCGGGTACCATTAGTTATCATAAAGGGGGAGGAAATAGTGTTATTGATAGAGATTGAGGCGGAGGCCTTATAATACATAGCATCTATAGCTGATAGGAAAGGTATTGGAAATTTTTGAGAGGAAAGGACAGATTTCATAAAGGACCATTTAACTCTATCAAAAGCCTTCTCAGCATCTGTGCTGAGAAGGACCAAGGGCATAGCTTTTTTTTTCGCATGGAAGAGGATATTAAGGACTCTAGCGGTATTGTCTTTGCCCTCTCTCCCCCTAACAATGCCAGTTTGATCTCTATGGATCAGGGAAGGTAGTATAGACGCTAGCCGGTTCGCCAACATTTTGGCCAGTAATTTAAGGTCGATGTTAAGGAGAGAGATGGGCCTATAGCTGGGGCAAAGTGAGGGGTCTTTACCTTCTTTAGGAATTAAGACAATATGGGCTTTGGTCATATCCTTAGATAAGGGGGTGTTGGTTAGAGTTAGGTTATAAAGCGGAATAAGATGAGGTATAAGAATGTCATGGAAAGTGGAATAGTAAGAAATAGGTAGGCCATCCGGACCTGGACTTTTTCCTTTGGGAGAATTACGGATAACTTCCAGAAGTTCTGTGAAGTGAAGGGGGAGGCCAACAGTAATTTGTTCTCCTCCGATAGGGAGGGGAGGTGCAGGTTTTCCAGATAAACGGAGAGGGATGACATTAGCTCAGGGGAGGGAGGAGAAGGGGTGGGACCTTCAAGATTATATAGGGATTCATAGAAGTTTCTAAATTGCGTTGCAATAAGATCTGAATCAAAAATATGTGAACCTGAGGCATTAGTTAACTTATGCACGAAATTATTTGATTTCCTCGATTTAACCCTATTCATAACGAACCTAGAGGCTTTATTACCATGGGTGTAAATCTTGTGTTGTGAATTAAGGTAATATTTCGCTGATAGATTGTTTAATAGGTCTCTAAGGGAACGCCTGTGATTATTTAACTCATTCAAGTGAGCTTTTAGTAGGGAAACTTTGTGGGATTTTTCTAAGCAGGAGATTTTCTCGTGAAGATCATCTATTTTTTGATTTCTAGTTTTCTTGAGATGGGCACCGATACTAATGCATTGTCCTCTTACAACGGCCTTATGGGCATCCCATAAGGTCTGGGGAGATATTTCTGAGGAAGTGTTTAGGTGGAAATAATCTATCAAAACCTTTTGTATTTTGGCACTAGCCTCTATATTACCTAATAATTGTTCGTTCAACCTCCATTATGTAAAGGTTTTGCTTTTCCTTGGCGTATTAAGGGACAAGTATATAGGGGTATGGTCAGAAAGGAGAATGTTTCCTATGGTCGCTTCTTTGCAATTTTGGAGGTGGTTCTTAGAAATAAAGAGATAATCCAGACGCTGATAAGAACCATGGACTGTTGAATAAAAAGAATAATCTTTAGTGTCTGGATGGAAGGTGCGCCAAACATCAATAAGTTGGGCCTTCCAGAGTTTAGAAGTCAGGGAGCGAATGGCTGACTGAGAGTGGGCTGATTTTCCGGAGGAGGAGTCTAGAAGGGGGTTTAAGACCAAGTTAAAGTCTCCCCCCAGCACTAAAGTACCTTCCCTAAAGTTGCTAATTTTGTCCAGAATATTTTTTAACCAGGGAATTTGTTTCGTATTAGGGACGTACACGTTGACAAAGGTGTATATGTGTTGAAGGATTTTCCCCTTCAGCATTAAGTATCTTCCTTCAGGATCCAAACATTGGTCTAGAAGCTGAAACTGAACTCCTTTTTGCATCCCTATGCTCACACCTCTAGAGTTAGATGAATTAGAACCACTGTGGAACCATTGAGAAAAGTGTAAGATTAGGGAAGTGGCCTATCTTTAAGTGCGTTTCCTGAAGGAACACTACTGTGGTTACCTCTCTCCTCAACATCCCAAATACCTGCCTTCTTTTAGATGGGGAATTAAAACCTCTAACGTTATAAGAGGCTATTTTTAGGTCAGCCATCCGGGACGCGAGGAGAAAAGAGAATCGCTATGAATAGTGTGGGAGTATGGTGATCTTTAGGCTCCTGAAAGAAAATTATGACATCTAGCAACAAAGAAAGATCAGACCTTGATTGCGCATCCCGTACCAATACCATCCTTCCGGAATTTTCTGGTGACGTGGAAACATAAAGAACAAAATAACTAGAAAAATAAAAAGAAACGAGAAACATAAGCACTATATCTGTAGTATTATCTACAAAGGGGGAAATTTGGGGTAGTAACCCTTATATTAGCATAACTTTACCGCAAGAGCGGATGAAATAGCACCAGAGTCTGAGGGTGAGCCAAGGGGTCACCTCCAGCTCTGGGTCAACCGGCAGAACTAGAAGGAGAGTCGTGAGACAGGGGAGATAATACTTGAGGAGAGAAGTCTACACCGATATTGAGTGAAGAAAGAATAGGGTCATCTCTCCATCGGATCACCACTAGAGTCAGCCCCTATGAAGAAAATAGGAGACAAGGAAGGGGGACTGGGGGGGGGAGTTTAGAGGGGGGGGTGAAAAAGGAGGGTGGGGGGGATGGGAAAGGGAATTAGAGGGAGGGAGAGAGACAGGGAAAAGGAACATATAACCATTACAATAGTTACATATGAGTGGGAGGGTATGGATACACTGCTTTCTCAACCTCACCCATGTGAGGCCATCTTTTCGGCGACTAATTAATGAACCAGGGGAGAGGTTCAAAAAGAGTCTGTGGAAAGACGTCTAGGAGTGATCGAATTGGTCTTTTTCCTCTGACGATGGGCTTTGGGGGTCCTCCTGGGCCAGGGGCGTAAGCTAAAGGCTCATGGGCCCTGGTGCAAGAGTTCAGCTTGGGCCCCCCTTCCCTCAGTGCTTTGTGGCCAGGGGCAGGGAAGCACATAGCCTTCGGCAAAAATTAAAACTGTACCCCCCCCATGCCAAAATCATGCTCTAACCCCCTCCCTCCAGCCAGAGGTGTAACTGGACCAGCATGCACTTTCTATAATACGGGTGTCTTTTTATGCACCACAAGGGTCTTTGGGCCCCCTTAGGCTCCTGGGCCCGGTAGCGACTGCCACCTCTGCACCCCCTATAGCTACGCCTGGGCCCGGTAGCGACTGCCACCTCTGCACCCCCTATAGCTACGCCCCTGTCCTGGGCTCAAAGGGTTGCGGTTTGGGGACTTCTGGTAAGGAGGCGACATCTTGGATAAAGTCCCAGTTTTCAATCTCCATGCTGGGGATCTCCAGGTGCTGAAACACTTGCTCTAGGTCAGCGTGGGATCTAATCGTGATCCTGTTCCCCTTGTAGAGGAATGAGAGGCCGAATGGGAAAGTCCATCTATAGATGATTTTTCGTTGAATAAGCCACTCGGTCAGGGGTTTAAGTGCTTTTCGTTTCTTTAAGGTTATCGGAGCTAAGTCCTGATATACGTGGATACGATGATCTCTGAACAGCACCTCCGACTTTTTCCTAGCACTCTCCAATATAGCTTCCTTGTCCTGGAAGTTTAGTAGTCGGCAGATTACATCTCTGGGCGGCTCAGTTGGTTTAGGTTTAGGGCGAAGGGCCCTATGAGCCCTTTCGATAATCGGGCTGGTATGATCCGGACCCAGGAGCTGCTCACAAAGGGCCATTATTGCTTCCTGTATTTCTGAATTAAGAATAGATTCCGGCAGGCCCCGAAACCTCAGGTTATTTCTCCTGCCCCGATTCTCTTGATCTTCCAGGGCAGCATATACGGAGTTAAGGTGAGTCTGTACCGCATGTAGGCTGTTGGAAGCAGCCGATTGAAAATCAAGCATTGCAGTGTGTGCGGTTTCAAGGTCTTCCACCCTACCCCCGATATGTCTAATGTCCTGTCGCAAGGAGGAAACTTCACTTACCAGCGGTTCCAAAGCTTTGGTAAGGACTGACTTGAGGTATTTTCTAGAGATAGGAAGATTTGAGCGGCTTCCAGTATCATCCGAATCGCTATCTCTTTCAGCGATGTCCTGGATTTCATCATCCGGAGCAGCTGCCGGCACCATTTTAGATTCTTTAGCGACATATGGCCGCCGCTTTTTTAATGAATTTATCCATATCACCCGTTGTGACAGATGGCTTCGGGTGATGCGGAGGTTCCCCTTGTCTCGGGTTGCCTATTTTCACCATTTTCTGACCGGTGAAGCTAACGTAAGCTGCGGCAAAGAGATGCTTGTAAGACGGAGCTCAGACACACACCACAATCTTCGTCTGGCGCTAGCTCCGCCCCCTGCCTCAGCTACTATTCTGATGCTGCCACCTGCCTGATGCCACATATCTGGTGCCAAGTGCTCCTTCTTTCACCCAACATCTTCAGCTGGTACTCATATTGCCACCCACCTCCCCACTCTGTCACCGGTAATTTCTGTGGTCTCCTGATGCTGCTGCCACCTTCATACTATGTCACCTTGCCACTCTGTTGTCTTCTGATGCTGCTGCCACCTCCACACTATGTCACCTGGCCACTCTGGCCTCCTCATGTTGCTGCCATCTCCACACTATGTCACATTCCCACTCAGTGGCTTCCTCATGCTGTTGCCACCTCCACAATGTCAGCTTGCCACCCTGTGGCTTCCTGATGCTACTGCCACCTCCACGCTCTGTCATTGCGCCACTTTGTGGCCTCCTCCTGATTCTGCCGACACTTCCAGACTCTGTCATTGGGCCACTCTGTGGCTTCCTCAGGCTGCTGCCACCTCCAGACTCTGTAATTGTTCCACTCGGTGGCCTTTTCCTAATGCTGCCACCACCTACAGACTCTGTCATTGGGCCACTCTGTGGCCTCCTCATGCTGCTTCAACCTCACCACTATGTCATAGGGCCACTCTGTGGACTACTTATGCTGTTTCCACCCTCCTCACTTCATGACTAGGGCACTATTTTGCCTTTCGGCCTGGCTGACATCATCATTTATTTGACCCTTCCTCTGATCTGTCAGAAAGAAGGAAAAATTAGATGCACAATGGATCCTGTCTGTGTAGCAGCTGTAAGACCTGTATGGTCCCATCAGAATTGGCTTGTGATTTGGTAGCCAAAAGCAGGAGTGGGTACAAAACACAGAAGACATGCAAATATTCCATTCACATATCATCTCTGTTTTGGATCCACTGCTGTTTTTTTTTTTTTTTGCATTAGCAATACTGATGGATTACTGACCAAATGCTGACCGAGTGAAGGCGAATGCTCCACAGACAGGATCCATTTTTTGGGGGTTATTGTTCTGACAGATCAGAGAAAGGGCAAAATAATCAGTGACTTCAACACAAACTTACTGCTGACACCCTCTCCACTCTGTCAGGGGGCTCTACTTGTATAAGTGTCTTATAGAACAGGTTCTTTAGACATCTATGTGGAATCAGCTGACGATGGTGTAAAAGGAGTGCTCTTCTTCTTGGCGCTAACATCGACCTGTAAGGCTGAGTTCATACTTAAAGGGAACCTGTCACCGGGATTGTGTATAGAGCTGAGGACATGGATTGCTAGATGGCCGCTAGCACATCCGCAATACCCAGTCCCCATAGTTCTGTGTGCTTTTATTGTTTAAAAAACCAGATTTGATACATATGCCAATTAACCTGAGATGAGTCCTGTACGTGAGATGAGTCAGGGACAGTACTCATCTCAGGTTTATTTGCATATTTATCAAATCAGTTTTTTTTTACACAATAAAAGCACACAGAGCTATGGGGACTGGGTATTGCGGATGCGCTAGCGGCCATCTAGCAACCCATGTCCTCAGCTCTATACACAAAATCCCGGTGACAGGTTCCCTTTAAGTTATTTGGTCAGTTTTGGCCGCGTGACTGCCCAAATAAGTGAAGTGTGCAGTGATTCTAAGAGCGACACCTGTCATCTGCATGTCATACTGACTTACAATATTATTTCACTACCACAGCAGACTCCTTATGCGTGTTACTGCAAGGCACATTGTTCTACACCATTATAAAGGCTCTCTGCAGCCAGGAAATAGCAGTTTTTTTTAACATCGGATTGCAGAGAATAAATTCAATTAAAACCGAATTTTTTTTTAAATTTGGCTAACCGGCCAAATCAATTTTTTTTTAAATTCGTTCATCTCTACTTTTAATGTTATGCTAAAGTTAATTCCAACTGCCTGTGGCTGTTTAACCATTAACCCACCATCACAATTCATCTACCAGACAGGTAGGCTCCAAAGTAGCAGGTTGTCTACCCTGGGCACGTTTGGCTACAGATCTCACACTGCTGTCACCCTGCTGGCTCACGGTCACCCTGACACCCTTCTGGCTCAGCCGCTGTCTCACATGCAAGATGCCACCCTCTACTCCTGATGATGATGAAGCCCCATCTTCACCCAGCTCCCACATGCAATCTGCCACATCATCATTAGTGAGCAGGGGCAATATTCAAATTCGCGATATTTCGCAAATATTTGGGCGAATATTCATCATAAATTCGCAAATTCGAGAATTTACCAATATTTTCTTGATTGCGAAAATCGGCAATGTAATATGCGCATATTGCACGCACAATACAGGTGTGGGTCACTTACTACATTTTTCAAGCTGCTAAAAGTTTCCTGAGACTGGAGAAAATGGTTGGCACGGCAGAACATTACAATAGCTTGTTATGCAGATAGAGTGCTCCAATATATTCTTGATTGCGCAAATCGGCAATTAATGATGCTCATATTTTGGCGCAATACGTGCAACTTCACATTTTAGCAGGTCTGACTACATATTACTTATTGGTGCACTAAGTATTGTTGTGAACTTTTGACATTATAGCACTATGTCTGTAGCATGTATGTATGGACAGCAGAACCTATCACACTACCTAACACCCTGCACTAAAATTAGCTACGCTATATCACTATCTAACCTACACTAACTATCTCCCACTAACTATCTGTATTATATATATGAGATAACTAACTATCTAATGTAATGACATAGCAAAGCACTGCTGTCTCTCTCAGAACTGCAAAAACCAGCAGAAAATGGCTGCTGGGGAGGTTCTTATATAGTAAGGGGTAGACAACTTTCCTATTGGTTGCTAGGGATGTTGCTTAGCTCAGATAAAGACCTTGCAGCTTTCTCATTGGCCCAAAAGCAAGAAGCAGGGAGGGATCATGGGTTCAAATGAAAAAAAAATCTAGAATATTCACAAAAACGAATATATAGCAATATATTCTAAATCTTCGCAAATTCTCGAAGCGGCGATATTCGTGATTAAAATTTGCAGCCAACACTAATCATCATCCACTACTGTCTGCATGTCACCCTCACCAGTCTTAGGCCCATGTGCCTGACCGCTTGCAACACCAGCTCCCACGTGGCTCTCATCGTCACTACTCGCCCACCTACTGGAATGAAGTTTGCATGTTTTCTGCATTTTTTTATACCTACTCCTGCTTTTGGCATCCAATTCATGAGCATATTCTGATGAAACAGGCATTATGGATGCTCCAAAGCAAAGACAGGATCCGTTGTGTTTCTCATGTTTCGGTCCTTCTGACAGATCAGAAGAAGAGTAAAATAAATGGTGATTTCAACAAGGCCAAACAGGGACAATAGTGGCCCCATTATAAAGTGGGAAGGGTGGCAACCGCATGAGGAGTCAACATAGTGGCCCAATGACATGGTGGTAAGGTGGTACCTGCATGAGGAGTCAACGTAGTGGCCCAGTTACACAGTGATGAGATGGCAACCGCAAGAGGAGTCAACATAGTGGTCAGTCACAGAGTTGTGATGGTGGCAAATAATTTGAACACCCTATAAAGGGTGTAGTACCAGGCCGCAATTTCGCACCAACTCCGCAAGAACTGATTGATGCATTGAATTTAGTGTAAAAGAATTCGAACACCCTAAAAAGGGTGTGGTATCAGGCCGCAATTTCACATCAACTCCACAACTACTGATTGACGCATCAAATTAAGTGTAAGGCCTCTCTCACACGGGCGTCACGTTTTGGCTGAGGATTAGAGTTGAGCGGACACCTGGATGTTCGGGTTCGACGGGTTCAGCCGAACTTCGGAAAAAAGTTTGAGTTCGGGACCCGAACTTGACCCGAACTTGACCCCGAACCCAAACCCCATTGAAGTCAATGGGGACCCAAACTTTTGACCACTAAAATGGTTGTAAAAATGTCATGGAAAGGGCTAGAGGGCTAAAATGTCGTCAAAATGTGGTTAAGAGCATGGCAAGTGCTCTCCAAACAAATGTGGATAGAGAAATGATTTAAAATAACATAAAATACGTAAAAATAAAAAATAATAATCTTGATCTAGGAGGACGAGGTCCATATGGAGTAGGAGGTTGAGGAGGCGGTGGATGTGGCGGTGTAGGTGGAAGTGGCGGTGGAGGAGGAGGAGATAGCCTACACTGCTTTTTGGTTTAAAATTTATTTTAATTTTTTTAAATTAGGGTACACCCCAAAACATTGGAAAATATAACTCTCCAGTCGTGCTAAACACATGTTCAGACAATACACTGGCTGCAGGGCAGACCAGCACCTCCAAGGCGTAAAGGGCAAGCTCAGTCCATGTGCCAAATTTGGAGACCCAGAAGTTGAAGGGGGCAGACCCGTCATTCAGTACGTGTAGGCGTGTGCACACATACTGCTCCACCATGTTGGTGAAATGCTGCCTCCTGCTAAGACGTTCCATATCAGCTGGTGGTGCTGGTTGTTGTGGCGTGCTGACAAAGCTTTTCCACATTTTGGCCATGCTAACCCTGCCTTCTGAGGTGCGACCTCTTCCTTGTCCTCTGCCTTTGCCTTGTGCTTCCACTGTGCCCCCGCTGTTAGGTGGGAATGCCACCAGCAGCGCGTCTACCAGTGTGCGCTTGTACTCACGCATCTTACAATCACGCTCCAGTGAGGGAATTAAGGATGGTACGTTGTCCTTGTAACGGGGATCCAGCAACGTGGCCCCCCAGTAATCAGCACAAGTTAGAATGTGGGCAACTCGGCGGTCGTTGCGGAGACACTGCAGCATGTAATCGCTCATGTGTGCCAGGCTGCCCAGAAGCAACGAAAAGCTGTCCTCTGTGGGAGGTGTATCGTCTGTGTCCTCTGTATCCCCCCATCCACTCACCAGTGATGGCCATGAGCTGGTCTGGGTGCCACCCTGCTGTGAACATTGTTCCTCCTCCTTATCAATCTCCTCCTCCTCATCCTCCACCTCGTCATCCTCCAGAACTGTGCCCTGGCTTGACAATTGTGTACCTTGGGTTTGTGGGTGCAGGAACCCACCCTCGGAGCCACTTGGGAATGACTGGCCGGAAACCCTACGAAATGATCCCTCTTCCTCCTCCTCCTGTGCCACATCCTCTTCCATCATCGCCAGGAGCGTTTTTTCAAGGACGCATAGAAGTGGGATAGTAACGCTGAGAACGGGGTTATCGGCACTGGCCATGTAGGTGGAGTACTCGAAAAAGCGCAACAAGGAACACAGGTCTCACATGGAGGCCCAGTCATTGGTGGTGAAGTGGTGCTGTTCCGCCGAGCGACTCACCCGTGCGTGCTGCAGATGAAACTTCACTATCGCCTGGCCAGCATGTGCAAGGTGGAGTTCCACCTTGTGGGCACATCGCTTATGAGGCGGTGAGCGGGAAGACCGAAGTTATGATGCAGCGCTGACAGGCGAGCAACAGCAGGGTGAGAATGCCGAAAGCGCGCACAGATGGCCCGCACTTTATGCAGCAGCTCTGACATATCGGGGTAATTTTTAAGGAATCTCTGCACCACAAAATTTAGCACATGCGCCAGTCAAGGGATGTGCGTCAAACTGGCTAGTCCCAGCGCTGCTACGAGATTTCGCCCATTATCGCACACCACCAGGTCGGGCTTAAAGCTGACTGGCACAAACCACTCATCGGTCTGTTGTTCAAGGCCCATCCACAGCTCCTGCGTAGTGTGGGGTTTGTCCTCCAAACAGATAAGTTTTAAAACTGCCTACTGTCGTTTATTCCTGGCTGTGCTGAAGTTGGTGGTGAAGGTGTTACGCTGACCGGATGAGGAGCTGGTAGAAGATGAGGAAGCAGAGTAGGAGGAGAAAGCAACAGGAGGCAAACTGAAGCGCCCTGCAATTCTCGGTGGTGGAAGGACATGCGCCAAACTGCTATCCGCCTCAGGCCCAGCCGCCACTGCATTTACCTAGTGTGCTGTTATGGAGATATAACGTCCCTGACCGTGCTTTCTGGTCCACGTATCCGTAGTCAGGTGCACCTTGCCACAGATGGTGTTGCGCAGTGCCCACCTGATTTTGTCCCCTACTTGGTTGTGCAGGGAAGGGATGGCTAGCCTGGAAAAGTAGTGGCGGCTGGGCACGACGTACTGTGGGACAGCCACCGCCATAAGGCTTTTTAAACTATCCATCTACACCAGACGGAATGATAGCATTTCAAAGGCCAGTAATTTAGAAATGCTGGCATTCAGGGCTAGGGATCGTGGGTGGTTAGGGGGGTACTTCCTTTTCCTCTCCAGCGTTTGGGAGATGGAGAGCTGAACGCTTCCGAGGGACATTGTGGAGATGCTTGGTGTCCCAGGTGTTGGTGTTGCTGGCAGATCCTCTGTTTGCGGGGTGCCAGGTGGCACTGTCACTCCAGAGGTGGATGAAGAGGCCGAAACTGCAGCAGAAAAGAAAGCAGGAGGAGCCAGAGACCTTTCTTGGTTTTTGAGGTGTCTACTCCACTGCAGCTCGTGCTTTGCACTTAAATGCCTGGTCATGCAGGTTCTGCTCAGGTGGAGAACGTTTATGCCTCGCTTCAGGCTCTGATTGCACAGCGTGCAAACCACTCGTGTCTTTTCATCAGCGCATTGTCTGAAGAACTGCCACACCAGGGAACTCCTTGGAGCTGGCTTTGGTGTGCTTGTTCCCTTGCTGCGGTGGGCAGTAGCAGGCGTACTGTCTAGAGGACGGCCGCTCCACTTTTGCACCCTGCTTCCTCTTCTGCTGTGCTGGTGGCTCTGTGCGACAACCACCTCTTCCTCCGAACTACATCGGTCACTCGCATGACCTTGATTCCATGTGGGGTCGAGGACCTCATCATCCTCCACATCATCTTCCACCCAGTCTTCACCCCTGCCTTCCTTGTCGGTCTGCACACTTTCGAAAGCCCCAGCAGTTGGCACCTGTGTTTCGTCATCATCTGAGACGTGATGCGATGGTCCTCCCATGTACTTATCTTGAAAAATAAGTGGTTGGTCATCGGTACACCCAATCTCTTCCACTTCTGGGGCATGGCTAGGTGGATGGCCCTGGGAAACCCTAGTAACAGAGTCATCAAAAAGCAGAAGAGACTGCTGCATGACTTGGGGCTCAGACTGCTTGGCTGATTTGCAAGGGGGTGAGGTGAAAGACTGATGGACATTGGCTGCAGGTGCCAACTGTGGTCTTTCAGCAGGAGACTGGGTGGGAGACCTGGAACTGGATGCACTGTCAGCAACCCAATCTACTATCGCCTTTTATTTGTTCTGGCCTCACCATTCGTAGAGCCGCTTTAGGCCCGACCAAATACTGCTGCAGGTTTTGTCGCCTACTCGCACCTGAGAAAGGAGTTTCACATGTGCGTGTAGCTGGCACAGATCGACCACGTCCTCTCCCTGCAACAGGAGCTCCACCAGCAGCACCACGACCTGTGCCACGTCCCTTATTTGACGCTTTCCTTATATTTCTCGAATTTAGAATCTTGCCCTAAATGGGTGTTTAATTAATAGTAGAATAGAACAACAGTTTGTAAAGGCTGTATCTCACATGGCCTGAACCAGACTAGGCCTCAATTAAAGATTTCTGCCCAAAATGGCTGTATTTCAAATGCCTGAATCAAACCCCTGTATGTAAAGGGTGTATCTCACACGGCCTGACCCACTGTAGGCCTGAATTAAAGATTTCTTTGCCCAAAATGGCTGCATTTCAAATGCCTGAATCAAACCCCTGTATGCAAAAGGGTGTATCTCATACGGTCTGAACCACTGTAGGCCTGAATTAAAGATTGGTGCACTAAATGGCGGTATTTCAAATCTCTGAATCCAACCAAAATGTATTAAGGGTGTATCTCACAATGACATATGCAGCAAAGGCTGCCAACAATTTTTTTTTTGCCCAAACGAGTGTTTGATTAATAACTGAATTTGACAGCAGTATATAAGCCTGTAATTTCACACGTGCTGATGCTGCAAGGCCTGAAAATAGTGTTTTTTGGCAAAAAAGTGTGTTTTTAAAACCACAGAAAATGATGGCTGTATTTCTAGCTTAAATTGCACACTGACTAATCCAGATGTTGTATATTGCCAAAAAAGTGTTTTTTTTTTGTAACAGAATATGAAAGCTGTATATATTAAACTTGAATTTAACACTTGCAGATCAGGAAAATACTGTTTTTTTGGCAAAAAAAAGTGTGTTTTTGAAACCCCAGAAAATGATGGCTGTATTTCTAGCTTAAATTACACACTGACTAAGGCCTCATGCACACGACCGTTTTTTCTGCGGTCCGCAAAAACGGGTTCCGTAATCCGTGTCCGTTTATTCTTCCGTGGGTCTTCCTTGATTTTTGGAGGATCCACGGACATGAAGGAAAGTAAAAAAAAAAGTCGTTTTGGTGTCCGCCTGGCCGTGCGGAGCTAAAACGAATCCGTCCTGACTTACAATGCAAGTCAATGGGGACGGATCCATTTGACGTTGACACAATATGGTGAAATTGCAAACGGATCCGTCCCCCATTGACTTTCAATGTAAAGTCAGGAGTCCCTATTAATATACCATCGGATCAGAGTTTTCTCCAATCCGATGGTATATTTTAACTTGAAGCGTCCCCATCACCATGGGAACGCCTCTATGTTAGAATATACCATCGGATTTGAGTTAGATCGTCAAAACTCAGATCCGACAGTATATTCTAACACAGAGGCGTTCCCATAGTGATGGGGACTTTTCAAGTTAGAATATACTAAGAACTGTGTACATGACTGCCCCCTGCCGCCTGCCAGCACCCGATCTCTTACAGGGGGCTGTGATCAGCACAATTAACCCCTCTGGTGCCGCACCTGAGGGGTTAATTGTGCGTATCATAGCCCCCTGTAAGAGATCGGGTGGGCCAGGCAGCAGGGGGCAGACCCCCCCTCCCTCCCCTGTATTTAATTCATTGGTGGCCAGTGCGGCCTCCCCTCTCCCCCCCCTAATTAAAATCCCCCCCATCATTGGTGGCAGCGGAGAGTTCCGATCTGAGTCCCAGTTTAATCGCTGGAGCTCCGATCGGTTACCATGGCAGCCAAGATGCTACTGCAGTCCTGGCTGCCATGGTTACTTAGCAATTTTAGAAGCATTATACTTACCTGCGCTGTCTGTGACTGGCCGGGCGCTCCTCCTCCTGGTTGCCATGGTAATCGATCGGAGCCCCAGCAATTAAACTGGGACTCCGATCGGAACTCTCCGCTGCCACCAATGATGGAGGGGTGATTTTAATTAGGAGGGAGGAGAGGGGAGGATGCACTGGCCACTAATGAATGTAATACAGGGGAGGGAGGGAGGGGGGTCCGCACTGGCCACCAATGAATTTAAAACTGGGGAGGGAGGGGGTCTGCCCCCTCCTGCCTGGCAGCACCTGATCTCTTACAGGGGGCTATGATTCGCACAATTAACCCCTCAGGTACGGCACCTGAGGGGTTAATTGTGCGGATCACAGCCCCCTGTAAGAGATCGGGTGCTGCCAGGCAGCAGGGGGCAGTCATGTACACAGTTCTTAGTATATTCTAACTTGAAGCGTCCCCATCACTATGGGAACGCCTCTGTGTTAGAATATACTGTCGGATCTGAGTTTTCACGAAGTGAAAACTCAGATCTGAAAAAGCTTTTATGCAGATGGATCTGCGGATCCGTCTGTGTGAAAGTAGCCTACGGACACGGATCACGGACGCGGATGACAATCTTGTGTGCATCCGTGTTTTTTCACGGACCCATTGACTTGAATGGGTCCATGAACCACTGTCCGTCAAAAAAATAAAATAATTACTCTTACCGGTAATTGGATTTTCCTTTAGCCTCCACAATGGCACTACGTGGATTACAGCTTTCGAGCCCAGCCAATAAAGGGCACCCTCCCTCTTACCTTGTCAGTTAGTAACCTAGTACTCAAAGATAGATGCAACAATTCAAATTTAATGAAGTAAATAACATCAATAACAATATCGTTCAACATACGATTAGTAGACCTGGCTGTAATGGCTTCTAAGGTCAGACAGTTAACCGCTTGTTGATTGGCTGCTCTGTAGCCTTTCAAAAAGCGCCAAGAAAGCGCCGAACCCAAACATACAAGGTCAGGATTAATTCTCCTGAGCGTAATAGAATCGAAAATGCTAAATATTCGAAATTATATATATATACAGTACAGACCAAAAGTTTGGACACACCTTCTCATTCAAAGAGTTTTCTTTATTTTCATGACTATGTAAATTGTAGTTTCACACTGAAGGCATCAAAACTATGAATTAACACATGTGGAATTATATACATAACAAACAAGTGTGATACAACTGAAAATATGTCATATTCTAGGTTCTTCAAAGTAGCCACCTTTTGCTTTGATTACTGCTTTGCACACTCTTGGCATTCTCTTGATGAGCTTCAAGAGGTAGTCCCCTGAAATGGTTTTCACTTCATAGGTGTCCCCTGTCAGGTTTAATAAGTGGGATTTCTTGCCTTATAAATGGGGTTGGGACCATCAGTTGCATTGAGGAGAAGTCAGGTGGATACACAGCTGATAGTCCTACTGAATAGACTGTTAGAATTGGTATTATGGCAAGAAAACAGCAGCTAAGTAAAGAAAAACGAGTGGCCATCGTTACTTTAAGAAATGAAGGTCAGTCAGTCAGCCGAAAAATTGGGAAAACTTTGAAAGTAAGGGCTATTTGACCATGAAGGAGAGTGATGGGGTGCTGCGCCAGATGACCTGGCCTCCACAGTCACCGGACCTGAACCCAATCGAGATGGTTTGGGGTGAGCTGGACCGCAGAGTGAAGGCAAAAGGGCCAACAAGTGCTAAGCATCTCTGGGAACTCCTACAAGACTGTTGGAAGACCATTTCAGGGGACTACCTCTTGAAGCTCATCAAGAGAATGCCAAGAGTGTGCAAAGCAGTAATCAAAGCAAAAGGTGGCTACTTTGAAGAACCTAGAATATGACATATTTTCAGCTGTTTCACACTTGTTTGTTATGTATATAATTCCACATGTGTTAATTCATAGTTTTGATGCCTTCATAGTCATGAAAATAAAGAAAACTCTTTGAATGAGAAGGTGTGTCCAAACTTTTGGTCTGTACTGTATATATATATATATATTTTTTTTTTTTTGGGGGGGGGATTCCTCGTGCCGTTGTGGAGGCTAAAGGAAAATCCAATTACCGGTAAGAGTAATTATTATTTTTTCCTGACGCCTCCACAACGGCACTACGTAGAGGAATAATATAGAAGACATGATCAGGGTGGGACAACTGCCGACAGGACTTTGCGTCCAAAGGACAAGTCTCTATTTGTCGAGACGTCCAATCTGTAATGTTTAAAAAAAGTGCCAGGATTGGACCATGTGGCTGCCCGACATATTTCTTCTATCGAGGCAGAGGCCCCTTCAGCCCAGGATGTGGCCAATGCCCTGGTGGAGTGGGCTCTCAACAAGGGTGGAGGAGCTAGCCCTTCCGTTTCATAGGCTAGGACAATGCAGGCCTTGATCCATCTTGAGATGGAAGTCTTGCTAGCTGCCTGTCCATGATGTAGACCCAGATATTGTACAAGTAGCTGGTTTGATTTCCTTAGATCTTTCGTGGCCTCCATATATTGTAGGATGCATCTCCTAACGTCTATGTTATGAAATTATTTTTCCATCTCCGAGGACGCCTGGGAACAGAAGGAGGGAAGAGTAACTTCCTGTTGACAGTGGAACTTTGTTACAACTTTAGGAGCATGTTTCAATATGATTCTATCCTCTAGAATCCTAAGATAAGGAGGTAGGATGGAAAAGGCCTGAATCTCCCCTACTCTTCTTGCCGTAGTGATGGCTAACAAAAAAACTGTCTTGAGGGTCAATGTTCTCAAGGAGATTTCAGCTATAGGTTCAAAGGGTGGATACATTAATCTGGATAGTACCAGATTTAAAGGAACCTTTTGATAACATTTATGTCTGATATCTTGGTATTCAAAAACGCACTTAAAGCTGCTACCTGGACTTTTAGGGTACTTACAGATAGTCCCTTTATCTAGTCCTGCTTGAAGGAAGTCCAGGATTAGCGCCACCTGAAGTTCTCCGGAAGGGTCATATTTGCCGCCACTAAACCTCAGAAAGGCTTCCCAGGCTCTCAGATATATTCTTGATGTAACAGGTTTTCTACTTTGCAAAAGGGTGGTTATTACTGCCTCTGAAAAACCTTTCCGTCTTAGTATACTCCTTTCAGCCTCCAGGCTGTTAAGTGAAGCTGGGTGACTCTGGGATGAACAACTTGGCCCTGAGACAATAGATCCGGTTGGGGAGGGAGGATCCAAAAGCCTTCCCCTGCAAGGTTCTTTAGGACTGGGAACCACGATCTTCTGGGCCAGAACGGAGTTATCAGTATGATCTGGGCATTTTCCTCCATGATCTTGGCTAATACCCTTTGTATCAGGGGAAAGGGGGGGAAGGCATAGAGTAGTTGCTGGGGCCAAGGTGTTGACAAGGTGTCCACACTCAAGGGGCAATCTAGGACTGAGAGGGAGAAAAAGTCCCTGACCTGTGTGTTTTTCCTTGTGGCAAACAGGTCGACACTTGGAGTGCCCCATCTGGAACAGATCTGTTTGAAGACCTGTTTGTTCAGAGTCCATTCTCCTGCCCTTAGTCGGTCTCTGCTGAGGAAGTCCGCCACTTGATTTTCTCTTCCCCTCACATGGGTTGCAGATAGAGACAGTAGATTTTTCTCTGCCCATCTTAGGATTTTCCCTGTCACCAAGGAAAGGGAGCGACTCCTTGTTCCCCCCTGCTTGTTCAGGTAGGCTACAGTCGTTGAATTGTCTGATAGGATCTTTACATTCTTCAGGAGGATGAAAGGGGCAAAGGCTTTTAGGGCTTCCCATACTGCGGTCAGCTCTCTCAAGTTTGACGAGGCTTGTCGTAGGTGATATTCCCATAGACCCTGCTGCAACCATTTTCCCATGTGGACTCCCCACCCGTGTTGGCTGGCATCCGTAGTGATGACGACTTGATTTGTCGGTTTCCAGGCCACGCCTCGGAAAATATTTGTTCGATTTATCCACCAAGATAAGGATGTCTTTACACGAGATGGAATTTTTATTCTTTTGTTTAAGGAGGTTTGTTTTTTGTCCCAGCTCTCAAAAAGAAAGGACTGGAGTTCTCTTGTATAGTGCTGGGCCCATTTTACCGCCGAAATTGTTGAAGTCATAAAACCCAGGATTGTCATTTTTTTCCGGAGGGAGGGACGCTTCTGTCTCCGGAAATTCTTGATGCTGGAAATCAAGGTGTCCTGTTTTTGCTCTGGAAGGAAGGAAGACATCAGTATTGAGTCCAGTAGAACTCCCAAAAATGTCATTTTTTTTTTTTTTTTTTATTTTTTTTATTTTTTTTTTTTTTTTTTTTTATAGATTCTTTATTTTCCATTTTCATAAAATTAAACAACTTATATGCATTGAAGTGACATAAAAAAAAGATGCAATCATGTTACATATTATACAACTGTATCTCAGTCATCAATACATGTTATTCTAGCGCATGCAAGGGTCCGATTGTTTGTCAAAAATTGGCTCCCCACAACACTCTTGTACATGAGTGAGAGCGCAAATATCTTTCTTTTCAGACTATCTAGGGTGCCTCCTATTAGAACCCTGCCTGAGGAGTAAGTAATGTGTAAAACAGATCAAAGAGATGAAGAAGGGAAAGTAAGAAATTGAGGTAAAGGTGGGGAGAAGAGGGATAAAGTGTGAGGTGAGGAGGGGGGGGGGAGGGGGATTGGGGATATCTCAGATTCCAGTCCTAGAGTTGAATTAGTCAGGGCTTAGGACTCACCCTTGCCAGAGATTCCCAAGGACTCCATAGTTTTGCAAATTTATCATGTGTCCTTTCAATCCAGCTTGACATTTCCTCAAACCTACAGATTTGAGTCACTTTGGCTATCATTTCCTGTGTGGAGGGGGGGTTGACATCTAGCCAGTGTAGGGGGATCAATGCTTTTGCAGCCGCTATAATATGTGAGACCAGATTCTTTTTGGAAGGGGAGTATTGAGGTGTTGGAAGTGCAAGCACTACCATTTCTAAGGTGAGATTAAAACTGGGGGATGTAAGTTTCCTAATTAGTGATTCTGTTTCACTCCAATAAGTCTTAATTTTCGAGCAATTCCACCAGATATGCGAGAGGGAGCCTACTCCATTGCCACATCTCCAGCATTCTCCCGTAGGTGTCAGGCCTCTTTTGTATAGAAAATCAGGCGTTTTATACCACCTCGAAAGAAGCTTATAATGGTTCTCCTGTAGTCGAGAGCAACGGGAGAAGCCATGAGAGCTTCTTAATATCCTTTTAACCTCTGCATCTGTCAACACTCTGTTCAGTTCCTCAAAAATGACATTTTTGAGGGAAGTAGACATGATTTTTCTTTGTTGATCATCCATCCTAGGTTGGTCAGGGTCTTCTGTATAATCTGGAGATGACAAAACAAGAGGTCTTCCGATGGAGCCGCAATCAAAAAATCGTCCAAGTATGGGATCAATAGGATCCCTGCCAGATGAAAATGTTTTGCCACTTCCGTCATGACCTTCGTGAATAGTCTTGGAGCTGAACTGAGGCCAAATGGAAGAACCTGGAACTGGTAGTGACATAGGGACCCTTTGAACCATACTGCCGTCCTCAAAAACTTCTGGTCTTTCTCTCGGATTGGAACATGGTGATAGGCGTCTGCCATGTTCGGTCACTGGGCTCAGGACAGGATAAAAAAAATGTGCCCTGCACCCACAAAACACAATGTATGTAGATTGCTGAGTTAGATTCAGATTCTGAGCAAAGAGTCTCTCCTATTCTCTTCCTGAAATCACCAGCAGCATCCTCTCCCTACACTAAGCACAGTAGAGTGACGTGCAGCGCTACGTGACTCCAGCTTATATAGAGGCTGGGTCACATGCTACACTGGCCAATTACAGCCATGCAATTAGTAGGCCTGGCTGTAATGGCTTCTAAGGTCAGACAGTTAACCGCTTGTTGATTGGCTGCTCTGTAGCCTTTCAAAAAGCGCCAAGAAAGCGCCGAACCCAAACTTTTACTGAAATGTTCGGGTTCGGGTCCGGGGTCCAAAAATCCTAAAGTTCGGGTCCGCTCAACCCTACTCAGGATGCGTCTTTGGTGCATTGCGGCAAACCCGCGCGAGTTGGTACGCAATTTCAGTCAGTTTTGACTGCAATTGCGTTCCGTTTAGTTTTTAAATGATGCAATGTGTTTTGCACACACGTGATAAAAAACTGAATGTAGTACCCAGACCCGAACTTCTTCACTGAAGTTCAGGTTTGGGTTCAAGGTTGTGTAGATGTAATTATTTTCCCTTATAACATGGTTATAAGGGAAAATAATAGCATTCCTCATAAAGAATGCATAGTACAATAGGGCTGGAGGGGTTAAAAAAAAAAAAAAACTCACCTTAATCCACTTGTTCGCACAGCCCGGCTTCTCTTCTTTCTTCTTTCTTCTTTCTTCTGGACCTGTGGTGACGTCACTGCGTGACGTCACCTCCAGCCTTATTTTACTAAGCATTCTGTATTAAGAATGCTATTATTTTCCCTTATAAACACTGAACTGTTTTAGTTAAAGACTTTGTGGTTGCCTCTATACTGCGTCCACTAGCCTGTCTACCAGAGCAAATCCCCACAATATGTAAACTAAATACACCCAAAACCGGCTGTATCGGACAGCACTTTCGCTACAGAATCAAGGATGTATGAAAGTACTTATATATAAAATAAATATACCCCCAAAACTGGTTGTATCAGACTGCAATTTCACCCCAGAAGCAAGGATAAATGGAAACACTTATATATTAACTAAATACACACCAAAGCTATTTGTATCACACTGCAATTTCACCCCAGAAGCAAGGATGAATGGAAGTACATATATATAAGTAGCATTGATCGCCAATATTCTAATCGCAAATTTCTATCGTGAATATGGCCACTTCGAGAATTCACGAAGATCTAGAATAGAGTGCTATATCTTTGTAATTGCGAATATTCTAGATTTTTTTTTCATCAGTACCCTCACTGCTTCTTGCGTGTGGGCCAATGAGAAGGCTGCAATATCTTTTTCTGAGCTTAGCAACATCCCTAGCAACCAATAGGAAAGTTGCCTACCCCTTACGATATAGGAAACTCTCCAGCAGACATTTTCTGCTGTTTTTTTGCCGTTCTGAGAGAGCAATGTCATTGCTGTGCTCTGTGCTTTACTGAGTCATCTGGATCCTTATTCAATTACATTAGATGGTTAGTTAGCTCATATATATACAGTGGGATGCGAAAGTTTGGGCAACCTTGTTAATCGTCATGATTTTCCTGTATAAATCGTTGGTTGTTACGATAAAAAATGTCAGTTAAATATATCATATAGGAGACAAACACAGTGATATTTGAGAAGTGAAATGAAGTTTATTGGATTTACAAAAAGTGTGCTATAATTGTTTAAACAAAATTAGGCAGGTGCATAAATTTGGGCACCACAAAGAAGAAATGAAATCAATATTTAGTAGATCCTCCTTTTGCAGAAATTACAGCCTCTAAACGCTTCCTGTAGGTTCCAATGAGAGTCTGGATTCTGGTTGAAGGTATTTTGGACCATTCCTCTTTACAAAACATCTTTAGTTCATTCAGGTTTGATGGCTTCCGAGCATGGACAGCTCTCTTTAAGTCACACCACAGATTTTCAATTATATTCAGGTCTGGGGACTGAGATGGCAATTCCAGAACATTGTACTTGTTCCTCTGCATAAATGCCTTAGTGGATTTTGAGCAGTGTTTAGAGTCGTTGTCTTGTTGAAAGATCCAGCCCCGGCACAGCTTCAGCTTTGTCACTGATTCCTGGACATTGGTCTCCAGAATCTGCTGATACTGAGTGGAATCCATGCGTCCCTCAACTTTGACAAGATTCCCAGTCCCTGCACTGGCCACACAGCCCCACAGCCCCACAGCATGATGGAACCACCACCATATTTTACTGTAAGTAGCAGGTGTTTTTCTTGGAATGCTGTGTTCTTTTTCCTCCATGCATAACGCCCCTTGTTATGGCCAAATAACTCAATTTTAGTTTCATCAGTCCACAGCACCTTATTCCAAAATTAAGCTGGCTTGTCCAAATGTGCTTTAGCCCACCTCAAGCGGCACTTTTTGTGCTGTGGGCGGAGAAAAGGCTTCCTCTGCATCACTCTCGCATACAACATCTCCTTGTGTAAAGTGCGCTGAATGGTTGAACGATGCACATTGACTCCATCTGCAGCAAGATGATGTTGTAGGTCTTTGGTGCTGGTCTGTGGGTTGACTCTGACTGTTCTCACCATTCGTCGCCTCTGTCTATCCAAGATTTTTCTTGGTCTGCCACTTCGAGCCTTAACTTGAACTGAGCCTGTGGTCTTCCATTTCCTCAATATGTTCCTAACTGTGGAAACAGACAGCTGAAATCTCTGAGACAGCTTTCTGTATCCTTCCCCTAAACCATGATGGTGAACAATCTTTGTCTTCAGGTCATTTGAGAGTTGTTTTGAGACCCCCATGTTGCTACTCTTCAGAGAAAATTAAAAGAGGAGGGAAACTTACAATTGACCCCCTTAAATACTCTTTCTCATAATTGGATTCACCTGTGTATGTAGGTCAGGGGTCACTGAGCTTATCAAGCCAATTTGAGTTCCAATAATTAGTTCTAAAGGTTTTGGAATTTTTTATGCACCTGCCTAATTTTGTTTAAACAATTATAGCACACTTTCTGTAAATCCAATTTTTTATCGTAACAACCAACGATTTATACAGGAAAATCATCACGATTAACAAGGTTGCCCAAACTTTCGCATTCCACTGTATAATACAGATAGTTAGTCAGTGTAGGTTAGCAAATATATTGGAGCACTCTATCTGCATATAAAGCTATTGTTCTGCCATGCATGTGAAATGTAATCAAAACAGTGCTGTAATGTAAAATTACTTACAGTGATCAGGAGTTCTTCCTCCCAATCATGAAAGTTGCTGCCAACCATTTTCTCCAGTCTCAGGAAACTTTTAGTAGCTTGACAAATGTAGCAAAAGTGAGCCACGCCTGTATTGTGCACGCAGTACACGCATATTTTATAGCCGGTTTTTGCAATCAAGAAAATAATGACTGGAGATCACAAATTCTAGAATTTGCTAATTTATGGTGAATATTAGGCCAAAAGTTTGTGAGATCTCACGAAAACTAATATTGCTTATGCTGCTCATCACTATTATATAAGATAAATACACCCCAAAACTGTATCACACTGCAACTTCACCCAGAAGCAAGGATGAATGAATGTACTTATATCTAAAAATAAAAACACCCCAAAACTGTGTGTATTATACTGCAATTTTACCGCAGAAGCAAGAATGCATGAAAGTACTTCTATATAAGATAAAAACACCCAAAACTGTTTGTATCACACTGCAATTTCACCCCAGAATCAAGGATGAATGGATGCACTTATATGTAAAAATAAAAACACCCCAAAACTGGTTGTATTAGACCGTAATTTTACCCCAGAATCAAGGAGGAATAGATTTACTTACATATAAAATAAATACTCTCCAAAACTGTTTATCTCACACTGCAATTTCACCGCAATAGCAAGGATGAATGAAAGTACTTATATATCAACTAAATACACCACAAACTAGTCCGCAATTACACCCCAGAATCAAGGAGGAATGGATGTACTTATATACAGGGGCATTGCTAGGTTAAAACATTTAGGGCCTGGGCCCCTGATGTTTTGAACTGCCTTTCAGATAGATCTAACTGCATTGCCATCCTCAGAACAGCAATACAATTGAATCTAATGCTCTGCAAGATCTGAAGAACCTGTGATGACATCACAGTCCATGCGATCAGTTCTAAATGCTGTAGCTGAAAAGGACCGATGATGATGTCACCATCATGTGACCAGTGCAGGAGAGGACGGCTCAGCAGTGAAGAGAAGTCCTGGGAAGAAGCTGTGGGGAGGTCTGCTACATGAGGAGAGGTAAGTGAAGGGGTAGATTACTCAGTGTGAGAGGCAGAACAATGTTGGGAGTTGTAGTTATTTAACTGGGACTGTATGTTAGGGCTGAAGGGAGGGAAGTTATTTACACAGGATTGTGGGGTGGAGGGATGTTATTTATATGGGACTGAAAGTTGAGGGGGTGATGTTATTTACATGGGAATGCATGTTGGAGGTGGCTGGGGCAGGGTGATGTCATTTGCGTGGGACTATATGTTGAAGATGGCTGTGGGAAGGAGTGATATTATTTACATGGGATTGCATATTGAAGGTGCCTGCGGAGGGGGTGATATTATTTACATGGGACTGTATGTAGAAGGTGTATGGGGGAGTGAGTGATATTATTTACATGGGACTGAATATTGAGGGGGTGATGTTATTTACATGGGACTGTATGTAGAAGGCGGCTGGGGAGGGGGTAATTTTCTTTACATGGGACTGTATGTTGAAGGCGGCTGGGGAGGGGGTGATGTTATTTATGTAGGACTGTTTTTTGGGGGGCGCTTGGTCGACTTTTAGAATTGGGCCATATGCATTGGGGCTTGGGTCCCAGATCTTTTGAGACCATAACAACGCCCCTTCTTATATATAAAATAAATACTTTAACCAAAACTGTTTGTCTCACACTACAATTTCACCTCAATAGCAAGGATGAATGGAAGTAATTATATATCAACTAAATACACCACAAAACTGTTTGTATCAGACCACAATTTCACCCCAGAATCATGGAGGAATAGATATACTTATATGTAAAAATAAAAATACCCCAAAACTGTTTGTATAACACCACTTTCACTACAGAATCAAGGATGAATGGAAGTATTTGTATATAAAATAAACACACCCCAAACTGTTTGTATCAGACTGCAATTTCACCACAGAAGCAAGGATGAATGGAAGTATTTATATATCAAAAAATACACCCCAAAACTGTTTGTACCAGACCTCAATTTCCCCCCAGACTCAAGAAGAATGGATTTACTTATATATAAAATAAATACTCCCCAACACTGTTGTACGCTGTGTACACCCAGTCCCTGAGTAAAATCTCTCTGTGACCGGGTTACAATGGCTGCTCTGCAAGGCAGGCAGCCACCTTTCCTACGGGCACAGGGAGGTTTTTCCGTCCCCCTGCAGCCCCGATCGATGTCTTTGGCCGGTTTCTGCAGACCGGCCAATCAGCCAGTGGTGACTGGTGCTGATCTAGTCAGTACCTGTCTCCCCTGGGGTCAGGCAGGGGACACCAGTGTTTGGCGTCCCCTGCCTGCGCTGCGATTGGCTGGAACAACGCTCCAGCCAATGGCAGCACTATAGCAGCACAGGAAAGGGCTGAACCTGTCCACATGCAGCCATTCTAGCTGGTGACTGCGTGCAGAGTGGTTCTGTGCTGCTTGTTGGCTTACTGGGACTTGTAGTGCACCACCACAACGATTTGACCTTTTGCTGCTGAAAGAAGAAAAGAAGAACATCTGGAATTGCTGCACTCATTATTTTTTTTCATTTGCAGCAGTTCCAGATCCCTAAACCACCCTCCATCCCTGTCCCTGAGGTTTTTTGTGCAGGCTTCACAGAATTATTATTATTATTTTTTTATCTTTTTCTCTGAAAATTTTATACATTTAATGGTAACCCAAACAAATTTATACGCCCAGCAATTTTTTTCCCAGAATCCCACAACGTCATATGCTAGATCCCAAGGTTGGAACCCAGTATATACAGCAGAAATGATTACCTTTTGGGGGCTCTTGCTGCATATGGGAGCTATTAAAAAAACTAAGATTAATCAGTATTGGAGTGTGGATGTCTTGTACCAAACTCCAATTTACAGTAATACCATGGCCCGTAATCGATTCAAATAAATATTTACATTTTTGCACAGTGCCCACCCCAGAATGACCCTGTATTTGACCGTATGTTCAAAATTAAGACTGTCCTTGACCACTTCAACGCAAAGTTTTCAGAATTGTATACCCTAGAACAAAATGTCTGCAAAGGGAGGGGGGGGGGGGTGAGATTCCACCAGTTGCTGCCCAGCAGGCAGGCAAGGTATGGCATAAAACTGTATAAAGTCTGTGAGAGTAGCTCTGGGTATACTCACAAGTTCCGGGTCTATAAAGGGAGGGACACCCGGATTGAACCCCCAGAATACCCTCCCCCCGTCCTAGAAGTTAGTGGGAAGATAGTGTGAGACTTACTGCACCCACTGCTGGATAAGGGTTACCATCTATACGTGGATAATTACTACACGAGTCTACCACTGTTCCGGTCACTAAGTTCTAGAGGTACTGTGGCGTGCAGCACAGTACGCAAAAATTAGAGAGGCCTCCCTAAATCCCTGGTAGGGCAACCACTAAGAAAAGTAGACAGCCGTGCTCTCCTCAATGTGAACATGGTGGTTAAGTACAAGGACAAGAGGGATGTCGTTTCGCTGACCACCATTCACCAACTCCCCTGCCCCTGTACGTGGTAACACTACCACTGTCTCCAAACCAGACTGCATTCTGGACTACAACAGGCACATGGGCGGAGTTGATCTTTCAGATCAAGTTCTGAAGCCCTACAGTGCCATACGAAAAACAAAAGTGTGGTACAAAAATCTGGCCGTTCACATTGTACAGATGGCCAGACAAGAACATTCCTACAATTTCAAGAGGTGGTGATAAAGACCCTAATTCTTCCAAATCAAGCAATGAAGGGCCCCAGTACTTCTGCAAGTTACAGTGCCCGAGTTGTACCAGGGCAGCATTTCCCTGGTGAAGTCCTCCAAACAGTGAGGAAGGGATGGACCCAAAAAAGATGCAGGGTGTGTTCCAAAAGGGGGATAAGGAAAGACACCATTTACCACTGCGAAACCTGCCCTGAAAAACCTGACCTGTGCATCAAGGATTGTTTCAGAATCTGCCACTCATACATGGAGTATTAATTTAATTTCATCCATGATGTACCCTGTAGTTTTACCAACTTATTTCTCTGATTTAGAGCTCATGCACATGAACGTATTTTCTCTCCGTGGGCGTTCGTTTTTTTTTTTGCGGACCGTATACAGAACCATTCATTTCAATGGATCCGCAAAAAAAACAGAAGGTACTCCGTGTGCATTCCGTTTCCTTATTTCCGTTCCTCAAAAAAATAGAACATGTCCTATTATTGTCCGCATTACAGACAAGGATAGTAGTGTTCTATTAGGGGCCAGCTGTTCCAATCCACAAAATACGGAATGCACACGAACATCATCCATATTTTTTGTGGATCGCAAAATACATACGGTCGTGTAAACAAGCCCATAGTCCACATAGCTTACATATCCACTTTTCACCAACCACTACATATTCACTTCTGTGAAACACCTGTTAGGTCAAAAGTGCCCTTTCCACCCCTTAAAGACCAAACTTTCAATTTACATGTACAGTGCAAATCAGGAAGGGATGAAATCACGTTTTTATTTTTAATACAAATATTTAGGCCCCTTTCACACGGCGAGTATTCCGCGCGGATGCCATGCGTGAGTTGAACGCATTGCACCCGCACTGAATACCAACCCATTCATTTCTATGGGGCTGTTCACATGAGCGGTGATTTTCACGCATCACTTGTGCGTTGCGTGAAAATCGCAGCATGTTCTATATTCTGCGTTTTTCACGCAACGCAGGCCCCATAGAAGTGAATGGGGCTGCGTGAAAATCGCCAGCATCCGCAAGCAAGTGCGGATGCGGTGCGATTTTCACGCACGGTTGCTAGGAGACGATCGGGATGGAGACCCGATCATTATTATTTTCCCTTATAACATGGTTATAAGGGAAAATAATAGCATTCTGAATACAGAATGCATAGTAAAACAGCGCTGGAGGGGTTAAAAAATTTTTTTAACTCACCCTAGTCCACTTGATCGCGATGCCGGCATCTCCTTCTGTCTCCTTTACTAAACAGGACCTGTGGTGAGCATTCATTATAGGTCAAGGACCTTTGGTGACGTCACTCCGGTCATCACATGATCCATCACCATGGTAAAAGATCATGAGTGACATCACCAAAGGTCCTTTACCTGTAATTAATGCTCACCACAAATTTTATTTATTTTTTTCAACCCCTCCAGCGCTAGTTTACTATGCAGTCTGTATTCAGAATGCTATTATTTTCCCTTATAACTATGTTATAAGGGGAAATAATACAATCTACAGAACACCGATCCCAAGCCCGAACTTCTGTGAAGAAGTTTGGGTTTGGGTACCAAACATGCGCGATTTTTCTCACGCGACTGCAAAACGCATTACAATGTTTTGCACTCGCGCTGAAAAATCCCGGGTGTTCCTGCAATGCACCCGCACATTTTCCCGCAACGCCCGTGTGAACCCAGCCTTAGAATTTTATTTTTTACATTTCCATGTCACTTTCTATAGTTAAAAAAAATCCTAAAAACCTACAGTTTTCTAACTATCCACTAAGCCTAATAATATCTTGACAAACACATAGTGCAACAGCACTCTACAAACCAAAAGTAGAGTACAAAAGTATATTACATTGTAAATGCTATGCTAATAACTTAGAGATGCTTAGCAAATACATTTTGTACAAAATCATTTGAGCCCGTCTGCCGCACGCCAAGGCGATCTCTATAAGACGGGTCCAAACACTAAAGCTCACCTGTTGGGTGCCATAACGGCGACCATGAAATCCAGGAAGTGCAGGTCCCACATGCATGCTGGGCCCCTGTTGATCCATATCTGTGTGGAGCCAAAATGGCCTTCATGGAATCCAGGGACTATAAATACCAGCATGCATGCTGAGCAGACTATATACTCATGCTAATTAAAATCAGCCTGTGAGGCAGAAAAGGCTAAGGGAGTGCACGACCCTGTCTACAGGAGTCAGCCACTACTCCCATATATAATACTACAAACACAAAAAGGGGGTTCAGCACATCCCAATGCGCAGGTGCACGTCGCTAGTGTGGCTGCAATTTTTTTTGTGTTTGTAATAATATCTTGATTACAATGAAAGATAACACTGCTATATAAATAATTTTGAATCTCAATATTCACAATAGGTGACGGAGACAACTGAACTATTCTAACCTCCCTGCACAACAGCCTCTATACCGATCACAGAGTATGCCTAGAAAACTCTTCCATAAACACTATTAAACATCTCCTGTGGTCCATATGACTGCAGTTGAGCATATCTCTTAATGCTCTCAGGCAAGAAGGCTTTCCCCATTATGTTGCATAGCAAAATAATTTATTTCACTACTGTTACATCTAGTGTTGATTGATAAAATCTAGGTGACATTCCTTTTAATCTGACGAATATGGATCAGAAAATTGTGAAATTAAGAAATGCAAACTAAATTGGTAATTGGTGTAATCAATGCTTCTTTTTATATGTAATTGTTTTTATTAGTTTTAAAATTGCGGTATAGAATACACTATAGTTACAGTAAATGAAATACAGAAACATACTGTAAAATATGGATCAAAAACATATCCAATGATGTATAGCAGAGAGGGTGAGGCACAAGACCCTCAGGTAAGACTCATAAGAATAACAACTAGACAGGTTGTAAGAACGACTAGAATCAGAAAAACATAAGACTTGTATCTAGGTAAAGAAACCTTAGAAAAATAAAAGGGAAAGGGAGGGACATTGGAAGGTCAATTGAGCAAAACAGCAATGCAGCCAAATCCATGGGTGAGCAATATAATTATGGGTCATATTGTGTGTGTAACATCCAAGGAGCCCAAGTTTTATCTCTAAGAGCCGGGTTAATTACTGTGTCAAGAAGCAGTTTCTCGTGTCTACAGGAGGAATTTAGAACGTTAATGACCTCCGCGAAGGCAGGGAAATTATTTGATTAAGGCTACTTTCACACTTGCATTTGGGGTTCCACTTGTGAGTTCCGTTTGAAGGCTCTCACAAGCGGCACCGAACGGATCGTACAGCCCCAATGCATTCTGAGTGGATGCGGATCCGCTCAGAATGCATCAGTTTGGCACCGTTTGGCCTCCGTTCCGCTCAGCAGGCGGACACCCGAACGTTTTGGTGTCCGCGTGGCCGTGCAGAGCCAAACGGATCCGTTGGCACAATATGGTGCAATTGCAAACGGATCCGTCCCCCATTGACTTTTAATGTAAAGTCAGGAGTCCCTATTAATATACCATCAGATCTGAGTTTTCTCCAATCCGATGGTATATTTTAACTTGAAGCGTCCCCATCACCATGGGAACGCCTCTATGTTAGAATATACCATCGGATTTGAGTTAGATCGTGAAACTCAGATCCGACAGTATATTCTAACACAGAGGCGTTCCCATGGTGATGGGGACGCTTCAAGTTAGAATATACTAAAAGAACTGTGTACATGACTGCCCCCTGCTGCCTGGCAGCACCAGATCTCTTACAGGGGGCTATGATCCGCACAATTAACCCCTCAGGTGCCGCACCTGAGGGGTTAATTGTGCGTATCATGGCCCCCTGTAAGAGATCGGGTGCTGCCAGGCAGCAGGGGGCAGACCCCCCTCCCCTGTATTTAACTCATTGGTGGCCAGTGCAGCCCCCCTCCCTCCCCTGTATTTAACTCATTGGTGGCCAGTGCTGCCCCCCTCCCTCCCCTGTATTTAACTCATTGGTGGCCAGTGCGGCCACCCCTCCCTCCCTCCCCTGTATTTAACTCATTGGTGGCCAGTGCGGCCGGCCCCCCCTCCCTCCCTCCCCTGTATTTAACTCATTGGTGGCCAGTGCGGCCTCCCCTCTCCCCCCTCCCTAATTAAAATGACCAACCCCCTATCATTGGTGGCAGCGGAGAGTTCCTATCGGAGTCCCAGTTTAATCGCTGGGGCTCCGATCGGTTACCATGGCAGCCAAGATGCTACTGCAGTCCTGGCTGCCATGGTTACTTAGCAATTTTAGAAGCATTATACTTACCTGCGATGTCTGTGACCGGCCGGGCGCTCCTCCTACTGGTAAGTGAAAGGTCTGTGCGGCGCATTGCTTATAGCACAGACCTTTCACTTACCAGTAGGAGGAGCGCTTGGCCGGTCACAGACATCGCAGGTAAGGCCACCAATGAGTTAAATACAGGGGAGGGAGGGCCGCACTGGCCACCAATGAGTTAATTACAGGGGAGGGAGGGGGGCAGCACTGGCCACCAATGAGTTAAATACAGGGGAGGGAGGGGGGTCTGCTGCCTGGCAGCACCCGATCTCTTACAGGGGGCCATGATACGCACAATTAACCCCTTAGGTGCGGCACCTGAGTGGTTAATTGTGCGGATCACAGCCCCCTGTAAGAGATCGGGTGCTGCCAGGCAGCAGGGGGCAGTCATGTACACAGTTCTTTTAGTATATTCTAACTTGAAGCATCCCCATCACCATGGGAACGCCTCTGTCTTAGAATATACTGTCGGATCTGAGTTTTCACGAAGTGAAAAATCAGATCTGAAAAAAAACAGTTATGCAGACGGATCCGTTCATGAACGGATGCAAGCGTTTGCATTATAGTAGCGGATCCGTCTGTGCAGACACCAGAAGGATCCGCTCCAAACGCAAGTGTGAAAGTAGCCTTAGAATGCCTCGTAATTACCAGTTTAGCACTGAGTAGAATATGCCCCACAACACGCCTGTATTCATGGGGGAAATCGGAAACATCAAAAAAAAGGAGAGCCAGAGCAGGTGAAGGGGACACCTGAGAACCTGTAATTTGGGAAATTAGAGCGAAGGTCATTTTCCAATATGCAGTGAGTTTTGGGCACGACCATAGAATGTGAAGGAGATATCCAGTATTACCGCATCCTCTCCAGCAGCGTACCAGGATATATGAGGCTTAAACGGTAAGGGGTGAAGTACCATCTAAGCAATGTTTTGATCCCAGCCTCGTAGTGTGAGGCGCACTTGAAGGTAGACACAATAAAGCAAACTGCTCCGGCCCACCTCTCCTCTGAATACGTTGCTTGTAAGTCTCTTTCCCATTTTAATATCGGGGAAGACCTTATAAATTTTGATTTATTATCCAGGATGTTCTAAATATGACGAGTGGTATGTTGCTTGAATAAGGAAGGATTATGAAAAATTCTGATGATGTCTTGTTGAGTGTTAAAAGATGAGAGGGGAAGTGTGCCGAGACAGTGGTGAACTCTCATATAGGTAAAAAATTCGGAATGTAGATTCTGACCTTGACGGAGGTGATTGAATGTTATCATTGTTGAGTTTTCCACCAGTTGAGAAGCTGTAATAACTGAAGCCGCCCAGGTGGAAAGGTCGATATCCCCTATAAGTCTTTACAAAACATTCATTGATATATGTGATAGATTTGGGGTTTGGGGTACACTTGGAGAGGTGAATCTGAGACCATAGTGCAGTAGCATGCGACACCATGATAAGGGGGTGAGTAATAGTATCGGGTTTTAGTATAGACAGACAAAGGAGATCTTTCAGTGAGCCTCCTGGTGTAAGTTGGGACTCTATGTTGACCCAAGATTTGTTTGTAGAGGCGTGCCACTAATCTCTAAGAGAGGAAACACCAATAGAATGGAAATAGTCTTTAATTGAAGAGAGGCCAACGCCACCAGCTTGTTTCCTTCTGAACATTAGAGACTGAGCGACTCTGGGACGTCTTGATTTCCAGATGTAATTATTAAGGAGTTTCTGCGCTTCCCTGAAAAATGAATCGGGTATGGGGATTAATAATGCTCGAAAGATATATATTAATTTTGGTAATGTCATCATCTGGAATGATGCGATTCTACCAACCAATGAGACTTCCTGCAATTTGAAATTTGCTAAATCTTTTGACATAGTGGTAAGGAGTGGTACATAGTTAAGCTGATATGCGTGTGAACAAGGACAAGTAAGTTTGATTCCCAAGTATGGAAGATAGGTAGATTGCCAGTCATAGGAGAGAGAGCCAAAATCCGATGCTTCTTTTTAATGTTAAACAAAAGATCTTTGTGTTAAACAAAAGTTAAATGGAACCTGTCATCAACTTTATGCTGCCTATACTAACGGCAGCATAAAGTAGAGAAAGGTGAATTGATTTCATCGGTCTGTCATTTAAAAGTTAAAAGTAAGTGGTTGCCGAGAACCAACATCACAATCATTGCAGACTAGGGATGGAAAAGAGTCCCGGCCACCTGAGAAGAGTCCTGGTTATTCATATCTCCTGCTCTCCCGTCCACCTGCTGATGACTGACAGTCTAATACCTAGTTTTCTCCCATTCTCTCTAGGAGAGAACTGCCAATCATCAGCAGATAGGCGAGAGAGCAGGAGATTAGGAATAAACATGACTTTTCTCAGGTAGATTTGACTCTTTTCAATGCCCAAGCTGCAATGATTATGATGTTGGTTCTCAGCAACCACTTACATTTAGCTCATGACTGACACACCGCTGACATCAGCATTTCTGTCACTAATTTATGCTGCCCTCAGTGAAGTCAGCATAAAGTTGTTGACAGGTTCCCTTTAATGAGCAATTTAGGAAATTTCCTGCAATAAAACTTTTAATTTTAACGTCTGGAGAAGAGATATCTGCACATGTCACACATCTGAATCTAAATATTATTAACTCATGTCACATGTCAAGAACTACCTTATATAACTGATGTGGCTGTACTCAGACACATACTGTCAAGCCCTATTATGCCAGCGTGGCACAGAAGAGGAAGCCTGTTTTGGTGTACTGTAGCTGGGGGAGAAGCTAAGATGTATTATAATGGGCCATCACATTAATTTGCTTTGACACTTTCATGATCATCATGCCGCCTCCGCTCAAGTCCAGATACAGAATATAACATTTGATGCTGAATAAAGCAACTTAATAACCTCAGAACCCCAGGATTCTTTGCACGGCCTGGAGCTAAATCAGTCCATGCTACAAAGAGCAAGAAAGGTGTTAAATAACAATGTAGCCAAAAGGGCAGTGTATTGAGTGGACTGGATGTAACATAATCAAAAATGATAGTTGCTACAGGCCAGTGCGCTATGACAATGATTTCAGACTTTGCCGAAATGGAACAGCAGCATTCAAAATGTTGTATAAGCATGATCTCTGTATGCTTGAGTGGCTGTGCACATGCCAGTGTTAAAGGGAATGTGTCATCAGAAAATGACCTGCTGTTTAAATCACTTTTTATGTTTAACCCCTTCACGACTGCAATCCGTCTATATATGTGCTATTTGCACATGCCCCGTGCAGCTACCACATGTATAGACGTCATGGCAGTTCTTTAATCCAAGCGTTGCATAGCGCTTGGATTAAAGGGCTTCTGTCACCCCCAAAACACATTTTTAATTTTTCGTCTTGTTAAAATCCTTATTGAACGAATATTCCCTATATAGGGCTCTTACCTTTGTCTGTGGCTTTGTTTCATTAAAAATCGATCTTTTAAAATATGCAAATGACTTCACTACCAGCAAGTAAGGCGTCTACTTGCTGGTAGCCGCCGCAAAAAACCACCCCCTCCTCCTGTTGATTGACATGGCCAGCGAGCGCTCTCTACTCCGGATGGCCCTGTCAGCATTTCAAGTCCCGCGCCTGTCTTCATTCGGCGCAGGCGCTCTGAGAGAAGGACGCTCACCTTCTCAGCACTCCCTCAGTGCGCCTGCGACAACTTCTCTTTCGGTGACGTCATCGGCGCAGGCGCACTGAGGGAGTGCTGAGTAGGCGAGCGTCCTTCTCTCAGAGCGCCTGCGCCGAATGAAGACAGGCACAGGATTTAAAATGCTGACAGGGCCAGCCGGAGGAGGAGAGCGCTCGCTGGCCCTGTCAATCAACAGGAGGAGGGGGTGTTTTTTTGCGGCGGCTACCAGCAAGTAGACACCCTACTTGCTGGTAGTGAAGTCAGTTGCATATTTTAAAAGATCTATTTTTAATGAAACTAAGCCACAGACAAAGGTAAGAGCCCTATATAGGGAATATTCGTTTAATAAGGATTTTAACAAGCCGAAAAATGAAACATGTGTTTTGGGGGTGACAGAAGCCCTTTAAAGCTTCTGCCTCTGCCCTGCTGCTGTCACGGACAGAATACAGTCTAGTAATGCCAGCAAGTGACCAATCAGAGTGGTCCCTTGCCGGCAATCGATCCGATTGGTTAGTCTGTGCAGACTAACCAATCGGATCGCGGCAGTGTTAAAATGCCGGTTTCAGGCTCTGATCTCCACTCTGCAGATCAGAGCCTGAAATCAGATAATGTGTCCTGAAGCCCCCCGATCTGTGCCCCCTTCCTGTGCGCCTCCAACCCCCCACCAACACTGTGAGTCCTGCCTCTGCCTGCCCCTGATGCGGTCCCCGCCCCCCCCCATCCATGTATCGTGCCACTGATGCGGTCCGCCCCCTACCCGCCCAATACATTCATCCTGCCCCCATCTGTGCCCCCTCAATGCTGGCCGTATCCCCCCCTTTTCCAGCGCTGCCCCCAATGCGGTCCCCCTGCTGTGTGTGATGGCGGCGGCTCCATTCCTGAGCCGCCACCATCAGCAGCGAGTGTCAGCTCTATGCTGACACTGCTGTAACCCCATAGATGCTGCGGCAGCGGCATCCATGGGGTTAATAGAGGGAGGGGGCTCCCTCTCTCAACCATCAGGGCTGCTGCGCTGTGATTTCAGCGCCCGATGGTTGCCATGGCAACCGGACGCTTTGCAAAGGCGCCCGATGTTGCCACCTACAGGAAATCTGGTAGTATTATACTTTGCAATGCAAGAGCATTGCAAAGTATAGTACAGCCATCAGCCCCACTGGATCTTCAAGATCCAAGTGGGACTTAAAAAAAAAAAAAGTGAAAATAATAAAAGTAAAAATAAATAAATAAATAAAAATGTAAATTAAAAAAATTAATTGCCTTTTCCTATAAAAAATGAAAAAAACTAAGCAAAAATCACACATATTAGGTATCACCGCATCCATAACGACCATCTCTATAATTATATCACATGATCGACCCCGTTCAATAAACACCATAAATTTTTTTAATAGAAACTGTGTAAAAAAAAGCCATTTTTGTTACCTTACATCACAAAAAGTGCAACACCAAGCGATCAAAAATGCATATACACCCCAAAATAGTACCAATCAAACCGTTACCTCATCCCACCAAAAATTTGCCCCTATTTAAGACAATCGCCCAAAAAATAAAAAAGCTATGGCTCTTGGACTATGGAGACACTAAAACATCATTTTTTTGGTTTCAGAAATGCTATTATTGTGTAAAACTTAGATAAGAAAAAGTATATATATTGGGTATTGCCACGTCCGTAACGATCTGCTCTATAAAACTGTCACATGACCTAACCCATCAGATGAATGCTGTAAAAGTAAATAAATAAAAACTGTTCCAAAACAGCCAATTTTTTGGTCACTTTGCCCCATAAAGTGTAGTAATGAATGATAAAAAAATCAGATGTACCCAAAAATGGTACCAATAAAAACCTCAACTCTTTCTGCAAAAAACGAGCCCCTGCACAAGACGATCGGCAGAAAAATAAAAAACATATGGCATTCAGAAAATGAACACAAAAACATAATTTCTTTTTCAAAAATGCTTTATTATGTAGAACTGAAACAAAAAAACAAAAAAAGTTGACATATTTGATATCACTGCGTACGTAACAACCTGCTCTATAAAAATAGCACATGATCTACCCTGTCAGATGAATGTTGTAAAAAATAAAAATGGTGCCAAAACCTTGCCTCACAAAAAATTTAATATAGAGCAATTAAAAATGATATGTACCCCAAAATAGTACCAATAAAACTGACACCTTATCCCCTAGTTTCCAAAATAGGGTCACTTTTTGGGAGTTTCTAATGTAGGGGTGCATCAGGGGGGCTTTAAATGGGACATGGCATCTAAAACCAAAATCTGTCTTCCAAAAACCATCTTCTGCGCCCTGCCTTGTGCCCTTACATCAGTTTACGACCACATGTGGGGTGTTTCTGTAAGCTGCAGAATCAGGGTAATAAATATCGAGTTTTGTTTGGCTGTTAACCCTCAATGTGTTAAAGAAAAAAATGTAATAAAATGGAAAAATCTGCCAAAAAAGTTAAATTTAGATATTTCATCTCCATTTTACTTTAATTCTTGTGGAACACCTAAAGGGTTAACAAAGTTTGTAAAATCAGTTTTGAGTAACTTGAGGGGTGTAGTTTCTACAATGGGGTCATTTATAGGGGGTATCCACTATGTAAGCCCAACAAAGTGACTTCAGACCTGAACTGGTCCTTAAAAAGTGGGTTTTGTAAATTTTCTTAAAAATTTTAAGAATTGCTTCTAAACTTCTAAGCCTTGTAACGTCCTAAAAAAATAAAATGACATTTCCAAAATGATGCCAACATAAAGTCGACATATGGGGAATGTTAAGTAATAAATATTTTATGAGGTATCACTTTCTGTTTTAGAAGCAAAGAAATTTAAATTTAGAAAATTGCAAATTTTTCAAATTTTTGGGTAAATTTGGGATTTTTTCATAAATAAAGGTGAAATATATTGACTCAAATTTATGACAGGTCATGAAGTACAATGTGTCACGAGAAAACAATCTCAGAATGGCTTGGATAAATAAAAGTGTTCCAAAGCCATAACCACATAAAGTGACGCATGTCAGATTAGTAAATTTTGACCTGGACACTGGGGCATCAATGATCTTTGGTCATGAAAGGGTTAACATAGTTTTAAAGAATTTTTGATGGTGTTGTTTTTAATTTTCCATGTATTCCATATATTTCAACAAAAAAGATAAAATCCTGCAGTTTTTGCACATTACCTTTAAAGATACATGTAATGGACAGCCTCTAATGTTTCTTGCCTTTTCGTATGATATATCCTTGATACTTACCATCAGAAACCTATTTCAAAATGAATAAGAGTTGAAGGTATTTTAATAGGAAACTCAAGTTGCAAATTGTTGCACTGTGTGTCCTATTTAGGCCTCATGCACGCGACCGTTGTGTGCATCCGTGGCCGTTGTGCCGTTTTCAGTTTTTTTTTCGCGGACCCATTGACTTTCAATGGGTCCGTGGAAAAATCGGAAAATGCACCGTTTTGCAGCCACATCCGTGATCCGTGTTTCCTGTCCATCAAAAAAATATGACCTGTACTATTTTTTTGACGGACAACGGTTCACGGACCCATTCAAGTCAATGGGTCCGTGAAAGAACACGGATGCACACAAGATTGGCATCCGCGTCCGTGATCTGTGGCCGTAGGTTACTTTCATACAGACGGATCGAAAGATCCGTCTGCATAAAAGCTTTTTCAGAGATGAGTTTTCACTTCGTGAAAACTCATATCCGACAGTATATTCTAACACAGAGGCGTTCCCATAGTGATGGGGACGCTTCTAGTTAGAATATATTACGAACTGTGTACATGACTGCCCCCTGCTGCCTGGCAGCACCCGATCTCTTACAGGGGGCTGTGATCCGCACAATTAACCCCTCAGGTGCTGCACCTGAGGGGTTAATTGTGCATATCATAGCCCCCTATAAGAGATCAGGGGCTGCCAGGCAGCAGGGGGCAGATCCCCCTCCCTCCCCAGTTTGAATATAATTAGTGGCCAGTGTGCGCCCCCCCCGCCCCCCCCCCCCCGTTATGGTATTATCATTGGTGGCCAGTGTGCGGCCTCCCCCGTGCCCACCCTCCCTCTATTGTAATATCATTGGTGGCCAGTGTGCGCCCCCCCCCCTATTGTAATATCATTGGTGGCCAGTGTGCGGCCTCCCACGGCCACCCCCCCTACCTCTATTGTAATATCATTGGTGGCCAGTGTGCGGCTTCCCCCCGGTCCCCCCTCTATTGTATTAATATCATTGGTGGCCAGTGTGCGGCCTCCCCTCTCCCCCCCCGATCATTGGTAGCAGCGGAGAGTTCCGATCGGAGTCCCAGTTTAATCGCTCTGGGGCTCCGATCGGTAACCATGGCAACCAGGACGCTACTGCAGGCCTGGTTGCCATGGTTACTTAGCAATATTACAATATTAGAAGCATCATACTTACCTGCTGCGCTGTCTGTGACCGGCCGGGAGCTCCTCCTACTGGTAAGTGACAGATCATTAAGCAATGCGCCGCACAGACCTGTCACTTACCAGTAGGAGGAGCTCCCGACTCTGATTGGAACTCTCCGCTGCCACCAATGATCGGGCAGGGGGGGGAGAGGGGAGGCCGCACTCTGTCCATCAATGAAATTACAATAGAGGGGGGAGGGGGGCCGACGGAGGCCGCACACTGGCCACCAATGATATTACAATAGAGAGGGGGGCGGGGGGGGCCGCACACTGGCCACCAATGATATTACAATAGAGGGAGGGGGAGGGGGTGGTATATGGGAGAAGTTGATCTCTCTGATCAAGTCCTCAAGCCATATAATGCCATGCGCAAAACCCGGGCATGGTACAAAAAAGTTGCGGTCTACTTTGTACAGGTTGCCTTGCACAACTCTTTTGTGCTGTCCCGAAGCGCTGGCAACACAAGGAAATTCCTGCAGTTCTATGAGGCAGTCCTCAAGGCCCTGATGTTTTCTGACCTGGAAAGAGCAGGCCGGAGTACCTCGGGAACTGGAGGCGCCCGGATCGTCCCTGGCCAACACTTTCCAGGTGTGGTCCCCCATACTGGAAAGAAGGGACGGTCCCAAAAAAAGTGCAGAGTGTGTAACAGGAGGGGTATACGGAAGGACACCACCACTCAGTGTGACATATGCCCCGATCATCTGGGCCTCTGCATTGACGGTTGCTTCAGGGAGTACCACACTTCCATGGAGTTCTAAATTTATAATCCCCTTCCCCAATTTTAATTCCATTTAGCCACTGACAATCGGAAAAAAACTATGGTTCTCATACTTGAGACACTAAAACAAAATTAGTATTATTTTTTATATTATTTTGTTAAACTAAAATAAATGAAAAAAGTAGACATATTAGGTATTGCCGTGTCCGTAAGAATCTGCTCTATAAAAATACCCCGTGACTTAACCCCTCAGATGAACACAGTTAAAAAAATAAAATAAAAATGGTGCAAAAAAATGTATTTTTTTGTCACCTTACATCACAAAAAGTGTAATAGCAAGCGATCACAAAGTCATATGCCCCCAAAATAGTGCCAATAAAACTGTCCTCTCATCCCGCAAAAAATTAGCCCCTACCTAAGATAATTGTCTAAAAACTAAAAAAAAAACTGACTCAGACTATGGAGATACTAAAATGTTTTTTTTTTGTTTATAAAAGGATAAAATAGTGTAAAACCTAAATAAAATAAAAAAATAGACATATTAGGTATCGCCGCATCCGTAAGAATCTGCCCTATAAAAATACCCCATGATCTAACCCCTCAGATGAACATGGTCAAAAAAATGAAATGAAAACGGTGCCAAAACAGCTATTTTTTTTTGCAAATTTTCCATTTTAAACCGTTTTTTTCAGTAACAAAGCAAGGGTTAACAGCCAAACAAAACTTAATATTTAATACCCTGATTCTGTAGTTTACAGAAACACCCTATATGTGGTCGTAAACTGCTGTATGACCAAACGGCAGGGTGCAGAAGTAAGAAGGAACGCCGTATAGTTTCTGGAAGGCACCATGTCCCATTTGAAGAACCCCTGATGCAACCCTAGAGTAGAAACTCCATAAAAGATACCCCATCTAAGAAACTACACCCCTCAAGGTATTCAAAACTGATTTTACAAACTTTATTAACCCTTTAGGTCTTCCTCAACAGTTTATGGCAAATGGAGATGACATTTCAGAATTAATATTTTTGGTAACCTTGCAAAAATGTAATATAGAGCAACCAAAAATCATATGTACCCTAAATTTAGTCCCAACAAAACTGCCACCTTATCCCGTAGTTTCCAAAATGGGGGTCACTTTTATGGAGTTTCTACTCTATGGGTGCATCAGGGGGGGCTTCAAATGGAACATTTCGTAAATAAACCAGTCCAGCAAAATCTGCCTTCCAAACGGCGCACCTTTCCCTCTACGCCCTACCGTGTGCCCGTACAGTAGTTTACGGCCACATATGGGGTGTTTTTGCAAACTGCAGAATCAGGGCAATAAATATTGAGTTTTGTTTGGCTGTTAACCCTTGCTTTGTTACTTGAAAAAAATGGATTAAAATGGGAAATTTGCCAAAAAAAAAATCGAAATTCTGAAATTGTATCTCCATTTGCAATTAACTCTTATGGAACACCTAAAGGGTTAATGACGTTTGTAAAATCAGTTTTGAATACCTTGAGGGGTGTAGTTTCTTAGATGGGTTCACTTTTTTGGAATTTCTACTCTAGGGGTGCATCAGGGGGGCTTCAAATGGGACATGGTGTAAATAAACCAGTCCGGTAAAATCTGCCTTCCAAAAACCACACGGCGCACCTTTCACTCTACGACCTACCGTGCGCCCGTACAGTAGTTTACGGCCACATATGGGGTGTTTCTGTAAACTACAGAATCCGGGCAATAAATATTGAGTTTTGTTTGGCTGTTAACCCTTGCTTTGTTACTGGAAAAAATGGATTAAAATTGAAAATTTGCCAAAAATTTAAATTCTGAAATTTCATCTCCATTTGCCATTACCTCTTGTGGAACACCTAAAGGGTTAACGACATTTGTAAAACCAGTTTTGAATACCTTGAGGGGTGTAGTTTCTTAGAGGGGGCACTTTTATGGAGTTTCTAATCTAGGTCCATATGGAGTAGGAGGTAGAGGAAGCGGTGGATGTGGCGGTGGATGTGGAAGCGGCGGTGGAGGAGGAGGTAGCCTACACTGCTTTTTTGTTTTAAATTTATTTATATATTTTTTCAAACTGGGGTACACCCCAAAACATTGGGAAATACAACCTGTGATAACCCCCTCCAGTCGTGCTAAACACACGTTCAGACAATACACTGGCTGCAGGGCAGGCCAGCACCTCCAAGGGGTAAAGGGCAAGCTCAGGCCATGTGCCCAATTTGGAGACCCAGAAATTGCAGGGGCTGACCCCTCTCAGTTAGTTTGTGTAGGCGTGTGCACACTTACTGCGCCACCATGTCGCACGTCCCTGTGATGTTCACGATCCAATTTGATAACTGCTCTATCAACTTTCGTTGTTCTTTTATGCGCCTACCATAGTGATCACGGGTGGCGGGGGAATCAGGGTTCCAGGCCAGAGAGGGAGCCTGAGAAAAGGATACCACATGCAAGGAAGGTCAATGGATGAAATTAAATGTAAACTAGCGGAAATGTGGGACAAAGTATTGAAGCATAAGCTTCCAAGTTAAGGAGGGGGCGTGCGGCAATTACCCACTCCCGACTCGGGAAGGTAGTGACGATAAATAACAATACAGGACTCTTAAGATGCTCTGTTATTGGAATGATTAATAAAAAATTATAGTGAATGTCACTGTGGTATTTTTGATTTGTAAACGTTAGCCAGGAGAGTCCCTGCTGTGGCTTGTTGACTCTAGCTAACTTCTGCCTGATTGCAAGTCCCTGTGACGTCCACCATCCATTTGGATATCTTCTCTATCAACTTTTGATGTTCTTTTCTGAGCCTACCATGTTGATCACAGTTATCTGCGAATCAGGGTTCCACGCCGGAGAGGGAGCGTGAGAAAGAGAGACCAGATCAAAGGGAGGATTAATTGTTTCAAATAAAAAATGATAGAGCGGAAATATGGGACAAAGTATTAAAGCATAAATGTGGGACAACTTTTTAATGTTTAAGCATTGAATAAAAGGATGTGTCAATTAATAAAGAAATTCTTAAATTTTATTCCCTGTCAACTATGCAGAGCAGGGGTTTCTATCCGGCAAAATTTTAAAAATGTCACCTGACAATGTAACAGATGATTTTTTTAAATTCATGTTCCTGTCACCTATGCAGAGGTGCCCCAGTGACATCCACCATCCATTTGGATATCTTCTCTATCAACTTTCAATGTTATTTTCTGAGCCTACCATGTTGATCACGGTTATCGGCGAATCAGGGTTCCACGCTGGAGAGGAAGCGTGAGAAAGAGAGACCACATCAAAGGGAGATAAATGGATTACATTTTTTTGGGATCGAGCGAAAATGTGGGAAAAGCTGTTAAAGCGCAAATTTGAAACAAATTATTTAAACGTAAATGTGGTAAAAATTATTAAAGCGCAAATGTGGGAAAAATTATTGAAGTGCAAATGTGGGAAAAATTAGTAAAGCGCAAATGTGGGACAAATTATTGAAGCGCAAATGTGGGACAACTTGTTAAAGTTTAAGCATTGAATAAAAGGAGGTGGCACGCATCAATTAAAGAATTTCAGAAATGTTATTCCCTGTCACCTATGCAGAGCAGGGGTTTATTCACGTCCAAAATTGTAAAATGTCAACCCAAGAACGTAACAGAAAATTTACAGAAATGTATTAACTTGTCTACTTGGTAGAGCAGGGGTCTATGACAGAAAAAAATTGTTTATTGTCACCCGAAAAAGTAAAAGAAAAATTATTTACATTTATTAAGCTGTCAACTAGGTAGAGGAGTGGTATATTACACCCAAAAATTTGTGAATTTCACCTGAAAATGTAGCAATTTTCTTTTTTTTTAAACCTGTCTACTAGGTATAGCAGTGGTACATCACACCCTAAAATTGGTGAATTTCACCCGAAAATGTAACAGACACATTTTTATTTTTGTTTAACCTGTCTACTAGGTATAGCAGTGATACTTCACACCCAAAAATTAGTAAATTTCACCCGAAAATGTAACTAACAATCTTTATTATTTTTTTTACCTGTCTAGTAGGTATAGCAGTGGTACATAACACCCAAAAATTTGGTTAATATCACCCAAAAATGTAACAAAGTAGTAGGGCAGGCCAGCACTTCCAAGGCGTAAAGGACAAGCTCAGGACATGTGCTCAATTTGGAGACCCAGAAGTTGAAGGGGGCAATCCCGTCATTCAGTACGTGTAGGCGTGTTCATAGATACTGCTCCACCATGTTGGTGAAATGCTGCCTCCTGCTAAGACGTTCCATATCAGCTGGTGATGCTGGTTGTTGTGGCGTGCTGACAAAGCTTTTCCACATTTCGGCCATGCTAACCCTGCCTTCTGTGGTGCTGGCGGTGCCCCAGCTGCGTTGGCGACCTCTTCCTCTTCCTCTGCCTTCCCCTTGTGCTTCCACTGTGCCCCCGCTGTCAGGTGGGAATGCCACTAGCAGCGCGTCTACCATCGTGCGCTTGTACGCGTGCATCTTACGATCACGCTCCAGTGAGGGAATTAAGGACGGTACGTTGTCCTTGTAACAGGGATCCAGCAGCGTGGCTACCCAGTAATCAGCACAAATTAGAATGTGGGCAACTCGGCGGTCGTTGCTGAGACACTGCAGCATGTAATCGCTCATGTGTGCCAGGCTGCCCAGAGGCAACGAAAATCTGTCCTCTGTGGGAGGTGTATCGTCTGTGTCCTCTGTATCCCCCCATCCACTCACCAGTGATGGCCATGAGCTGGTCTGGGTGCCAACCTGCTGTGAACATGGTTCCTCCTGCTCCATCTCCTCAACCTCCACCTCATCATCCTCCAGAACTGTGCTTTGGCTGGACAATAGTGTACCTGGCGTTTGTGGGTGCAGGAACCCACCCTCGGAGCCACTTGGGAATGAATGGCCAGAAACCCTACGAAATGATCCCTTCCTCCTCCTCCTCTGCCACATCCTCTTCCATCATCGCCAGGAGCGTTTTTTCAAGGAGGCATAGAAGTGGGATAGTAACGCTGAGAACAGCGTTATCGGCACTGGCCATGCAGGTGGAGCACTCGAAACAGCGCAACAAGGACACAGGTCTCACATATAGGCCCAGTCATTGGTGGTGAAGTGGTGCCGTTCCACCGAGCGACTCACCCGTGCGTGCGGCAGCTGAAACTCCACTATCGCCTGCTGCTCGCACAGTCTGGCCAGCATGTGCAAGGTGGAGTTCCACCTTGTGGGCACGTCGCATATGAGGCGGTGAGCGGGAAGGCCGAAGTTACGCTGCAGCGTTGACAGGCGCCAAAAGCGCGCACAGATGGCCCGCACTTTATGCAGCAGCTCTGACATATCGGGGTAATTTTTAAGAAATGTTGTTCAAGGCTCATCCACAGCTCCTACGCGGTGTGGGGTTTGTCCCCCAAACAGATAAGTTTTAAAACTGCCTGCTGTCATTTACCCCCTCTGTGCTGAAGTTGATGGTGAAGGTGTTACTCTGACCGGATGAGGAGCCGGTAGAGAATGAGGAAGCGGAGTAGGAGGAGGAAGCAACAGGTGGCAAACTGAAGCGCCCAGCAATCCTTGGTGGTGGAAGGACACCAAACTGAGGCGCCAAACTGCTATCCGCCTCAGGCCCAGCCGGTACTGCATTTACCCAGTGTGCTGTTATGGAGATATAATGTCCCTGACCGTACTTACGTATCCGTAGTCAGGTGCAACTTGCCACAGATGGCGTTGCGCAGTGCACACCTGATTTTGTCCCCTACTTGGTTGTGCAGGGAAGGGATGGCTCACCTGGAAAAGTAGTGGCGGCTGGACATGATGTACTGTGGGACAGCCTCCCCCATAAGGCCTTTAAAACTATTCGTCTCCACCAAATGGAATGACAGCATTTCAAAGGTCAGTAATTTAGAAATGCTGGCATTCAGGGCTAGGAATCGCAGTGGGTAGGGGGGTACTTCCTCTTCCTCTCCAGTGTTTGGGAGATGTAGAGCTGAACGCTTCCGTGGGAAATTGTGGAGATGCTTGGTGACCCAGGTGGTGGTGTTGCTGGCAGATCCTCTGTTTGAGGGGTGGCAGGTGGCACTGTCACTCCAGAGGTGGATGAAGAGGCCGAGACTGCAGCAGAAGAGGAAGCAGGAGGAGCCAGAGATCTTTCTTGGTTTTTGAGGTGTCTACTCCACTGCAGCTCGTGCTTAGCACTTAAATGCCTGGTCATGCAGGTTGTGCTCAGGTTAAGAACGTTTATGCCTCGCTTCAGGCTCTGATTGCACAGCGGGCAAACCACTCGTGTCTTGTCGTCAGCACATTGTCTGAAGTGCCATATCAGGGAACTCCTTGGAGCTGGCTTTGGTGTGCTCAGTCCATTGCTGCGGTGGGCAGTAGCAGGCGTACTGTCTAGAGTAAGGCCGCTCCGCTTTTGCACCCTGCTCCCTCTTCTACTGTGCTGGTAGCTCTGTGCGTCCACCGCCTCTTCCTCCGAACTACATAGGTCACTCGCATGACCTTGATTCCATGTGGGGTCCAGGACCTCATCGTCCTCCACAATATAAAAACAGTATATAACCCTGGAATTTCACATGTGCTGATGCTGCAAGGCCAGAAAAATTGTGTATTTTGCCAAAAAAAAGGGTGTTTTATTAATAGAAGAATATAACCACAGTATCTAAATGGTGTATCTCACACCGACTGATCCAGACTAGGCCGCAATTAATTTTGTCAGGGGTCACCACCTTTCCCTCTCCCTTGGGCAGGGCTTTCCCTTTTCCCTCCCTGTGCGTGACGCCGGTCATTACATTATATCTGGCAACCAGAGAAGTGTGAGAGGGGAATATAAGGAGGTTGGGAGTGCAGGACAAGGAACAGCTGAGGAGAAAGAGCTACGGATCCCTGAGTGAGCCAAAAGGGTTGCAAAGCAAACCCAGAAAGCTACCATAAGGAAACAGCGCTATCTTACATAGAGCGCGCAGCCAACCGCTGCGACTTCCTGACCCCGGGTATAACGGAGTCAGGCGTGGTTCTTGACACCCTCGTGACACTATCGCGGGACTTCGCTCCGGGTGCACGTGTGTGACGTTGAGCGGGTCTAGTCGCTACATGGACATGCGCAGTGTGGTTTTAAGGACACAGACCACAGCTGAAACCATTGCAGATAAGGAGAGGGTAACTACAGGTGATTTGATTAGTATGGGAGTCTGTGTGCAGAGAGGTAATGGGATGGGCGGATGATATGGCTATGTTTAATTGGTTCTGACAATTGTGGGTGTTCCTGGGTGTGGTTTTTATATGCAACTCTGCCATATGTTTTTTATGCTTGACAAAGGCTGTTGCACAGCCGAAACGTTGCTGATTTTTTGTATGTTGTGAAGCTCTAATGAAGATGGAATGATGGGAGATGCTGCCACCGCTGTTTGATTTTCACGTATTCTCTGGCTGATTGGATCCGCGGCTGGTGCGGGGCTGTTGCAACTCCCTAAAACAAGGACAGACCGTTGAGTGCTGCTCCTGCACTTTTGTTTCTCCCCTTTAACAGTGACTTTCACAGTGACCACCCCTTTAACAGCGACCGCCCCTTTAACAGTGACTATTACAGTGGCTGTCCCTTTAACAGTGACCGCCCCTTTAACAGTGACTTTCACAGTGGCCACCCCTTTAACAGTGACTTTCACAGTGACTGCCCCTTTAACAGTGACCACCCCTTTAACAGTGACTATTACAGTGGCCCATCCTTTAACAGTGACCGCCCCTTTAAGAGTGACTTTCACAGTGGCCACCCCTTTAACAGTGACTTTCACAGTGGCCACCCCTTTAACAGTGACTTTCACAGTGACCGCCCCTTTAACAGTGACTTTCAGTGACCGCCCCTTTAACAGTGACTTTCCCAGTGGCCGCCCCTTTAACAGTGACTGCCTCTTTTACAGTGACTTTCACAGTGGCCGCCCCTTTAACAGTGACTTTCACAGTGACTGCCCCTTTAACAGTGACTTTCACAGTGACCGCCCCTTTAACAGTGACTTTCCCAGTGGCCGCCACTTTAACAGTGACTGCCTCTTTTACAGTGACTTTCACAGTGGCCGCCCCTTTAACAGTGACTTTCACAGTGACCGCCCCTTTAACAGTGACTTTCACAGTGACCGCCCCTTAAACAGTGACTTTCTCAGTGACCGCCCCTTTAACAGGGACCTTCATAGCGCCCGCCCCTTTAAAAGTGACTTCCACAGTAACCGCCCTTTTAACAGTGATTTGCACAGTTATCGCCCCTTTAACAGTGACCTCCACATTGCCGGCCCCATTAAGCAGTAAAGAAAAATGGCTGGGTTATTATGGAAACCTGGACTAAAACTGTGTTTATAGCAGTTAGGATTTGAAGAGAAAGACTTGCAGGCTTGTATTGGGGGTGTGTGTTAATTTTTTTGGAATATCTCAGGAACGGTACGTCCTAGAGAGCCGAGACCCGGTCTAAAACCTTCCCGGACACCTGATGTACCTGTGTGCCAAATTTGGTGAAGATCGGTCCAGTCGTTTAGTTGCACATAAAGAACGTCTAGACATCTAGACAGACAGACAGACAGACAGAAACTCATTTTTATATATATATATAAGAGATAAGGTTTATATGGTTTTATTCTACTTTTTATTCCCAATTTTCATTTCTTAAATTTTTAGGGGGATCCTCAGTTTTTTAAAGCTTGGAACTATACAAGTTTTTTATTTCTTGCAACTATACAAGTCTGTATATATACTTTGAATAAATTTGCCATATTCACTTATTAGATATTAGCCCATTTATATCCAGATACTTGAGTGCCCCCCCTCGTCTCTATATCTAGAAATAAACTAATCAATTCTTAACTAATCAAATTATTTTAGAATTTCCCAAAAATTTATTTTCCAAATAAAGCCAACATTTTTGTGATTCGATTTGTACAAATCACTCAAAATGACATTTACCATTTTACATATCACCTATTGCAAAGTTTCCTCTTTTAATTAGTGTACCAAATCTGACCTGAAATATCGTTCATGGTCAATATATATTTTTGCCAATTTCAAATTTTGGAAATCTATTGCAAAGTTTCCTCATTTTGGTTACGTCTACACATCAATTCTGGCTGCTAAAGCTGTTGCAAGATTAAAGTTATTAACTCCTTCTGCAGGGGGAGGGGAATGGGAAAAAACAGCAATACTGCCACTTAGATTTTACCCAGCGTTCAGTTTTCAGAGAGGTCTCCATTGGGCCCAAAGCATCAGAACCCGTGATCTCATTCTAGAGAGATCATGAGAATGATTAATAGTGGTCTGTAGAGAGCTATTAGAAATGCCTCAGGCAAATTTATGACAGTTGTTTTTCCTGTTAGTTTAATAATTATGATTTTCAATATGAAGGTCAGTTGACTTTAGGGCCTTTTTTGGCATGTCAAGAATAGTAACCTAAATTATTGCTATGCTGACAAAGATAAGTTTTAGAGGTCCTATGGGAAAACTCAAGAAAAATAATGCTGTACATTCCGAAGGAAATATTTCCCTCCGCATTAGGGTACTTTCACACTAGCGTTTAAGTTTTCCGGTATTAAGTTCCATCATAGGGGCTCAATACTGGAAAAATAAACGCTTCAGTTTTGTCCCCATTCATTGTCAATGGGGACAAAAGTGAACGGAACAGAACAGAATGCTCCAAAATGCATTCCGTTCCATTTAGTTGCATTCCCAGACCGGAGAGCAAACCGCAACCGGCAGTATTTTGCTTTCCGTCCTGGGATGCAGAGCAAGACGGATCCGCCATTACCCCCAATGCAAGTCAATGGGGATGGATCTATTTTCTCTGCCAGAATCTGCTACAATAGAAAACGGATCTGTCCCCCATTGACTTTCAATGGAGTTAATGATGGATTCGTCTTGGCAATGTTAAAGATATGTTAAAGATAATACAACCGGATCCGTTCATAACAGATGCAGATGGTTGTATTATCAGTAACGGAAGCGTTTTTGATGGACACTTCCGGATCCAGCAAAAACGCTAGTGTGAAAGTAGCCTTAGGGCAATGCCATACTCAGTTTCTTAGCAAGCCCACTTTAATTAACACAGCTCCTAACATGATGATTATGCCTATGTAATTTATATCTCCCTATGCAAACTTCTCAGTCTACAAACAAATACGATACTTTCATTACTTTCCCATGCAAAAGAAAAAGGTGATAAAAGTATGAGAAAAATATATAATGCAATCCAAATAATTATATTAATGTTATTCTTATAATAATTATTATACTAGAAATATATAACAGATATAGTTCTAATACAGAAAAGTAAAATATAATGTATGAATTAGAAATATCATATAAATCTTTTTGAGAAGCTGTATTCAACTGAGATTTCTACTTGTTTTGTAAAATGGATGCTAATTGGAAATCTCAGCTATGTTAATACAACTCTTTACCTCCCACATATTTGATTTTTTAATTAAGGTATTATATCTCCATTGAATAATAGTAATGATCAAAATATTGCCCCTGGGGTTATTGTTATTGCAAGTGGATAGAATTCATTAAAACTAACATTTAAATTAATTAGAGGTGATGCAGACTCTTCAACAGAATTGCTTTGAAACATTAGTAAAGAAATGTAATGTGTTTTTCCATATCTACTTTTGCAGAGACAGCAAAATAGAAAAGTACAATATAGAACTATCACAATAATAACAGTAGGCTAGAAAAAAGAAGCCGTGTTCTAAAAGTAGTGGCATGCAAAAGTTTGGGAACCCTTGGTCAAAATTACTGTTACTGTGAACAGCAAGTTAAAGATGAAAGGATCTCTAAAAGGCATGATGGTAAATATGACATATTACTTTAGAATTTTAAGCAAAAGCAATGTTTTACTATCATCTTTTACATTTTTCAAAATAACAAAAAAGAAAAAGGGCCCGAAGTAAAACTTTGGGCACCCTACATGGTTAGAACCTAGTAGCACCCTCTTTGGCAAATATCACAGCTTATAAACGCTTTTTGTAGCCAGACAACAGTCTTTCAATTTTTGTTTGATGGATCTTCTTGATCCATTCTTCCTTGCAAAAGTCTCAGTTTTGTGAGATTCCTGGGCAGTCTTGCATGCACTGCTCATTTGAGGTCTATCCACAAATTTTCAATTATGTTAAGATCAGGGGACTGTAAGGGCCATGGTAAAACCTTCAGCTTGTGCCTTTTAAGGTAGTTTCAGGTTGCTATTTCCTCAGTTTAAAATGTAATTAAGAAATGGCAGTTAACAAGAACAGTGGAGGTGAAGAAAGATTTCAGAGACAGCTGCTCATAGGATCACTAGAATGGCAAATCAGGAACCCCGCTTGACTGCAAAAGCCCTTCAGGAAGAGTTAGTAGAATCTGACGTTGTGGTACATTGTTCTACAGTTCAGCGACACCTGCACAAATATGGCCTTCATGAGGCAAAATGCAGCTTCAGAAGTTTGCAAAAGAACATCTAAACAAGCCTGATACATTTTGGAAACAATTCCTATGGACTGATGGGGTTATAATAGAACTCTTTGGCCACAATGAGAAAAGGTGTTTGGAGATAGAAGGGCATAGAATTACATGAAAAGAACACCTCTCCAACCATTAAGCATGAGGGTGGATCAATCATGCTTTGAGTTTTTGTTGCAGCCAATGCCACTGGGAACATTTCATGGGTAAAGGGGAGAATGGATTTAATAATATTCCAGCAAATTCTGGAACCAAACATAACACCAAATACCTAATAATAATAATAATAATAATAATAATAATAATAATAATTTAGCCTCTATGTCTAAAAAGTTTCTGACGGGATTCAAATGCACAACCTTCTACATTACAGCCAATAATGTTAACCACTACACTATAGAGCTGCATGGCCAGTTATTTAAAAAATATAAATAATAAAATAAAAAATAAAATTATATATATATATATATATATATATATATACAGTACAGACCAAAAGTTTGGACACACCTTCTCGTTCAAAGAGTTTTCTTTATTTTCATGACTATGAAGGCATCAAAACTATGAATTAACACATGTGGAATTATATACATAACAAACAAGTGTGAAACAATTGAAAATATGTCATATTCTAGGTTCTTCAAAGTAGCCACCTTTTGCTTTGATTACTGCTTTGCACACTCTTGGCATTCTCTTGATGAGCTTCAAGAGGTAGTCCCCTGAAATGGTCTTCCAACAGTCTTGAAGGAGTTCCCAGAGATGCTTAGCACTTGTTGGCCCTTTTGCCTTATCTCTGCGGTCCAGCTCACCCCAAACCATCTCGATTGGGTTCAGGTCCGGTGACTGTGGAGGCCAGGTCATCTGGCGCAGCACTCCATCACTCTCCTTCATGGTCAAATAGCCCTTACTTTCAAAGTTTTCCAAATTTTTTGGCTGACTGACTGACCTTCATATCTTAAAGTAATGATGGCCACTCGTTTTTCTTTACTTAGCTGCTTTTTTCTTGCCATAATACAAATTCTAACAGTCTATTCAGTAGGACTATCAGCTGTGTATCCACCTGACTTCTCCTCAACGCAACTGATGGTCCCAACCCCATTTATAAGGCAAGAAATCCCACTTATTAAACCTGACAGGGCACACCTATGAAGTGAAAACCATTTCAGGGGACTACCTCTTGAAGCTCATCAAGAGAATGCCAAGAGTGTGCAAAGCAGTAATCAAAGCAAAAGGTGGCTACTTGGAAGAACCTAGAATATGACATATTTTCAGTTGTTTCACACTTGTTTGTTATGTATATAATTCCACATGTGTTTATTCATAGTTTTGATGCCTTCAGTGTGAATCTACAATTTTCATAGTCATGAAAATAAAGAAAACTCTTTGAATTTGAAGGTGTGTCCAAACTTTTGGTCTGTACTGTATATATACACTGCTCAAAAAAATAAAGGGAACACTTAAACAACACAATGTAACTCCAAGTCAATCACACTTCTGTGAAATCAAACTGTCCACTTAGGAAGCAACACTGAGTGACAATCAATTTCACATGCTGTTGTGCAAATGGGATAGACAACAGGTGGAAATTATAGGCAATTAGCAAGACACCCCCAATAAAGGAGTGGTTCTGCAGGTGGTAACCACAGACCACTTCTCAGTTCCTATGCTTCCTGGTTGATGTTTTGGTCACTTTTGAATGCTGGCGGTGCTTTCACTCTAGTGGTAGCATGAGACGGAGTCTACAACCCACACAAGTGGCTCAGGTAGTGCAGCTTATCCAGGATGGCACATCAATGCGAGCTGTGGCAAGAAGTTTTGCTGTGTCTGTCTAGTTTCCAGAGCATGGAGGCGCTACCAGGAGACAGGCCAGTACATCAGGAGACGTAGAGGAGGCCGTAGGAAGGCAACAACCCAGCAGCAGGACCGCTACCTCTGCCTTTGTGCAAGGAGGAACAGGAGGAGCACTGCCAGAGCCCTGCAAAATGACCTCCAGTAGGCCACAAATGTGCATGTGTCTGCTCAAACGGTCAGAAACAGACTCCATGAGGGTGATATGAGGGCCCGAAGTCCACAGGTGGGGGTTGTGCTTACAGCCCAACATCGTGCAGGACATTTGGCATTTGCCAGAGAACACCAAGATTGGCAAATTCGCCACTGGCGCCCTGTGCTCTTCACAGATGAAAGCAGGTTCACACTGAGCACATGTGACAGATGTGACAGAGTCTGGAGACGCCGTGGAGAACGTTCTGCTGCCTGCAGCATCCTCCAGCATGACCGGTTTGGCATTGGGTCAGTAATGGTGTGGGGTGGCATTTCTTTGGAGGGCCGCACAGCCCTCCATGTGCTCGCCAGAGGTAGCCTGACTGCCATTAGGTACCGAGATGAGATCCTCAGACCCCTTGTGAGACCATATGCTGGTGCTGTTGGCCCTGGGTTCCTCCTAATGCAAGACAATGCTAGACCTCATGTGGCTGGAGTGTGTCAGCAGTTCCTGCAAGACGAAGGCATTGATGCTATGGACTGGCCCGCCCGTTCCCCAGACCTGAATCCAATTGAGCACATCTGGGACATCATGTCTCGCTCTATCCACCAACGTCACGTTGCACCACAGACTGTCCAGGAGTTGGCAGATGCTTTAGTCCAGGTCTGGGAGGAGATCCCTCAGGAGACCGTCCGCCACCTCATCAGGAGCATGCACAGGCGGTGGTCATACAGGCACGTGGAGGCCACACACACTACTGAGCCTCATTTTGACTTGTTTTAAGGACATTACTTTAAAGTTGGATCAGCCTGTAGTGTGTTTTTCCACTTTAATTTTGAGTGTGACTCCAAATCCAGACCTCAATGGGTTAAAAAATTTGATTTCCATTTTTTTATTTTTGTGTGATTTTGTTGTCAGCACATTCAACTATGTAAAGAACAAAGTATTTCAGAAAAATATTTAAGTAATTCAGATCTTGGATGTGTTATTTTTGTGTTCCCTTTATTTTTTTGAGCAGTGTATATATATAAGACTTCTGCTATATAGGAATACTTACTACTAGTAAGTATTCCTATACAGCAGAAGTCTCATATTTTTTTTTTTTTTTTTTTTTTAACTGGCCATGCAGCTCTATAGTGTAGTGGCTAATATTCTGGGATGTAATGTAGAAGGTTGTGAGTTTGAATCCCATCAGGAACTTTCAGAAATAGAAGCTAAATTTAATTTAAACATATATAAAGATTTTTAGCCATAATATATTTACATATATTATTATATACTTAGAATATATTATATTTTACAATATATGTAAATATATTATGGCTAAAACATCAGTAGTAGTTTGCTACAAAAATATAAAATATCTAAATTTAATTTAGCCTCTATTTTTTAAAAGTTTCTGGCGGGATTTGAACTTACAACCTTCTACATTAGCCAAGAATGTTAACCACTACACTATAGATCTGCATGGCCAGTTATTAAAAAAATAATTATATATATATTATATATATATATGAGACTTCTGCTGTATAGGAATACTTACTAGCAGAAGTCTCTTTTTTTATTTTATTTTAAGCAACTAGCCATGTAGCTCTATAGTGTAGTGGTTAACATTCTGGGCTGTAATGTAGAAGGTTGTGAGTTAGAATCCCATCAGAAACTTTTCAGAAATAGAGGCTAAATTGAATTTATATATTTTTGTGGGAAACTACTACTGATGTTTTAGCCATAATATATTTACATATATTATAATATATAATATATTCTAAATATATATAAATATATTATGGCTAAAAACTTATATATATATATATATATATATATATATTTATTTAAATAAATTTAGCTTCTATTTCTAGGTTCCTGACGGGATTCAAACTCACAACCTTCTACATTACATCCTAGAATGTTAGCCACTACACTATAGAACTGCATGGCCAGGTCGTTTTTAGCCATTATATATTTACATATATTATTATATATGTATATATATATATAATAAAATAATATATAATATGTTATAATATATGTAAATATATTATAATATATAATATGTTATAATATATGTAAATATATTATGGCTAATACATCAGTAGTAGTTTCCCACATATTATGCATTCATATACTGTATATCAGAAGAATGATTATATATATATATATATATATATATATATATATATATATAGTTTATTAATTACACATTTTTTACAATTACTAAAAAATATAGCATTCAGCTGTCCATATATATATATTTTAGTAATTACACATTTTTTACAATTTCTAAAAAAATATATAAAATATTTCTATTTCTGACTGGCCATGTAGTGTATTGGTTAACATTCTTGGCTGTAATGTAGAAGGCTGTGAGTTCGAATCGCCCCAGAAACTTTTCTAAAATAGCAGCTAAATTATATTTGAATACACTAACTCGAGCACACGCGATATTCGACGAGCATAGCGATGCTCAAGCCGAACTTGTGTTCGGCGGAGCATGCTTACCTAACACTAGTGGATAGACCTCAAAAGAGCAGTGCATGCAAGACTGCCCAGGAATCTCACATAACTGGAAGACTTTTGCAAGGAAGAATGGATAAAAATCCCACAAACAGGAATTGAAAGACTCTTGGCTGGCTACAAAAAGCATTTACAAGGTGTGATACTTGCAAAAAAGGGAGTGCAACTAAGTACTAATTGTGTGGGGTGCCCAAACTTTTGCTTCAGGCTCTTTTCCTTTTTTATTATTTTAAAAATATAAAAAATGAAAAAAAATTGTTTTTGCTTAAAATGCAAAGGGAATGTGTCTCCTTTAACTTCATGACTTTGAGATCATTTCATCTTCAACTTTCTTAACTGTTCACAGTTTTTTGCATGCCACTGTATATAGAGTAAAAAATATATATGAATGTGTTCCTTCTAAAATGGTTTTTGTTTAATGCATACTTATTGTTAGAACTTTTTTCACAAATAGTATTGCATGTGAATAAAGTATATGACAGTTCGTAATTAGGGACTGGAATGTTCGGGTTCGTACCGACAATTACTGTGTACGGGTACCCAAACGGACAAAAGTCGCAAAATTCTGTGTTCGGTGTTCGGATTTTAAATAAAGCTAGTTGAAAGGCTGCAGCGCAGCCAATCAACAAACTTTTAAGCTGTGAGCACTTGGAAGCCATTGCAGTCATGACCCTACATGCATAAATGCCGGATGGCGTGCTGCGCCGCTATTCTGCTCTAACTAGTATAAAAGGATGCTGCTGCAGTGAGGGACAATGTTAGGGTTTTCAGCTACGGTATCTGTTAAGTCTGCGGGTGACCTGTAGGCATTTTTGATCGGTGCAATAAACCTCATTTGCACCAGTGACAAAGAAATACAATACTTAATCAGCCGGTTAATTCTTGGGGTTTCAAAGTCCACCGTTGCATCTGTCAGTGACATAAAGCCATTTTTTGGGGTTTATAACACCACCTTTGCATCCATCTTACTATAATAGGAGAGTTAATGAGTCTGTTAATTGTGACAGTGACATAAACCAATTTTTTTGGGGGGGGGAGATACACCTCCCTTGCATCCGTTACCAAGGAAATACAATAGTTAATATGTCTGTTAATGCTCTCGTTATCTATAGCCATTTTTTTGGGGTGCAAAAAATCTCATTTGCACCCGTGACACAGATATACATTTGTTCATCTGTCAGCCAATTTTTTGGTTGAACGTAAAAAAAAAATGAGGAGAGCATCAAATAGGGGACATGGACGTGGTGCTGCTGGTGTTGGTGGTGGTGGAGCTTCTCCTGCAGGGAGAGGACATTGTCGATCTGTGCCAGCTACGTACACAAATAAAAACCTTCCTTTAGTGGACGCAGGCGACAGGACCTTCTGCGTAATTTTGTAAGCCTGAAAACCATTATATGAATGGTGAGGACAGAACAAGTAGGGGCAGTAGCAGATTGGATGGCTGACGCACATGGGCATCTGTCTTCCACCTCAACCTCTTGCACATGAGTCAAGAAGTCTGAGCCCTAAGTCATGCAGCAGGCACTTTTTGATGACTATGCTGTCAGGGTTTCCTTAAGCCATCCACCTAGCCCTGCCCCAGAAGTGACAGAGATTGAGTGCACTGATGCCCAACCACTTAGGTTTGAGGATGAGGATGTGGAAAGACCACCACAGCACGTCTCTGATGATGATGATGACAAAACACAGGTGTCAACTGCTGTAGCTTACTGCAGTGTGCAGACAGGCAAGGAGGGCAGGGGTGAGGAGCAGGTGGAAGATGATGGGGAGGATGATGAGGCCCTAGACCTCACATGGCATCCAGGTCAACCAAGTGATGTGGGCAGTTTGGAGGAAGAGGTGGTGGTCACGCTGTGCCAGCCGCACAGCAAAAGAGGGAGCCGGGTACAAAGCCGCAGGGGCCAGCCCCTAGCCAGTATGCCTGCTACTGCCCACTGCACCAAGGGACTGAGCACACTAAAGCCAGCTCAAAGGAGTTCCATGGCATGGCAGTTATTCAGGCAAAGTGCTGATGACAAGTCACAGGTGATTTGCAAGCTGTGCAGTCAGAGCCTGAAACGAGGCATAAATGTTCTAAACATGAGCAACACCTGCATGACCAGGCATCTAACTGAAAAGCATGAGCTGCAGTGGAGCAGACACCTGAAAAACCACAAAAGAGCTGAGGCTCCTCCTACTCCGTCTTCTGCGGCGGTCCTTGCCTCTTGCTCCTCCTCTAGAGCAACTGGGTCACCTGGCACCCTGCAAAGAGAGGATGTGACAGCAACAACACCACCACCACCAGTGTCCCCGAGCATCTCCACACTGTCCTATGGAAGCATTCAGCTGTCCATTCCCCAAACACTGGAGAGAAAGAGGAAGTATCCCCCAACCCACCCGTGAGCCCTGGCCCTGAATGCCAGCATTTCAATATTGCTTGCCTTTGAAATGCTGCCATTCTGTATGGTGAATTTGATGACAGTGGCTGTCCCATGGTATGTGGTTCCCAGCCGTCACTACTTTTCCAGGCAGGCCATCCCTACTATGCATAAACAAGTGGTGGAAAAAAAATCTGGTGTGCACTGCACAACAACATCAGTGGCAAGGCCCACATAACCACCGAAATGGACCAGTAATCACGGGCCTAACTGACCGCTGTGTAAATGTAGTGATGGCTGGGTCGCAGGCAGTAAGCGGTTTGACGCATGTCCTACCACCACCGAGGATTGCTGGATGTTTCTCGGTGCCTCCTGTTGCCTACTCCGCTTTCTCTTCCGGTTCCGCCTCTACCACTTCCTCATCACGTCAACACCTGCACCACCAATAATAAAAATTGTGTCAAAAAAGCCATTTACTGCCACCTTACATTACAAAAAGTGCAATAGCAATTGTTCAAAAAAATCATATACACCATAAAATAGTACAAATAAAACCGTCATCTTATCCTGAAAAAAATTTGCTCCTACACAAGACAATCGCCCAAAAAAAACTACGGCTTTCAGAATGTGGAGACACTAAAAAAAAAACTTTTCTTTTTCAAAAATGCCTTATTATGTAAAACTGAAACAAACAACCAAAAAGAGTAGTCATATTTGGTATTGTCGCGTCTGTAACAACCGGCTCTATAAAAATACAACATGATCTAACCTGTAAGATGAACTTTGTAAATAGCAAAAAATAAAAACGTTGCCAAAACTGCTATTTTTTGTTACCTTGCCTCATAAAAAGTGTAATATAGAGCAACCAAAAATTATATCAACCTTAAAATAGTACCAACAAAACTGACACCTTATCCCATAATTTCCAAAATGTGGTCACTTTTTTGGAGTTTCTACTCTAGGGCTTCATGGTGTCAAAAAACCAGTCCAGCTAAATCTGCCTTCCAAAAACCATATAGCGTTCCTTTCCTTCTGTGCCCTGCCATGTGGCCATACAACAATTTGCGACCACATATGGGATATTTCTGTACACTACAGAATCAGGGCCATAAATATTGAGTTTTGTTTGGCTGTTAACCCTTGCTTTGTAACTGGAAAAAATTTAAATGGAAAATCGCCAAAAAGTTAAATTCTGAAATTTAATCTCCATTTTCCATTACCGTATATACTCGAGTATAAGACGAGTTTTTTGGCACATATTTTTGTGCTCAAAAAGCCTCCTCGTCTTATACTCGAGTCTAGGTCTTAGCTCCAGTAATACAGGCAGTGCGGGGGGCGGCGCTCACTCACTGACGTCACGCGCCTGCGCCGCCTAGTGGGAGAAGGCGCGTGACGTCAGTGAGTGAGCGCCGCTCCCCGCACTGCCTGTATTACCGGAGCAAAGACAAAGTAAGAATACTGCTGTGAGCGTCGGGGAGGGGGATCTGTGGATGGCACTGTAGGGGGATCTGTGGATGGCACTGTAGGGAGATCTGTGGATGGCACTGTAGGGGGATCTGTGGATGGCACTGTAGGGAGATCTGTGGATGGCACTGTAGGGGGATCTGTGGATGGCACTGTAGGGGGATCTGTGGATGGCACTGTAGGGGGATCTGTGGATGGCACTGTAGGGAGATCTGTGGATGGCACTGTAGGGGGATCTGTGGATGGCACTGTAGGGGGATCTGTGGATGGCACTGTAGGGGGATCTGTGGATGGCACTGTAGGGGGATCTGTGGATGGCACTGTAGGGGGATCTGTGGATGGCACTGTAGGGGGATCTGTGGATGGCACTGTAGGGTGATCTGTGGATGGCACTGTAGGGGGCTCTGTGGATGGCACTGTAGGGGGATCTGTGGATGGCACTGTAGGGGGATCTGTGGATGGCACTGTTTAGGGGGGATCTGTGGATGGCACTGTTTAGGGGGGAGATCTGTGGATGGCACTGTTTAGGGGGGAGATCTGTGGATGGCTCCCTGTATTTAATGCAGAGTGTGTGTGTATATAATGCACACACTCTGCATTAAATACAGGGAGTCACCCTCTTGCAGATGTGTGTATATAATGTAGAGTGTGTGCATTATATACACATACACTCTGCATTATAGCTGCATTTCCCACCCTAGTCTTATACTCGAGTCAATAATTTTTCCCATTTTTTTGGGGTAAAATTAGGGGCTCGGCTTATACTCGGGTCGGCTTATACTCGAGTATATACGGTAATTCTCGTGGAACACCTAAAAGGTTAACAAAGTTTGTAAAATCAGTTTTGTATACATTGAGGGGTGTAGTTTCTAAAATGGGGTAATTTTTGGGTGGTTTCTATTATGTAAGCCTCACAGAGTGACTTCAGACCTGAACTGGCCCTTAAAAAGTGGGTTTTTGGAAATTTCAAGATTTGCTTCTAAACTTCTAAGCCTTCTAACGTCCACAAAAAATAAAATGGCATTCACAAAATGATCCAAACATGAAGTAGACATATGGGGAATGTAAAGTAATAACTATTTTTGGAGTATTACTATCTATTAAAAAATAAAGAAATAGAAATGAGCAAATTTGCTAATTTTTGGAAATTTTTGGTAAATTTTCTTTTTTTTTTATAAATAAAAATTATTTTTTTTACTCAATTTTACCACTGTCATGAAGTACAATATGTGATGAGAAAACAATCTCAGAATGGCCTGGATAAGTAAAAGCATTTTAAAGTTATCACCACATAAAATGACATGTCAGATTTGAAAAAAATTGCCTGGTTCTTAAGGTGAAATATAGCAGGGTCCTTAACCACCTCAGCCCCCAGTGCTTAAACACCCTGAAAGACCAGGCCACTTTTTACACTTCTGACCTACACTACTTTCACCGTTTATTGCTCGGTCATGCAACTTACCACCCAAATGAATTTTACCTCCTTTTCTTCTCACTAATAGAGCTTTCATTTGGTGGTATTTCATTGCTGCTGACATTTTTACTTTTTTTGTTATTAATCGAAATTTAACGATTTTTTTTGCAAAAAAAATGACATTTTTCACTTTCAGTTGTAAAATTTTGCAAAAAAAACGACATCCATATATAAATTTTGCTCTAAATTTATTGTTCTACATGTCTTTGATAAAAAAAAAATGTTTGGGTAAAAAAAAAATGGTTTGGGTAAAAGTTATAGCGTTTACAAACTATGGTACAAAAATGTGAATTTCCGCTTTTTGAAGCAGCTCTGACTTTCTGAGCACCTGTCATGTTTCCTGAGGTTCTACAATGGCCAGACAGTACAAACACCCCACAAATGACCCCATTTCGGAAAGTACACACCCTAAGGTATTCGCTGATGGGCATAGTGAGTTCATAGAACTTTTTATTTTTTGTCACAAGTTAGCGGAAAATGATGATTTTTTTCTTTTTTTTTTTTTTTCTTACAAAGTCTCATATTCCACTAACTTGTGACAAAAAATAAAAACTTCCATGAACTCACTATGCCCATCACGGAATACCTTGGGGTCTCTTCTTTCCAAAATGGGGTCACTTGTGGGGTAGTTATACTGCCCTGGCATTCTAGGGGCCCAAATGTGTGGTAAGGAGTTTGAAATCAAATTCTGTAAAAAATGACGAGTGAAATCCAAAAGGTGCTCTTTGGAATATGGGCCCCTTTGCCCACCTAGGCTGCAAAAAAGTGTCACACATCTGGTATCTCTGTACTCAGGAGAAGGTGGGGAATGTGTTTTGGGGTGTCATTTTACATATACCCATGCTGGGTGAGAGAAATATCTTGGCAAAATACAACTTTTCCCATTTTTTTATACAAAGTTGGCATTTGACCAAGATATTTATCTCACCCAGCATGGGTATATGTAAAAAGACACCCCAAAACACATTCCTCAACTTCTCCTGAATACAGAGATACCAGATGTGTGACACTTTTTTGCAGCCTAGGTGGGCAAAGGGGCCCATATTCCAAACAGCACCTTTCGGATTTCACAGGTCATTTTTTACAGAATTTGATTTCAAACTCCTTACCACACATTTGGGCCCCTAGAATGCCAGGGCAGTATAACTACCCCACAAGTGACCCCATTTTGGAAAGAAGACACCCCAAGGTATTCCGTGAGGGGCATGGCGAGTTCCTAGAATTTTTTATTTTTTGTCGCAAGTTAGTGGAAAATGATGATTTATTTTTATTTTATTTTTTTTCATACAAAGACTCATATTCCACTAACTTATGACAAAAAATAAAAACTTCCATGAACTCACTATGCCCATCAGCGAATACCTTGGGGTCTCTTCTTTCCAAAATGGGGTCACTTGTGGGGTAGTTATACTGCCCTGGCATTCTAGGGGCCCAAATGTGTGGTAAGGAGTTTGAAATCAAATTCTGTAAAAAATGACGAGTCAAATCCGAAAGGTGCTCTTTGGAATATGGGCCCCTTTGCCCACCTAGGCTGCAAAAAAGTGTCACACATCTGGTATCTCTGTACTCAGGAGAAGGTGGGGAATGTGTTTTGGGGTGTCATTTTACATATACCCATGCTGGGTGAGAGAAATATCTTGGCAAAATACAACTTTTCCCATTTTTTTATACAAAGTTGTCTTTTGCCAAGATATTTCTCTCACCCAGCATGGGTATATGTAAAATGACACCCCAAAACACATTCCCCACCTTCTCCTGAGTACGGAGATACCAGATGTGTGACACTTTTTTGCAGCCTAGGTGGGCAAAGGGGCCCATATTCCAAAGAGCACCTTTCGGATTTCACTCGTCATTTTTTACAGAATTTGATTTCAAACTCCTTACCACACATTTGGGCCCCTAGAATGCCAGGGCAGTATAACTACCCCACAAGTGACCCCATTTTGGAAAGAAGAGACCCCAAGGTATTCGCTGATGGGCATAGTGAGTTCATGGAAGTTTTTATTTTTTGTCACAAGTTAGTGGAATATGAGACTTTAGTGGAAAATGATGATTTTTTTTTTTTATTTTTTTTTTTCATACAAAGTCTCATATTCCACTAACTTGTGACAAAAAATAAAAACTTCCATGAACTCACTATTCCCATCAGCGAATACCTTGGGGTCTCTTCTTTCCAAAATGGGGTCACTTGTGGGGTAGTTATACTGCCCTGGCATTTTCCAGGGGCCCTAATGTGTGGTAAGTAGGTAAATGACCAGTGAAATCCGAAAGGTGCTCTTTGGAATGTGGGCCCCTTTGCCCACCTAGGCTGCAAAAAAGTGTCACACATCTGGTATCGCCGTATTCAGGAGACGTTGGGGAATGTGTTTTGGGGTGTCTTTTTACATATACCCATGCTGGGTGAGAGAAATATCTTGGCAAAAGACAACTTTTTCCATTTTTTTATACAAAGTTGGCATTTGACCAAGATATTTATCTCACCCAGCATGGGTATATGTAAAATGACACCCCAAAACACATTGCCCAACTTCTCCTGAGTACGGCGATACCAGATGTGTGACACTTTTTTGCAGCCTAGATGCGCAAAGGGGCCCAAATTCCTTTTAGGAGGGCATTTTTAGACATTTGGATACCAGACTTCTTCTCACGCTTTGGGGCCCCTAGAATGCCAGGGCAGTATAAATACCCCACATGTGACCCCATTTTGGAAAGAAGACACCCCAAGGTATTCAATGAGGGGCATGGCGAGTTCATAGAAATTATTTTTTTTTGGCACAAGTTAGCGGAAATTGATATTTTTTATTTTTTTCTCACAAAGTCTCCCGTTCCGCTAACTTGGGACAAAAATTTCAATCTTTCATGGACTCAATATGCCCCTCACGGAATACCTGGGGGTGTCTTCTTTCCGAAATGGGGTCACATGTGGGGTATTTATACTGCCCTGGCATTCTAGGGGCCCTAAAGCGTGAGAAGAAGTCTGGAATATAAATGTCTAAAAAATTTTACGCATTTGGATTCCGTGAGGGGTATGGTGAGTTCATGTGAGATTTTATTTTTTGTCACAAGTTAGTGGAATATGAGACTTTGTAAGAAAAAAAAAAAAATTCCGCTAACTTGGGCCAAAAAAAAGACTGAATGCAGCCTTACAGGGGGGGGGGGGGGGATCAATGACAGGGGGGTGATCAATGACAGGGGGGTGATCAATGACAGGGGGGTGATCAGGGAGTCTATATGGGGTGATCACCCAACTGTCATTGATCACCCCCCTGTAAGGCTGCATTCAGACGTCCGTCTGATTTTTACGGATCCGATCAGTCTATCAGTGGATCCGTAAAAATCATGCGGACATCTGAATGGAGCTTTACAGGGGGGTGATCAATGACAGAGGGGTAATCAATGACAGGGGGGTGATCAGGGAGTCTATATGGGGTGATCACCACAGTCATTGATCACTCCCCTGTAAGGCTGCATTCAGACGTCCGTATGATTTTTACGGATCCGATCAGTCTATCAGTGGATCCGTAAAAATCATGCGGACATCTGAATGGAGCTTTACAGGGGGGTGATCAATGACAGAGGGGTAATCAATGACAGGGGGGTGATCAGGGAGTCTATATGGGGTGATCACCACAGTCATTGATCACTCCCCTGTAAGGCTGCATTCAGACGTCCGTATGATTTTTACGGATCCGATCAGTCTATCAGTGGATCCGTAAAAATCATGCGGACATCTGAATGGAGCTTTACAGGGGGGTGATCAATGACAGAGGGGTAATCAATGACAGGGGGGTGATCAGGGAGTCTATATGGGGTGATCACCACAGTCATTGATCACGCCCCTGTAAGGCTGCATTCAGACGTCCGTATGATTTTTACGGATCCGATCAGTCTATCAGTGGATCCGTAAAAATCATGCGGACATCTGAATGGAGCTTTACAGGGGGGTGATCAATGACAGAGGGGTAATCAATGACAGGGGGGTGATCAGGGAGTCTATATGGGGTGATAACCACAGTCATTGATCACTCCCCTGTAAGGCTGCATTCAGACGTCCGTATGATTTTTACGGATCCGATCAGTCTATCAGTGGATCCGTAAAAATCATGCGGACATCTGAATGGAGCTTTACAGGGGGGTGATCAATGACAGAGGGGTAATCAATGACAGGGGGGTGATCAGGGAGTCTATATGGGGTGATCACCACAGTCATTGATCACTCCCCTGTAAGGCTGCATTCAGACGTCCGTATGATTTTTACGGATCCGATCAGTCTATCAGTGGATCCGTAAAAATCATGCGGACATCTGAATGGAGCTTTACAGGGGGGTGATCAATGACAGGGGGGTAATCAATGACAGGGGGGTGATCAGGGAGTCTATATGGGGTGATCAGGGGTGATCAAGGGCTAATAAGGGGTTAATAAGTGACGGGGGGGGGTGTAGTGTAGTGGTGCTTGGTGCAACATATTACTGAGCTGCCTGTGTCCTCTGGTGGTCGATCCAAACAAAGGGGACCACCAGAGGACCAGGTAGCAGGTATATTAGACGCTGTTATCAAAACAGCGTCTAATATACCTGTTAGGGGTTAAAAAAATCACATCTCCAGCCTGCCAGCGAACGATCGCCGCTGGCAGGCTGGAGATCCACTCGCTTACCTTCCGATCCGGTGAACGCGCGCGCCTGTGTGCGCGCGTTCACAGGAAATCTCGCGTCTCGCGAGAGGACGCACCGGCGCGTCCACCCAGAACAACAGGACCGCCGCAAAGACGCAATCCTGCGTACGGCGGTCTTGAGGAGGTTAAAGGGTTAAAATGAACCGGGCATGGATCTCACAGGTAGTTTTGGTCGAGCACCAAAGTGCTCGTGTGCTCTGGTAGAACACTTTCTGATGCTCGGGTGCTCTACAGAGCACCCGAGCACAATGGAAGTCAATGGGAGAATCAGAGCATTAAACCAGGCACCCCCTGCTCTGAAGAGGGGAGGGTGTCGGGACTCTAGTTCGGATTAGGAGTCACTGCTCTGACACCATATATGGAGTCAGTGCTTGGGGACACCCAATGTATTTAAATTTAATTTAGCCTCTGGTTCTGTAGGTTTCTGGTGGGATTACTACTAGTAAGTATCCCTCTACAGCAGAAGTCTAATATTTTTATTTTTTTTATTTGTTTTAACCTCTTAAGGACACATGACGTACCGGTACGTCATGATGTCCTGGTACTTAAGGACACATGACGTACCGGTACGTCATGTGTTGTTCCGATCACTGCCGCCCGGCCGGCAGTGATCGGAACCCGGTGCCTGCTCAAATCATTGAGCAGGCACCTAGGCTAAATGCGCGGGGGGGTCCCGTGACCCCCCCATGTCGGCGATCGCGGCAAACCGCAGGTCAATTCAGACCTGCGGTTTGCTGCGATTTCTGCAGTTTCTGGTCCCCGCGGTCCCTGACCGCGGGGATCAGAAACTTTTTATGCCTAAAAAAAGTTTTATTCCCCCCCCCCTGCACCCCCGAATGATTTTTATGGTGGCGGGAGGTGCAGGGGGAGGGTTGCGGGCGGTGTGGGCGGTGCGGGAGGCGGGCGGTGCGGCAGGCGGGATCGCGATCCCCCGCCCGCCTCCCCTTGAAAATTCATTGGTGTTCAGTGGGTATACCAGGGTGCCAGCACATTGCTGGCACCCTGGTATAAACGGCTGACATCTGCGATGCGATGTCAGCCGTTTAACCCTTTCCATACAGCGGTCCGTACGGACCGATGTATGGAAAAAGTTAACAGCGCAGGGAGCTCCCTCCCTCTCCCATCGGGGGGCTGCTGTGCCTTTGCAGCCCCCCGATGGGGAGGGAGAGAGCCCCCAGACAGCCCCCTGAGAGATCCCCTCCTTACCCTTCCCCGTCTGCGAAGTTCTGAGCAGAAGGGGAAGGTTCCCATGGCAACAGGACGCCTCTCAGGCGTCCTGCTGTCCATGGTGCTGAACAGATCTGTGCTGAAAGGCATAGATCTGTTCAGTGTAAGTAAAATACAGTGCAGTACAATATATATTGTTCTGTACTGTATTATACAGACATCAGACCCACTGGATCTTCAAGAACCAAGTGGGTCTGGGTCAAAAAAAAAGTGAATAAAAGTGAAAAAAAAGTAAAAATCAAAAAACACATTTATCACTAATAAAAAATGAAAAAAATAAAATTCCCTACACATGTTTGGTATCGCTGCGTCCGTAACGACCTGATCTATAAAACGGTCATGTTACTTTACCCGAACGGTGAACACCATAAAAATAAAAAATAAAAAACTATGATGAAATTAAAATTTTGCCCACCTTACTTCCCAAAAAAGGTAATAAAAGTGATCAAAAAAGTCGCATGTACGCCAAAATTGTAACAATCAAACCGTCATCTCATCCCGCAAAAATCATACCCTACCCAAGATAATCGCCCAAAAACTGAAAAAACTATGGCTCTTAGACTATGGAGACACTAAAACATCATTTTTTTTGTTTCAAAAATGAAATCATTGTGCAAAACTTACATAAATAAAAAAAAAGTATACATATTAGGTATCGCCGCGTCCGTATCGCCCGGCTCTATAAAAATATCACATGATCTAACCCCTCAGATGACCACCGTAAAAAATTTTAAAAAAACGGTGTAAAAAAAGCCATTTTTTGTCATCTTACGTCACAAAAAGTGTAATAGCAAGCAATCAAAAAGTCATATGCACCCCAAAATAGATGCCAATCAAACTGTCATCTCATCCCGCAAAAAATGAGACCCTACTTAAGATAATTGCCCAAAAACTGAAAAAACTATGGCTCTTAGACTATGGAGACACTAAAACATTTTTTTGGTTTTAAAAATGAAATCATTGTGTAAAACTTACATAAATAAAATATGTATACATATTAGGTATCGCCGCGTCCGTGACAACCTACTCTATAAAATTACCACATGATCTAACCTGTCAGATGAATGTTGTAAATAACAAAAAAAAAAACGGTGCCAAAAAAGCTATTTCTTGTTACCTTGCCGCACAAAAAGTGTAATATAGAGCAACCAAAAATCAGATGTACCCTAAACTAGTACCAACAAAACTGCCACCCTATCCCGTAGTTTCTAAAATGGGGTCACTTTTTTGGAGTTTCTACTCTAGGGGTGCATCAGGGGGGCTTCAAATGGGACATGGTGTCATAAAACCAGTCCAGCAAAATCTGCCTTCCAAAAACCATATGGCATTCCTTTCCTTCTGCGCCCTGCCGTGTGCCCGTACAGCGGTTTACGACCACATATGGGGTGTTTCTGTAAACTACAGAATTAGGGCCATAAATAATGAGTTTTGTTTGGCTGTTAACCCTTGCTTTGTAACTGGAAAAAAAATATTAAAATGGAAAATCTGCCAAAAAAGTGAAATTTTGAAATTGTATCTCTATTTTCCATTAAATCTTGTGCAACACCTAAAGGGTTAACAAAGTTTGTAAAATCAGTTTTGAATACCTTGAGGGGTGTAGTTTCTTAGATGGGGTCACTTTTATGGAGTTTATAATCTAGGGGTGCATCAGGGGGGCTTCAAATGGGACATGGTGCCAAAAAAACAGTCCAGCAAAATCAGCCCTCCAAAAACCAAACGGCGCACCTTTCACTCTACGCCCCGCTGTGTGCCCGTACAGTAGTTTACGGCCACATATTGGGTGTTTCTGTAAACAGCAGAGTCAGGGCAATAAAGATACAGTCTTGTTTGGCTGTTAACCCTTGCTTTGTTAGTGGAAAAAATGGGTTAAAATGGAAAATTAGGCAAAAAAATGAAATTCTCAAATTTCATCGCCATTTGCCAATAACTCTTGTGCAACACCTAAAGGGTTAACGACGTATGTAAAATCAGTTTTGAATACCTTGAGGGGTGTAGTTTCTTAGATGGGGTCACTTTTAGGGAGTTTCTCCTCTAGGGGTGCATCAGGGGGCTTCAAATGGGACATGGTGTAAATAAACCGGTCCATAAAAATCAGCCTTCCAAAAACCATACGGCGCACCTTTCCCTCTACGCCCCGCTGTGTGGCCGTACAGTAGTTTACGGCCACATATTGGGTGTTTCTGTAAACGGCAGAGTCAGGGCAATAAAGATACAGTCTTGTTTGGCTGTTAACCCTTGGTTTGTTAGTGGAAAAAATGGGTTAAAATGAAAAATTAGACAAAAAAATGAAATTCTCAAATTTCCTCCCCATTTGCCAATAACTCTTGTGCAACACCTAAAGGGTTAACAACGTATGCAAAATCAGTTTTGAATACCTTGAGGGTTGTAGTTTCTTAGATGGGGTCATTTTTGGGTGGTTTCTATAATGTAAGCCTCGCAAAGTGACTTGAGACCTGAACTGGTCCCTAAAAATTGAGTTTTTGTAAATTTCTGAAAAATTTCAAGATTTGCTTCTAAACTTCTAAGCCTTATAACATCCCCAAAAAATAAAATATCATTCCCAAAACAATTCAAACATGAAGTAGACATATGGGGAATGTAAAGTCATCACAATTTTTGGGGGTATTACTATGTATTACAGAAGTAGAGAAACTGAAACTTTGAAATTTGCAAATTTTTCCAAATTTTTGTTAAATTAGGTATTTTTTGGTGCAAAAAAAATTATTTTTTTGACTCCATTTTACCAGTGTCATGAAGTACAATATGTGACGAAAAAACAATCTCAGAACGGCCTGGATAAGTCAAAGCGTTTTAAAGTTATCAGCACTTAAAGGGACTCTGGTCAGATTTTAAAAAAATGGCCTGGTCCTAAGGTGTAAAAAGGCTGTGTCCTTAAGGGGTTAAGTAACTGGCCATGCAGCTCTATAGTGTAGTGGTTAAGATTCTTGGCTGTAATGTAGAAGGTTGTGAGTTCAAATCCCTTCAGAAATAGAGGCTAAATTTAATTTAAACATATATATATATATATATATATATATATATATATATATATATATATATACACAGGGTGGGCCATTTATATGGATACACCTTAATAAAATGGGAATGGTTGGTGATATTAACTTCCTGTTTGTGGCACATTAATATATGTGAGGGGAGAAACTTTTCAAGATGGGTGGTGACCATGGCGGCCATTTTGAAGTCGGCCATTTTGAATCCAATTATTTTTTTTCAATAGGAAGAAGGTTATGTTAGACATCAAACTTATTGGGAATTTCACACAAAAAACTTTATTCTTTCATGAGTTATTTGCAAGTTTCTCTTTGTTTACAGCCATTGACATGTCGTCGAGGTTAACACGTGAGGAGCGGATAGAAATTGTGTTGATGTCTGGTGAACGCAGTAACCGGGTCATTGCAGCAGATTTCAATGCAAGACACCCTACGAGACCACCCATCTCCCATGCTACAGTTAGCAAACTGCTTGCTAAGTTTCATGAAACTGGTTCAGTGTTGGATTTGCCAAAATGTGGACGCATGAAACTGTTGAACTTTCGGCGGAGAGGAGAGCAGCTTCCAATATCTAATACACGGACATAGAGGTGAGTCCACTGTACCGCTGATGCGGTACGCCGCACAGGAAGATATCGGTACGTAAGTTGTTACACTCCCTCTTATATCTACCTGCATATAGGCTGGCTATTTGATCCATACGGGATTTCATCCAGAAGGAATTCTTTTGATGGCTGTTTAGCCTTGCACATATTACCAGAGACATTGGGTCATGATATACCACTGCTGAACTCTATGACTAGAGATATTGGGATAGCATTCACTAAGATTGGTCCTTACTGACTGTTTGGATGTCTCAAGCAACTTAATCTTCACATTGCTGCAAGTTTCAGTCCCATTGCTATATTGTTGCAGGTCCTAGTACACACATTGCGATCTGCATTGCCTGCAACTTTAGGATTGTACATGTTGCAGGTCTCGATATACATTTTGCATTGCCTAGCATACTAGGATTTCATATGTAATATACATGCTATTTGTCCATCAATACTAGGTCTGTTTATGTTTGTATTTTATTGTAACATTTTATATTTTATATTTTATTGACCTCATAATAAATTGCTTTCTGCCTAGTCCATAGTTTGAGTGCCCACTCACAATTCTTTTGTTCTCAATTTTATTTACAACATTCATCTGACAGGTTAGTTCATGTGGTATTTTTATAGACCAGGTTGTCACGGACGCGGAGATACCTAATATGTATACTTTTTTTTTATTTATGTAAGTTTTACACAATAACAGCTTTTTTAAAACAAATAAAATGATGTTTTAGTGTCTCCATATTCTGAGCCATAGTTTTTTTATTTTTTAGGCGATTGTCTCAGGTAGGAGCTCATTTTTTGCTGGATGAGGTGACGGTTAGATTGGTACTATTTTGGTGGGCATACGCCTTTTTAATCGCTTGCTGTTTTACTTTTATTATGTAAGGTGACAAAAAAATGGTTTATTTAGCAGTTTTTATTTTTTATTTTTTACGGTGTTCATCTGAGGGGTTAGGTCATGTGATATTTTTATAGAGCCGGTCGATACGGACGCGGCGATATCGAATTTATCTACTTTTTCCCCCCCTATTTTTTATCAATTTTTTTTTTACTTTATTTGGGGAAAATGACGTTTTTGTTTATTTTTACTTGAAACTTGTAATTTTTTGGGGGAAAAGTTTATTTTTTCAACTTTTTTTTTCACTTTATTTTTTGTCCTACTTTGGGACTTCAACTTTTGGGGGTTTAATCCTTTACAATGCATTCCAATACTGTATTGGAATGCATTGGCTGTATGAGTAATACAGTGAGTATTACTCATACAGCTTCCGGCCTGTGAGATCCAGGGGGCTGGATCTCACAGGCTCGTCACAGGAAGGCAGTGCCGATGCCTCAGGAAGGCATTGCGCTGCCTTCCATGCCATCGGGTCCCCCCTACAGCCCCACGGGGACCCGATGGCACCGCAGCCAGCCGCCGCCCCAACATTGAAAATCCGCAAACCGCAGGTCTGAATTGACCTACGGTTTGTGGTGATCGCCGACACGGGGGGGGAGTCACGGGACATCCCCACGCATTTAGCCGAAGTGCCTGCTCAATCACATATAATAATGTGATGCCAGAAAAACCACTGTACTTAGGCTAAGCTGTGAGGATTATGTGAACTGTAAATACAGATGGACTTTAAAGGGTCTGTCCACTATTAGAAAAAGATTGATGCTCTTCTCCCTAAAAAGGACCACATATGTCCAGAGTTTGTCTGTGGTATCACATCTCAGCCCTACTCACTTTAATGGTGTTGAGATGCAATACAATACATTCTGTAACTAATGGTGAACAGTGGTGCTGTTTTTAGAATTCTAGACAACCCCCTTAAGCTTCTAACTCAAAATCAATACAAAATATGTAAAGAAATGTAATTGCAAAGTTACTCAAATTTTTTTGTAGAATATATATATATATATATATTAGGGCTGCAACGATTAATCGATGTAATCGATTATAATCGATAACTGGATTCGTTGTCGACGAATCCAGTTATCGAATAATCGCCGATTCGTTGCTATGCGGGCGAGCGCCGGGCGGGCGGTTTACTTTAAGTCACTGCATCTTTATTTTACCTTACAATCGTGACGCTACAGTAACAACTCTGCAGTCAGAGCGGAGGGCGGCGTAACGTCACTTACTCATGTGACGCGCCTGCTCCGCCTCCTTTATTCATAAAGTGGGCGGAGCAGGTGCGTCACGTGAGTAAGTGACGTTACGCCGCCCTCCGCTCTGACTGCAGAGTTGTTACTGGAGCGTCACGATTGTAAGGTAAAATAAAGATGCAGTGAGTGATTAGTCTGCTGTGAGCAGCAGGGCCGGGGCTGTTATGGGTAGGGGGATCGGTCTATGGCACTGCTATGGGGAGGGGGAAATCTGTCTATGGCACTTCTATTGGAAGGGGTGATCTGTGCACTGTTATGGGGAAAGGGATCTGTGCACTGTTATGGGGAAAGGGATCTGTGCACTGTTATGGGGAAAGGGATCTGTGCACTGTTATGGGGAAAGGGATCTGTGCACTGTTATGCCCATAACAGTGCACATATCCCCTTTCCATAACAGTGCACAGATCCCTTTCCCCATAACAGCGCCACCCACAGATCCCCCTTTCCATAACAGCGCCACCCACAGATCCCCCTCTCCATAACAGCACCACCCACAGATCCCCCTCTCCATAACAGTGCCATCCACAGATCCCCCTCTCCATAACAGCGCCACCCAAAGATCCCCCTCTCCATAACAGCGCCACCCACAGATCCCCCTCTCCATAACAGCGCCACCCACAGATCCCCCTCTCCATAACAGAGCCACCCACAGATCCCCCCCTCCATAACAGCGCCACCCACAGATCCCCCTCTCCATAACAGCGCCACCCACAGATCCCCCTTTCCATAACAGCGCCACCCACAGATCCCCCTCTCCATACCAGCGCCACCCACAGATCCCCCTTTCCATAACAGCGCCACCCACAGATCCCCCTTTCCATAACAGCACCACCCACAGATCCCCCTCTCCATAACAGTGCCATCCACAATTTGTTTTAATATGGCCTTTGAACATAATTTTTCAAGTAAAATCATATAAACCGCTTTGTTTTGTAATTTTGTCGTTTTTCCCGATTAATCGATTAATCGTAGAAATTAATCGGCAACTAATCGATTATTCAAATAATCGTTAGCTGCAGCCCTAATATATATATATATATATATATATATATATATATATGGAAAAAAATTACCAGCAGCACCACCAAGCCAGAAAACAAGTAGAAAGGGTGCACTGCCCGAGTATGGTAACTGGTGCTTACCCACTGATACGGAACAAAGAAATCGGACTGCACTCCAGTTGTATCTTCAATGAAAAAAGGTTTATTCACCCATAGGTGGCACAAGCGACGTTTCGGCTCGCAATGAGCCTTTCTCAAGCATTGATAAGATGTGAACAGGTTACATATAAAGGGGTGTCAATCATAACACTTAGTGCTTAAACTTAATTGATACTTAAAGTCATATCTGCAGAAAAATATTACAAATAAAACAACATACTGCCAATTCAATATAGTTGAATAAAGTGAAAGGTACAGTGAGTGCATAAAGTGCATAATGTATCAAAATTACATCTGAATTCATCCAAAACCATAATTAATCACAGCTGTATTCTACTCAGAACATGATGATTACAGAAATCATAATGATACACATGTGTGGGAGGAGAAAACAAGTTAATTGATACCTGGAATAGTGCTAGCGACCACGCTATCCATCGCGCTGTACAGCGCGTCCTTGCAGTGTCTATGCGCATGTCCCGACCGGCTACTGCGTCATACTACGGCGCCCTCCATGGGACCCACGCGCGTAGTCCAGTCACATATCAGTGACGTGGGCGACGTATGCTGCAATAGATACACGGGATGACGTGAGCTATCTAGAGAGGAAGCGCATGCGCATAACTAGTCCCCGGTATACTAACCACCATATTGGATAAGGGAATACTGCCCTATTATTGATATATACTATATACTATGTAAGTTGCCGTTTTTCGTTCCACATTACGTCACTAAATATATAAGCAGGTTGAAAGAGTCTCCTCCTTATCCTAGAAAGAGGCTCAATTCCAATCGTTACCCCAGTCCTGCAAGTACGTCAGTGCCATCAGTGCTGTGGGTTCCAAACCTGCTGAAATACGTGACCAAGAGGGATTCTCCTCATTTTCATGTATCAGAACGTTACCTATTAGCAGGTCGGCAGCATAAAAAGATATAAACCTAAATTCCATCCTAATAAAGATTGGAAAAAATGGAGCAAATGACAGGAAAATTCCCTATACTACACCTTCGGGACATGTGCAAGACACCACAAGAGAACAATATATAAAAGAAAACTATTTTTTCAACGTAGGTCTCTCATCCACTGTCCAGGTCCATCAACTTTGCAAGATACCTTCTCCAAAAGTATAAGTGTGCCTAAAATAATGAAATAAAAATATATTAGCAGTGATATATATATAATTCATTTCACATTTTTCATTTTTTAGTTACTGATTTTTTAAGTTACTAATTTTAAAAGAATGTATTATTGCCAATAAATCCGTCTACTGCAAAAGAATCGTCTGACGCAATGCCAAAGCATAAAAAGGCAAACCACCCCATTCACAACCCACCAACATATCTATAGTCAATATTTAGTCCATTAGGGTGTAGACTATTTAAGGTCTGTATCCAATACATTTCTCTTTTTTTGAGTAGAGAAATCCGATCCCCACCTCTCCGTGGCATTTGCACCTGATCGATGATCCAGCACCTAAGATCTTTTTCACTGTGCTTTTTTAAGCTAAAATGCCTGGGAACTGGAAGATCTATGCGTCCCTTTCTAATAGTATAGCGGTGGTTGTTCAATCTGGTCTTTAAGTCGGTGGAAGTCTCTCCCACGTAAAGGAGTTGACATGGGCATGATAGAACGTATATGACGTACGAAGAGTCACATGTTAAGTGAAACTTGATAGGATATATCTGTCCTGTCTCAGGGTGTGTGAATACCCTAGACCTACATATTACACGGCATATATATATAGAATGGATCCAGAAAATGGACGGCACTCCGGCTAGGTGAAAATAAGTGTTTCCTTTATTCAACCATACGGTACAACGATTCGGCTCCAAAGATGAGCCTTTTTCAAGCAGAGAAAGTGAAGGCAAATATATAGGTGAATCAATCAGTGTACGAATCATGTGACCACACCCCACCCAGTGGGTGTGTTACAATAGTGACAGTAACAAAATCGCAGATGAAGAGAATTAATAACAATTAAAATGCAGTGTAAAATACATGATAGCGCAAAGGACATGATTGTACATGTCTCATATTTGCATACATCATATAGATCAGGGATGGCTAACCTGCGGCTCTCCAGCTGTTGTAAAACTACAATTCCCAACATGCCCTGCTGTAGGCTGATAGTTGTAGGCTGTCTGGGCATGCTGGGAGTTGTAGTTTTGCAACAGCTGGAGAGCCGCAGGTTGGCCAGCCCTGATATAGATAAAGGGACGGACCCATCGATCGGGCACAAAAGACTAATCGATCGATGCGTCCAGTGAGCATAAGACATACAGAGGGAGGAGCGGGGAGACGATCATGTGGACATACCAAGCCGGCGAGGGGCACATTCCATGCGGTCATTCAGCGTTGTGTACACGCCACTGCACAGGCGCGGCGCTACACCAATCAGGGACTAGTGGCAGCAGGAAGACGCCGAGCATCATAAAAACTGGCCAGTGCTCTTACGTCCTCACAGCACCACTCAATGCAGCCTCGGTGTATTACAGCGCATGCCCAGTACTCGTCTGGTCTCAGAGTGCCATCTTGGAAACTGGAGAAATGCCCATACCCCATGTATACCTGTGTGTAAGCATCAGACCTATTGCAAAAAAGAGTATCGCGATCTAGACCAGTAGAGACAACCTGAAAACCAGAATGCCCACATACTATGCCAATACAACAACCCACTAACCGCACGGCGAGCCGCGGTGTAGGAAGGGGTGTTTATCAAGGGTGTCATACCACAACCATACTCAAGAGGGTTCTCCTCCTACAGGTGCACAGATGCCACAGGGGGCAAATCTATACCAGAAGAAATAAATAGTCTGGGTAACACCATCAAGGCTATTATAACAAAATTTATACAGGTCCCAAGGTGTTCGCCGGGTCCGGCAGTGTAAAATGTGCAAATACATAAAACAGAAAAAAATATATAAATGCATAATAATAATAAAAAAATGTGCATAGCTTATAGGAATGACCCCCTCCTAAAGAATTATTAGGAACACCATACTAATACGGTGTTGGACCCCCTTTTGCCTTCAGAACTGCCTTAATTCTATGTGGCATTGATTCAACAAGGTGCTGATAGCATTCTTTAGAAATGTTGGCCCATATTGATAGGATAGCATCTTGCAGTTGATGGAGATTTGAGGGATGCACATCCAGGGCACGAAGCTCCCGTTCCACCACATCCCAAAGATGCTCTATTGGGTTGAGATCTGGTGACTGTGGGGGCCATTTTAGTACAGTGAACTCATTGTCATGTTCAAGAAACCAATTTGAAATGATTCGAGCTTTGTGACATGGTGCATTATCCTGCTGCAAGTAGCCATCAGAGGATGGATACATGTTCTCATTCTGTTTACGCCAAATTCGGACTCTACCATTTGAATGTCTCAACAGAAATCGAGACTCATCAGACCAGGCAACATTTTTCCAGTCTTCAACAGTCCAATTTTGGTGAGCTCGTGCAAATTGTAGCCTCTTTTTCCTATTTGTAGTGGAGATGAGTGGTACCCGGTGGGGTCTTCTGCTGCTGTAGCCCATCCGCCTCAAGGTTGTGCGTGTTGTGGCTTCACAAATGCTTTGCTGCATACCTCGGTTGTAACGAGTGGTTATTTCAGTCAACGTTGCTCTTCTATCAGCTTGAATCAGTCGGCCCATTCTCCTCTGACCTCTAGCATCCACAAGGCAATTTTGCCCACAGGACTGCCGCATACTGGATGTTTTTCCCTTTTCACACCATTCTTTGTAAACCCTAGAAATGGTTGTGCGTGAAAATCCCAGTAACTGAGCAGATTGTGAAATACTCAGACCGGCCCGTCTGGCACCAACAACCATGCCACGCTCAAAATTGCTTAAATCACCTTTCTTTCCCATTCTGACATTCAGTTTGGAGTTCAGGAGATTGTCTTGACCAGGACCACACCCCTAAATGCATTGAAGCAACTGCCATGTGATTGGTTGACTAGATAATTGCATTAATGAGAAATAGAACAGGTGTTCCTAATAATTCTTTAGGTGAGTGTATATATATATATATACATACTGTAAAACAGTGTTCAAAGGTTTATAGTCTTCCTTTATTGCCAATAAAGGTGGTGTATTAAAAAATTGTATGTTAAAGGAGTTGTCCTGCCATATATATTGATCACCTATAGTCAGGATAGGTCATCAATATCTGATCGGTGGGGGGGTCCAAAACCCCTGCCGATCAGCTTGCAGAAGAGGCTGCGCTCCATGCAAGCACTGCTTCCTCTTTATTACACTGCACGTTGTCTCAGAAGTGCAGTGTAATGGAAAGTACTCGCTCCATTCACTTGAATGGAGTAAGTAATTGTAATTACACTATGGCGCAGTTCCAGAGGAGACAATGCGTAATGTAATGACCAGGAAACAGCGCTCACATGGAGCACCACCTCCTCTTCAAACAGCTGATCGGTGGAGGTGCCGGGTGTTCGATAGTGTTGATCACGAATATTCGAATTTCGAATTTTTATCGCGAATATAGGTACTTCGAAAATTTGTGAATATTTCGAATATAGTGATATATATTCGTAATTTCGAATATTAGTTTTTTTTTTTTTTTTATATTCGTCTGTGGTTTGTCTGTGGTATCACATCTCAGCCCTACTCACTTTAATGGTGTTGAGATGCAATACAATACATTCTGTAACTAATGGTGAACAGTGGTGCTGTTTTTAGAATTCTAGACAACCCCCTTAAGCTTCTAACTCAAAATCAATACAAAATATGTAAAGAAATGTAATTGCAAAGTTACTCAAAGTTTTTTGTAGAATATATATATATATATATATATATTAGGGCTGCAACGATTAATTGATGTAATCGATTATAATCGATAACTGGATTCGTTGTCGACGAATCCAGTTATCGAATAATCGCCGATTCGTTGCTATGCGGGCGAGCGCCGGGCGGGCGGTTTACTTTAAGTCACTGCATCTTTATTTTACCTTACAATCGTGACGCTACAGTAACAACTCTGCAGGCAGAGCGGAGGGCGGCGTAACGTCACTTACTCATGTGACGCGCCTGCTCCGCCTCCTTCATTCATAAAGTGGGCGGGGCAGGTGCGTCACGTGAGTAAGTGACGTTACGCCGCCCTCCGCTCTGACTGCAGAGTTGTTACTGGAGCGTCACGATTGTAAGGTAAAATAAAGATGCAGTGAGTGATTAGTCTGCTGTGAGCAGCAGGGCCGGGGCTGTTATGGGTAGGGGGATCGGTCTATGGCACTGCTATGGGGAGGGGGAAATCTGTCTATGGCACTTCTATGGGGAGGGGTGATCTGTGCACTGTTATGGGGAAAGGGATCTGTGCACTGTTATGGGGAAAGGGATCTGTGCACTTTTATGGGGAAAGGGATCTGTACACTGTTATGGGGAAAGGGATCTGTGCACTGTTATGCCCATAACAGTGCACATATCCCCTTTCCATAACAGTGCACAGATCCCTTTCCCCATAACAGCGCCACCCACAGATCCCCCTTTCCATAACAGCGCCACCCACAGATCCCCCTCTCCATAACAGCACCACCCACAGATCCCCCTCTCCATAACAGTGCCATCCACAGATCCCCCTCTCCATAACAGCGCCACCCACAGATCCCCCTCTCCATAACAGCGCCACCCACAGATCCCCCTCTCCATAACAGCGCCACCCACAGATCCCCCTCTCCATAACAGCGCCACCCACAGATCCCCCTCTCCATAACAGCACCACCCACAGATCCCCCTCTCCATAACAGCGCCACCCACAGATCCCCCTTTCCATAACAGCGCCACCCACAGATCCCCCTCTCCATAACAGTGCCATCCACAGATCCCCCTCTCCATAACAGTGCCATCCACAATTTGTTTTAATATGGCCTTTGAACATAATTTTTCAAGTAAAATCATATAAACCGCTTTGTTTTGTAATTTTGTCGTTTTTCCCGATTAATCGATTAATCGTAGAAATTAATCGGCAACTAATCGATTATTCAAATAATCGTTAGCTGCAGCCCTAATATATATATATATATATATATATATATGGAAAAAAATTACCAGCAGCACCACCAAGCCAGAAAACAAGTAGAAAGGGTGCACTGCCCGAGTATGGTAACTGGTGCTTACCCACTGATACGGAACAAAGAAATCGGACTGCACTCCAGTTGTATCTTCAATGAAAAAAGGTTTATTCACCCATAGGTGGCACAAGCGACGTTTCGGCTCGCAATGAGCCTTTCTCAAGCATTGATAAGATGTGAACAGGTTACATATAAAGGGGTGTCAATCATAACACTTAGTGCTTAAACTTAATTGATACTTAAAGTCATATCTGCAGAAAAATATTACAAATAAAACAACATACTGCCAATTCAATATAGTTGAATAAAGTGAAAAGTACAGTGAGTGCATAAAGTGCATAATGTATCAAAATTACATCTGAATTCATCCAAAACCATAATTAATCACAGCTGTATTCTACTCAGAACATGATGATTACAGAAATCATAATGATACACATGTGTGGGAGGAGAAAACAAGTTAATTGATACCTGGAATAGTGCTAGCGACCACGCTATCCATCGCGCTGTACAGCGCGTCCTTGCAGTGTCTATGCGCATGTCCCGACCGGCTACTGCGTCATACTACTGCGCCCTCCATGGGACCCACGCGCGTAGTCCAGTCACATATCAGTGACGTGGGCGACGTATGCTGCAATAGATACACGGGATGACGTGAGCTATCTAGAGAGGAAGCGCATGCGCATAACTAGTCCCCGGTATACTAACCACCATATTGGATAAGGGAATACTGCCCTATTGTTGATATCTACTATATACTATGTAAGTTGCCGTTTTTCGTTCCACATTACGTCACTAAATATATAAGCAGGTTGGAAGAGTCTCCTCCTTATCCAAGAAAGAGGCTCAATTCCAATCGTTACCCCAGTCCTGCAAGTACGTCAGTGCCATCAGTGCTGTGGGTTCCAAACCTGCTGAAATACGTGACCAAGAGGGATTCTCCTCATTTTCATGTATCAGAACGTTACCTATTAGCAGGTCGGCAGCATAAAAAGATATAAACCTAAATTCCATCCTAATAAAGATTGGAAAAAATGGAGCAAATGACAGGAAAATTCCCTATACTACACCTTCGGGACATGTGCAAGACACCACAAGAGAACAATATATAAATAAAAAGAAAACTATTTTTTCAACATAGGTCTCTCATCCACTGTCCAGGTCCATCAACTTTGCAAGATACCTTCTCCAAAAGTATAAGTGTGCCTAAAATAATGAAATAAAAATATATTAGCAGTGATATATATATAATTCATTTCACATTTTTCATTTTTTAGTTACTGATTTTTTAAGTTACTAATTTTAAAAGAATGTATTATTGCCAATAAATCCGTCTACTGCAAAAGAATCGTCTGACGCAATGCCAAAGCATAAAAAGGCAAACCACCCCATTCACAACCCACCAACATATCTATAGTCAATATTTAGTCCATTAGGGTGTAGACTATTTAAGGTCTGTATCCAATACATTTCTCTTTTTTTGAGTAGAGAAATCCGATCCCCACCTCTCCGTGGCATTTGGACCTGATCGATGATCCAGCACCTAAGATCTTTTTCACTGTGCTTTTTTAAGCTAAAATGCCGGGGAACTGGAAGATCTATGCGTCCCTTTCTAATAGTATAGCGGTGGTTGTTCAATCTGGTCTTTAAGTCGGTGGAAGTCTCTCCCACGTAAAGGAGTTGACATGGGCATAATAGAACGTATATGACGTACGAAGAGTCACATGTTAAGTGAAACTTGATAGGATATATCTGTCCTGTCTCAGGGTGTGTGAATACCCTAGACCTACATATTACACAGCATATATATATAGAATGGATCCAGAAAATGGACGGCACTCCGGCTAGGTGAAAATAAGTGTTTCCTTTATTCAACCATACGGTACAACGATTCGGCTCCAAAGATGAGCCTTTTTCAAGCAGAGAAAGTGAAGGCAAATATATAGGTGAATCAATCAGTGTACGAATCATGTGACCACACCCCACCCAGTGGGTGTGTTACAAAAGTGACAGTAACAAAATCGCAGATGAAGAGAATTAATAACAATTAAAATGCAGTGTAAAATACGTGATAGCGCAAAGGACATGATTGTACATGTCTCATATTTGCATACATCATATAGATCAGGGATGGCTAACCTGCGGCTCTCCAGCTGTTGTAAAACTACAATTCCCAACATGCCCTGCTGTAGGCTGATAGTTGTAGGCTGTCTGGGCATGCTGGGAGTTGTAGTTTTGCAACAGCTGGAGAGCCGCAGGTTGGCCAGCCCTGATATAGATAAAGGGACGGACCCATCGATCGGGCACAAAAGACTAATCGATGGATGCGTCCAGTGGGCATAAGACATACAGAGGGAGGAGCAGGGAGACGATCATGTGGACATACCAAGCCGGCGAGGGGCACATTCCATGCGGTCATTCAGCGTTGTATACACGCCACTGCACAGGCGCGGCGCTACACCAATCAGGGACTAGTGGCAGCAGGAAGACGCCGAGCATCATAAAAACTGGCCAGTGCTCTTACGTCCTCACAGCACCATTCAATGCAGCCTCGGTGTATTACAGCGCATGCCCAGTACTCGTCTGGTCTCAGAGTGCCATCTTGGAAACTGGAGAAATGCCCATACCCCATGTATACCTGTGTGTAAGCATCAGACCTGTTGCAAAAAAGAGTATCGCGATCTAGACCAGTAGGACAACCTGAAAACCAGAATGCCCACATACTATGCCAAGACAACAACCCACTAACCCCACGGCGAGCCGCGGTGTAGGAAGGGGTGTTTATCAAGGGTGTCATACCACAACCATACTCAAGAGGGTTCTCATCCTACAGGTGCACAGATGCCACAGGGGGCAAATCTATACCAGAAGAAATAAATAGTCTGGGTAACACCATCAAGGCTATTATAACAAAATTTATACAGGTCCCAAGGTGTTCGCCGGGTCCGGCAGTGTAAAATGTGCAAATACATAAAACAGAAAAAAATATATAAATGCATAATAATAATAAAAAAATGTGCATAGCTTATAGGAATGACCCCCTCCTAAAGAATTATTAGGAACACCATACTAATACGGTGTTGGACCCCCTTTTGCCTTCAGAACTGCCTTAATTCTATGTGGCATTGATTCAACAAGGTGCTGATAGCATTCTTTAGAAATGTTGGCCCATATTGATAGGATAGCATCTTGCAGTTGATGGAGATTTGAGGGATGCACATCCAGGGCACGAAGCTCCCGTTCCACCACATCCCAAAGATGCTCTATTGGGTTGAGATCTGGTGACTGTGGGGGCCATTTTAGTACAGTGAACTCATTGTCATGTTCAAGAAACCAATTTGAAAAGATTCGAGCTTTGTGACATGGTGCATTATCCTGCTGCAAGTAGCCATCAGAGGATGGATACATGTTCTCATTCTGTTTACGCCAAATTCGGACTCTACCATTTGAATGTCTCAACAGAAATCGAGACTCATCAGACCAGGCAACATTTTTCCAGTCTTCAACAGTCCAATTTTGGTGAGCTCGTGCAAATTGTAGCCTCTTTTTCCTATTTGTAGTGGAGATGAGTGGTACCCGGTGGAGTCTTCTGCTGCTGTAGCCCATCCGCCTCAAGGTTGTGCGTGTTGTGGCTTCACAAATGCTTTGCTGCATACCTCGGTTGTAACGAGTGGTTATTTCAGTCAACGTTGCTCTTCTATCAGCTTGAATCAGTCGGCCCATTCTCCTCTGACCTCTAGCATCCACAAGGCAATTTTGCCCACAGGACTGCCGCATACTGGATGTTTTTCCCTTTTCACACCATCCTTTGTAAACCCTAGAAATGGTTGTGCGTGAAAATCCCAGTAACTGAGCAGATTGTGAAATACTCAGACCGGCCCGTCTGGCACCAACAACCATGCCACGCTCAAAATTGCTTAAATCACCTTTCTTTCCCATTCTGACATTCAGTTTGGAGTTCAGGAGATTGTCTTGACCAGGACCACCCTCCTAAATGCATTGAAGCAACTGCCATGTGATTGGTTGACTAGATAATTGCATTAATGAGAAATAGAACAGGTGTTCCTAATAATTCTTTAGGTGAGTGTATATATATATATACATACTGTAAAACAGTGTTCAAAGGTTTATAGTCTTCCTTTATTGCCAATAAAGGTGGTGTATTAAAAAATTGTATGTTAAAGGAGTTGTCCTGCCATATATATTGATCACCTATAGTCAGGATAGGTCATCAATATCTGATCGGTGGGGGGGTCCAAAACCCCTGCCGATCAGCTTGCAGAAGAGGCTGCGCTCCATGCAAGCACTGCTTCCTCTTTATTACACTGCACGTTGTCTCAGAAGTGCAGTGTAATGGAAAGTACTCGCTCCATTCACTTGAATGGAGTAAGTAATTGTAATTACACTATGGCGCAGTTCCACAGGAGACAATGCGTAATGTAATGACCAGGAAACAGCGCTCACATGGAGCACCACCTCCTCTTCAAACAGCTGATCGGTGGAGGTGCCGGGTGTTTGATAGTGTTGATCACGAATATTCGAATTTCGAATTTTTATCGCGAATATAGGTACTTCGAAAATTTGTGAATATTTCGAATATAGTGATATATATTTGTAATTTCGAATATTCGATTTTTTTTATTTTTATATTCTTTTTTTTTTTTTTTTTAATCAGTACACATGATCCCTCCCTGCTTCTAGCTTGTGGGCCAATAAGAAGGCTCCAATATACTTGACTTTAGGAGTAGTGTTGTTTGCGAATTTTGCTCTATATTCTTTTTTTTCGAATATTCGCTATATTGCTATATATTCTTGTTTTAGCAATATAGCGAATATTCGAAAAAAAAAACGAATATAGAGCAATTTAGATAATATAGTGCTATAATCTTTTTTTTTATAGTTGTAATTTTTTTCCAATCTGAACTTCAGATGAGAAAAAAATTACAACTATTAGACAAAGAAGATTATAGCACTATATTAGCTAAATTGCTCTATATTCATTTTTTTCAAATATTCGCTATATTGCTATATATTCTTGTTTTAGAATATTACGAATATTAAAAAAAACTAACTTATAGCAATATAGCGAATATTAAAAAAAAAAAAAGAATATAGAGCAATTTAGCTAATATAGTGCTATAATATTCTTTGTCTAAAAGTTGAAAAATTCGCAATAAAAATGCGAAAATTCGAAAACGAAAATTTGCATATTACACGATCATTACCTTGCCGATTTTTTGAGTAAAAAAATCGTAGAATATAACGAATATTCTAATTCGCGAATATTCGACGAATATTCTACGAAATATTTGCGAAATATTGCGAATTCGAATATGACCCCTGCCGCTCATCACTAGTGTTTCGACCCCCGCCAATCAGATACCGATTACCTATCCTCATGATAGGTCATCAATATATATGGCAGGACAACCTCTTTAAGGTTTAACATTGTGTTTGTTTGAAGTGGTAGTGTAAATTTTTGTAAACATTTGGAGAAATTTTAGAAATGTTTTTGTGATATATTGTGTGATGTGTGTAACTTATTTGTGTGCAGCTGCACCAAGGACATGATGTTTGTGTATACTGCACATTAGAACAAATTTATAAATGTTATGAGTCCAATTTTCTTGCTCAGTACAGGGATCCTGCTGAATACTGAGTGCTCAGTTTCTTACATGGCATTTGTGCAGGTCTAATCTGTCATACCCATATCAATGTAATTTTTAAAATGTCAAAATTACATACTCTATGTGACAAAATGCAGAACATCATTGCAGTGGATATAGTTATTCAAAATTATGAGTTTGCTGTATGCAAGCGAATAGTTATTCCCCCCTCTAACCACCCCAATACCATCCGCATGAGGTTAAAAAGATTAGAGGATAGCATTCCCTTCATAATTACAGCATACTGATAATATTTTTGTGTCATTTAGTTCAATAGACCGGCAGATCTGTCGCAAATGCATGTAAAACTTTGACTCCTTCAAGTTAGTAATTCAGGCCACTAGATTTTGTGCAGTTCAGTGTATGGAGTATCAGCATTATCATCAAGAGTGTATGACATGAACATGAGCAAAATTATGTTGCAATCAGTGGGTGGTAGTTAAATCACTAGTACTGTCCTCAGACACAATTATTGAACATCAGGGACTATAATAATAGTGTGTCCCTTTCATTTGTTACAATGACTAGACTAAAGATGGGACAGCTGACGCCAGCAGTTCTGGCACTATGCTTATCTAAGCATTAGGATGAGATAAATAAAAAAAATTGTTATTATGATTGTGTATTATTTCATAAGTGTCTCTGGATTTTTTATACTGTAAATGCTAGTGACATACTACTACTATCATTATTTTTAGAAGGTCAGTAATGCAGCCCACTGAACCATGTATGTTACGCACAGAGATGAAATGTTACATCAGTTCATAAGCAAAGAAAAGCATTCCAGTTTTCATTAGTAGTAAAAGCTTTATTGAGAATCCATAAAATCCATCCAAAGCATCAGTACACAAAATGATATCTGCTTAGTAATATACTAAACCACAGCATATGTGAGGTAACACATAGGTGCTTTAAAAAGTAGCAGTCAGTTAGTAGTCGATAAGGATATTGTCGTACAACAGACACATCTCAGGCATTTGTGAAAATTGATAAAATTGAACTCAATGTTAAAGTGTATTTGACAAATACTGTATAAAGCAAAGTAATCTAATAGTTGAATACTAGATCCTGTATCTGACTGAAGCCTTCTGGTGCACAAGGTTCAAGCAGCAAGATCTAATAATCATCTCTATTGAGGAGCTTAAGTCCATGAGCTTCTCCTCAAACGGGGGGATACTGAGAGGTATCTTCATTATACACTTGAGCAACGTTCATTGGAGCAGCAGAGATGTACTGGTGAAGTTAGAAGCACCAGATGTGTCTCCTAATCATAATCCTTAGATGAACAGTGGTACACCCAACATATTGGATGCAATTAATGCATCCAATATGTAACTCAGTGCTCAATTCTTATATAATACAATAGACACAAGGATAGACACAAGACAAAAGAATAAGCTCATGTGTTCCACATGTTAACTTCAGCTCTACCAAAGCAGGCTCATCTTCAGCTAACAAATACAGCTTTATAAAACATAGAATAATAGTCAATTAGATTTGGCTACTTTTAATAATCATTTACAAAGTACAGCTCTTTCATTTAAATTGAAAAAGAGTTCCTAAAAAAAAACAGAGAACAGGAAGGAAAGAAAGGCACCTCTGAGATATCCCAGAAGCCAGAGGCATCCTCGTTAGCTCAGGTAATCAATCAGCCAAAATTCTCTTTGGTGTCCAGAATTCAATTTTTTGCATAAGGTTGGTGCCAATATGTCATTTCAACCTTTAAAATACTATTCTGAACATAAATTTCCTAGGGACTTACAGTACATTTTTGAAAGAGGAGGAATGCACAGATTTTCTTCTAAAAAGAATGAATACCCTACATCTTTTATGATTATGTGAAATCAAGGGGGCAGCAACGTATTAAAACCTAACTTTTAATGTTATAGATTAAGATCCCTGTGATGGGAATATGAACCCCTTAAGGACATACAATACAGACAACAACAGGAAACCTGGTGTGCCAGGTTGTCTTTGGTCAAGTCAACAGTGCCACCCCTGGGTAGGGTGGGAGTGGGACTGATAGACCAATAAAACGTAAATAAAGATAAGGCCCGCGGCGGTGTGCCTAAAGGTCTATAGACATGCCATAGGCAAAGATAAGGGTAGGTCTTACCGGTGGAGGACAGTCTGGATCCACACACGTGGTGCGCAAACAGAGGTAGTTCTTAAACTTGAAAGAATCCTCAGGTGGACGGTCACTCGGTGATGGAGGGCCTCAGGGAGTCCACCGAAAAAACGGACATGGCTGGACAAACCAGTCAATGGGTGCTTTAAGTGTGGCCATTGTAGCTTTTGTAAATTTGTTACCCAGGGCAAATCACTGGTATTGGACTACATACGTGATTTAATCAACTGTCGCACTGCAGGAGTTATTTATCTACTTACCTGCGAGTGCGAAATACGATATGTTGGTAAAACCCGCAGAGAATTACGGGTACGTATGGGCGAGCACATTGGCGATATATGCAACAATATGGATACCCCAGTGGCGAGACACGTTCACTCCGCTCACGGCGGACGGGCATCAGCTGTCACATTCTTAGGCATTGAATTAATCAGGAAACCACCACGAGGGGGGATTGGGATAAACGGATCCTCCAGAGAGAAGGTTGGTGGATATTCAAACTTAAAACCACCAACCCTCATGGTCTGAATGACCAGTTACAATTTGGCTGTTTCCTGTGATCTGTAACGATGCCTTCTACCCAACAGTGCCCTATGCCCACGTACAAGATCGGCTGGTCAATTTAGTGGTCAATTTAGTGGAATAAGGGGCAACTTTATTATCTTTACATGCCCCTTTCCACTATCTATTCACCCCCTCACCCTTTAAGCTCCCTTTCCTCTCCTACTTATGTCATGATTTATTAATAGTCATTTATTGTCCATCGTATTACTTTCCCTATCTAGATCTTTAGGTCTGACTGTCAATAATGTCCCTTTCCGGGTCCCATGCAGGAGGGGACGCTCATTGCCCCCTCTAGCTTTAGCGCGAGTGTAGTTGTAGCAGCCGATATAGTTTAAACTAACAGCTCCTCCCACTCCTAGCTACTTCGCACTGACAGCCCGTGCTGCGCTTTGCAACGATGACGCCCTTACGTCGTGACGTCGGTGAGGCTGCGCTCTGTTTGGGCTGCCCTACAAGCTGGTGCGCATGCGTTAACTTATACGGAGCGCGCCGCACCACGTGACGTATGCATAGTCAAGTGGACGGCGGCGACGTCTATGCGCCTGCGCAGACCAACGTCCTCCCTCTCCTTCTATTTAAATCACATCAGCATGCTTAGTCGCGCTGTCAGACGCCAGCAGACCGGCAGCATACTTCTCCGCTCTGCCGCACTCCCTGGTAAAGGTCATACGCTTTCCAAGGAATCTGTAAGTAATTATCCTGACATGCTATTAGAATGTGCCGCAGCCAGTCCTTCACCCTGATTGGATTCCTTTTTGATGTTTCCACTCTACAGGTGCCTAGGTTGAATAGGGCCATACACCCTTCACAGTCTGCGCCATTACAATCCTCCCCCCCCCCCTCTGCCCAACTACACAGTTGTGGTAGGAGTGGGGGTGCTCCTTCTATTTAAGACCCTTGTCCCCTGATGAGCTATGGGGTCTTTTACAGTTAGAGGTTTTCTCCTGTAGATGCAGATATATTCCTATATGAAACGCGTAGGGACATTGAGTATATCGCCATATAAGCTTTCACCACCTTCACTTTTTGATAAACCCCTGATCCATTTCCCCTGTCCCTGACAGGGCCACCTGGGGTAATCAGTTTAGGGTCCAGTTTTGGATTGGGCCACCCCTTGCGGGGATAGGACCCTGTGTTAGGAGGCTTACTTTAGAGCATAACAGGCCAAGTACGGCATAAACAGGGATAGACTCTCCCTGAGGCCCTCCATCACAGAGTGACCGTCCACCTGAGGATTCTTTCAAGTTTAAGAACTACCTCTGTTTGCGCACCACGTTTGTGGGTCCAGACTGTCCTCCACCGGTAAGACCTACCCTTTTCTTTGCCTATGGTATGTTTATAGACCTTTAGGCACACTGCCGTGGTCTTATCTTTATTTACGTTTTATTTGTTTATCAGTCCCACTCCCACCCTACCCAGGGGTGGCACTGTGGACTCGACCAAAGGCGACCTGGTACACCAGGTTTCCTGCTGTTGTCTGTATTGTATGTCCGTAACGGGTTCATATTCCCATCACAGGGATCTTAATCTATAACATTAAAAGTTAGGTTTTAACACGTTGCTGCCCCCTTGATTTCACATAGTCCTAACTGCCAAGCAGTATTGGGGTTAGGTGCCACTGCACCATTTTCCCCTGAGGGACCACCCTTCATATTTCATTATTATCTTTTATGATTGCTAATCTTTCTTTATCTGAACATTTTGTGCTTTGAGAACTACAACATTTGCAAAATGAATATAAAACTGAGGAGAATATTGAAGTGTAGCATTTCACAAACCTTTTGATATGTCAGACATATCAAAAGTTTAGATCGGTGGGGATCTGAGGCTGAGACCACCACTGATCCCTATGAAGAGGGTAGAAAAGCGGACTCATAGTGAACTCTCTTTCCTTGCTGCATTTGACGGGCTCCATAGAAGTCTATATGCCCATCCTCAGCAGAAAGGAAGAGGGTATGATTAGTTTCAGCCCGTAGACCCCCAATAATCTAAAAACTTTTGATATGCCTTTATGACATATCAAAAGCTTAGTGAAAAGTTAGTGACCCGTTGGCAGTTCTAAGGAGAAAGGTGTTCCTTTTGAAATGCACTGCTTTATGATCTATGTACTAAGATCCACTCCTAGATCCACTTTTGATTGTGAAGCCTTCACCAGTCAAAAGCAGCCCATGCATCTGACTCCCTCAAGAAAGCAGTACAGCGTTTATCTACCAAAAAGCCCTACAATACACAGGATCCCAGCATCTCAAAGTAGTGAGGATCCCCTAAACACAGTGAGGATCCCCTGAACATATTGAGTGTGACTGCTCCTGGCACCTTCCTATTTACAGGTACTATGCTATAGCCATAGTTAACCCTTAGGATACTGGAGGTTTTTTTCGTTTTCATTTTTCTTTCCTAACTTCCTTGAGCCATAACCTTTTTATATTTCCATTCACATAGATATATGAGGGCTTATTTTTTGCAGGACAAGTTGTACTTTCTAATTCCACCATTTGGGTAGCGGTAAAAATTTCTGGGGAGCGGTAACAAAATTCCAAATGGGGTGGAATTGGAAAAAACACAATTCCTCCACAATTTTATGGGTTTTGTTCCCACAGTGTTCTGTTTGCGGCAAAACTGACTAATACCCTTCAGTCTCTTGGTCAGTATGAATACAACGATACCCTATAAGTATAGTTTTTTTTATGTTTAAATAGTGTAAAAATAAATGTAAACTTTGGAAAAAAACATTTTTTTTTACATCACCATATTCCGACCCCCATAACTTTTTTATAGTTATATCTACTGAGCTGTGTGAGTGCTAATTTTTTGTGGGACAATCTTTACTTTTTATTAATAGCAATTTGGAGTGTGTGTGACTTTTTGAACACATTTTATTACATTTGTTGGGGTAAGAGAAGAAAGGAAAAAAATTGCAAATTGGCCATTTTGACCATTTTTTCCATTACGCCATTTACCGTATGGGAAAAATATTTATATTTTAATAGTGTGGGGCATTTTTGGTCGAGTTGATACCCATGATGTTTATATATTTTGTTATTTATATGTTTGTTTTTTTATTATATGGAAAGGGGAGGATTTAAACTTATTTTTTTTAATTTTCTATATATTTTTTACATTTTTTTTACTTTTTGTAATGATTTTGAAACTCCTATTTGAGCGTACAAATTAATTATTATTTTTTTATTCTGAACTATCATGGATTTTCAATATCCAGTAATTGCTCAGGATTGCTCATTTCTTATGTTGACCTGGTGGCCAAAATAAGAACTGCAGCTTTAATGCCCTCAGCCTCTTCAGCAAGGCTGAGTGTGTTGAAATCAATTATCGGCGAGTTTCCGGGTTTTTCACCCTTTGGATCTTTAATTACCACGATCTACATTATTTCTGGTTGCTTGAAACTCGCTGGCCATGATGCCCACTTTATGTGCGAGAGGACGCCATGTTTGTCTATTGCTCCATCACCGTAGTGAAAGGGTTAACATAATTTAGACAAGGACAGTGTGCCAGAAATGTCTGGGATAGCCATTAGTATCGGACCTTTGCAGTACAAGCATATATGCTGATATATCGTCACGACGAGGTGTGGTAGGGAACACCACACCAAACACAAGAGGGGGGGAAGGTATCTGGCCTAGAAGCTAGGGAGAGGAAAAGGTCACCACCTAATGAATCCTAACCCTAGCCCTGGCTGCTAACCGAATGAACGGATCTCAGTGGTAGGACCGTTCATTCACTGGAATTTAAAGCCTGACTTACCCTGTAATGCCCTAAGGTAGTGAAAGGGCCCAAAGATGACCCATTCCTTAAGTAGAAGGAACAGGGGTCTTGACTCAGACCAGATACCAGAAGGCAGCGGAAACAACACAAAACAAATGCAAAGGAATGAAACATTTAACTCCTGAAGTAGAAGAAAGAGCAGGAACACCAGGGGAGACAACACACACCAGCTATTCCACTTGCAAATGAAGCTATACACCGCAAGGAGTGAAGTGAGTAGCCAGAAATAGTAATGACCACTATGCTGCACCTGACTAGAGGTGTGGTCATTACCATCAACAACAAAGTAAAATTAAAAGAGGTTGTCAGATGACATCACGTGCAGACAGCCTCTCTGACCTTCTAACACCTAGCCTGGGAGTGACCGTGACAGTACCCCCCCCTTCTACGGGTGGCCAACGGTCACCCAGGACCGACTTTGTCCGGATGAGCTCTGTGATAGGCCCTCACCAGACGATTAGCATTAATGTCGGTCGCTGGGACCCACAATCTCCTCAGGTCAATAACCCCTCAAGTGCACGACATACTGGAGGGATCTACAGAGAACTCAGGGGTCAATTATCTTAGTGATTTCAAATTCCAAATTACCGTCCACCATGACAGGAGCGAGGGGCAAGGAGGATGGCACAACAGGTTCAACATATCTCTTCAACAACGACCTATGGAACACGTTATGAATCTTCAAAGCTTGAGGAAGCTTAAGACGAAAGACTACAGGGTTAATAACGGCAGTGATCTTATATGGACCAATAAACCTTGGACCCAAATGAGTTAAGAAATTTGAGTTGAGTTAGAGTGTTAACCCTGCTACATCTGTAGCCCAGAAGTCTCAGTTCCAGAAAAAGTGCCAAATTGCGGGTGGAACCCATATGCCCAAAAGAACGGTGACTTATCAGTGGACTCCTGACTACGGTTATTCATAGCAAACTCGGCCAAAAACAAAGACCACTCCTCCTGGTTCTCAGAGACAAAACATCTCAAATAAGTCTCCAGATTCTGATTTGTGCATTCGGTCTGTCCGTTCAACTGAGGATGAAAGGCCGAAGAGAAGGACAGTGTCACGGATGATGTTGCAGATAGCTGGAAGTTATGAATAAACATCCGACTGGCTTGATCCCAAACTAAGGAGCATAAATGTGACACCTATAAAACCGTAAGAGCTCAACCTGACTGCTAAGCACATACAAGGGTCTCAGAGGTAGACGATTGCATGCCCACGTACCTAGACTGTGTGACAACTGAAAACCCTATAATAGTGAGGGGACATGACCACCGGCTCCCTGCACCTAATACGGAGGGAGTCAGGGTCACCTAGAATCAAGCCAGCAAGGAAACACAATACATGAAAGGACTTATCTGAACAAGCAGCAACAGAAGTCTCCAGCAGTGAACACTTCAATCCAGGAAGTAGTATAAACCGCAAAGTGAGGCAGTATGGGAGGGAATATAAAGGAAAGAGGATTAGTTTAAATAGGTGACACCTGGGAGAAGGAAATGAGATGACAAAGTGAAACCAAAACAAATAACATCATGCAAGAGGTAGAAAAGGATGTCTGTCAGACCTTCTCATAGAAGTGGTGGTGACAGGACGGAGGACGCAGAAGCACGCAGCCTGCAAGGTCAGATTACAGACAGCCAGGGACTGTAAGTAAATGATTAAAGCCAGGTCCTCCCCAGCAGCTGATAACAGTGCCTGAGCTGTGTGCACTTCTCCCTGTCCCTGCACTTGGCAGACGCTCCCTCACTCAGCAGACTGGGACAATGCAGCGCAGAGCAGGGAAGGGAGATCTGCCGTCTGCTCAGTGTATAAATGAAAGCAACATGTGGTAAGAGGACCCCTTTGTGCTGCAGGAGATTAACCCTTTAGGGGGGGGGGGGGGCTGGTTACTGACACTTTTGGGGGGCTATTGTTACTGGCTAGTGAGGGCAGGCGGGATTAGCCTCAGGGGGAGGGCAGTGGCGGCCATCTTAACTGAATAGTGAAATTGCAGTTTTATGCAGACTGGTTGCTAAGGGCTGAATCTTATTAAATATGGGGTAAGTCAATCTAATAGTAACTGATTCTGGAATATCATGTTATTAGTAACTACATATATGAAAATTGAAATTAGGGTCTAAGTGTGACAGTTATCCTTGAAGGTTCCCTCCTGGAAGTTGGGTCCTAAGTTTATTGGGCCTTACAAGATATTGTCAGACATCAATCCCGTTGCCTTCCGTCTTGATCTTCCTGAGACTTGTAAGATCCATAATGTTTTTCATAGGTCCCTATTAAAACCTTATGTCCAACCCACTGTACCCTCCTCTTTGCCTCCTCCTCCGATTTTTGTTGATGGTAATCTTGAATTCCAGGTCTCTAGGATTGTGGATTCTCGCATTATCCGCGGTTCTCTCCAATACCTTGTTTATTGGGAGGGTTATGGTCCTGAGGAGATGATGTGGGTCCCAGTGGAGGACATTAAGGCCACTCGTCTCATCAAAGCTTTCCATAGGTCTCATCCTGAGAAGGTGGGTTCTGAGTGTCTGGAGTCCACCCAGACAACTTGATTTTAAGCACAGGTAAAAATAGGCAGTACAGGAAACAAAAATGTGGAATTAAGGAGTAATTGAGTACACAGTGAAAAGTTCAAATAGGGCCACCAAGGAGATATTAATAACCACAATCCAATACTCAAAAAAAATAATAATATGACAGTTATACTTTCAGTTTGATATTCTTTGTAGACAACCACACCAGATCACCCACATTCAGGTCCGGACCAGGCACACGTCTCTTATCAGCCACACACTTATATCTCTCACTCATCCTCTTCAGATTACCCTGAATCTTTTGCCAAATAAATGACAAAGACGATGAAAATCTCTCCTCATTAGGTAAACCAGAAGACCCCTCTCCAGAGAATGTCCCAAACTGTGGATGAAACCCATATGCACCAAAAAATGGTGACTTATCAGAGGACTCCTGGCGACGGTTATTTAAAGCAGACTCAGCAAGGGACAAAAAGAAATACCAAGCCTCCTGATTCTCCGCCACAAAACAGCGCAGATATGTCTCCAGATTCTGATTGACACGTTCGGTCTGACCATTCGACTGTGGGTGAAAAGCAGAAGAAAATGACAACTGAATCCCCAAGCAAGAACAGAAGGCCTTCCAGAATCTGGAAACAAATTGTGTGCCCCTTTCAGAAACAATGTCTGAAGGCATGCCATGCAATTTAACAATGTGATAAACAATCGCTTGCGCCAACGTCTTAGCATTGGGTAACCCAGGAAAGGGAATGAAATGCGCCATTTTGCTAAAACGGTCGACTACCACCAGAATCACAGTCTTCCCCGAGGAACGAGGTAGTTCCGTAATGAAGTCCATGGACAGATGCGTCCAAGGACGGGAAGGAATGGGTAACGGGAGGAGAGAACCCGATGGCCGTGAATGAGGGACCTTGGCACGAGCGCAGGTCTCACAGGCTGCCACAAAACCCTCAACCGTCTTACAAAGAGCCGGCCACCAGAATCTCTGAGCAATGAGATCTACTGTGGCTCTACTCCCCGGGTGCCCAGCAAGGACAGTATCGTGGTGCTCCTTAAAAACCTTGTGTCGTAAAGCGAGAGGCACAAACAACCTCCCAGGAGGACAAAGATCAGGAGCCTCTGCCTGGGCTGCCTGAACCTCTGCATCCAAATCAGGATAAAGAGCAGAGACGACCACCCCTTCAGCCAAAATGGGACCCGGGTCTTCAAAGTTCCACCCTCCCGGAAAACAACGTGACAGGGCATCAGCCTTCACATTTTTAACCCCAGGGCGGAACGTGACAACAAAATTAAATCTAGAAAAGAATAAAGACCATCTGGCCTGTCTCGGGTTCAGACGCTTGGCTGATTCCAAGTAGGCCAGATTCTTATGGTCGGTAAACACGGTAATAGGGTGTCTGGCTCCCTCTAGCCAATGGCGCTATTCCTCAAAAGCAAATTTGATGGCCAACAACTTCCTATCTCCCACATCGTAATTTCTCTCTGCGGAGGAGAGTTTCCTTGAGAAAAAGGCACACGGTCACCATTTGGCAGGAGAGGGACCCTGAGATAAGACCACACCCACCTCAGAAGCGTCCACCTCAACAATAAAAGGTAGAGAGACATCAGGTTGTACCAAAATGGGAGCGGAAGCAAAACTCTCTTTGATACTAGAAAAGGCCTTAAGCGCATCTACCGACCAGGAGGAAAAATTGATCCCCTTTTTAGTCATATCAGTGAGTGGCTTAACAACAGAGGAATAATTCAAAATGAACTTTCTGTAATAATTGGCAAAACCCAAAAACCGCATCAGTGCCTTTTGATTCCCAGGAAGCTCCCAATCAAGCACAGCGCGGACCTTCTCAGGGTCCATGCGAAAACCAGATGCGGAGAGAAGAAAACCAAGAAATTGAATATGACAGGAAGGAGTGGTCTCTCCTCTCTCTCTCTAAGACGCCTGTCAATACGAACAGCTAGAGACATGGCAGACTCCAACGAGGCAGGTCTCTCATGAAAAGCAAATGCATCTTTCAATCCCTCCAAAAGACCATGGCAAAATTGACTTCGGAGTGCAGCATCGTTCCAACCAGTATCAGCTGCCCATCTCCGAAATTCAGAACAATATATCTCTGCAGACTGTTTACCCTGGAATAAAAGACGCAGTTTAGATTCAGCCAGAGCAATATGATCCGGGTCATCATATATCTGCCCCAGGGCTACAAAAAATTCATCCACCGATCGGAGGGGCCGTGCCCCCACCGGCAGCGAAACGGCCCAAGACTGATCGTTATCCCTGAGCAGCGAGATGATGATCCCCACCCTCTGCTCCTTATCACCAGAGGAATGGGGAAGTAGGCGAAAATGGAGTTTGCAAGCCTCTCAAAAGCGAACAAAATTCTCCCTACCCCCAGAGAACATATCCGGAAGCGAGATTTTAGGCTCGGAACAAAGTCCATGAACGCAAGCAGAACTGGTCACCTGAAACTGAGACACAGTTTTACAGAGATCTGCTACCTCCAGTGAAAGATGCAGTCTTGCATGCGGTCAATCAAGGCTGAAACCGGATCCATGCTTAAGACGGTAATGGCGGTTTATAATGTCACGGATGATGTTGCAGATAGCTGGAAGTTATGAATAAACATCCGACTAGCTTGATCCCAAACTAAGGAGCATAAAGGTGACCCCTATAAAACCGTAAGAGCTCATCCTGACTGCTAAGCACATACAAGGGTCTCAGAGGTAGACAATTTCATACCCACGTACCTAGACTGTGTGACACCTGAAAACCCTATAATAGTGAGGGGACACGACCAGCGGCTCCCTGCACTTAATACGGAGGGAGTCAGGGTCACCTAGAATCAAGCCAGCAAGGAAACACAATACATAAAAAGGACTTATCTGAACAAGCAGCAACAGAAGTCTCCAGCAGTGAACACTTCAATCCAGGAAGTAGTATAAACCGCAAAGTGAGGCAATATGGGAGGGAATATAAAGGAAAGAGGATTAGTCTAAATAGGTGACACCTGGGAGAAGGAAATGAGATGACAAAGTGAAACCAAAACAAAGAACATCATGCAAGAGGTAGAAAAGGGCGTCTGTCAGACCTTCTCACAGAAGTGGTGGTGACAGACAGTTGTACCCCCAGACGAGTACAGAACGCCTTCCAGAATTTGGAAACAAACTGAGTCCCTCTATCAGACACCACATCAGAGGGTATACCATGTAGTTTTACAATGTTGTCGACAAACACCTGTGCAAGAGTTTTAGCATTGGAAAGACCTGGTAATGCTATAAAGTGCTCCATCTTACTAAATCGATCAACAACAACCAGAATCACAGTTTTCCCTAAAGAATTAGGTAAATCTGTGATAAAATCCATGGATAAATGAGTCCATGGTCTGGATGGGATCGGCAGCGGAAGCAAAGACCTGGAAGGCCGAGTATGTGTCACCTTAGCATGTGCACAAGTACTACAAGCTGACACATAGTCCTCAACACACTTACGCAACCCCGGCCACCAGAATCTACGAGATATGAGATTAACAGTGGATCTGTTCCCAGGGTGTCCTGCGATAACAGTACAGTGATGTTCCTCGAACACCTTATGACGTAATTCAGATGGAACAAACAACTTCCCCGGAGGATAAGAATCCGGTGCATCTCCCTGAGCCTCCAACACCTCTGCCTCCAGGTCGCGATATAGGGCGGATATAACTACCCCTTCTGACAAAATCAGACTAGGATCTTCCGAATCACCTCCCCAGGAAAGCTATGCAACAAAGCATCAGTCTTGACATTCTTAATCCCAGGGCGATAGGTGACAATGAAATTAAATCTGGTAAAAAACAACGACCATCTGGCCTGTCTTGGGTTCAGTCATTTATCCGACTCCAAGTAAGCCAGATTTTTGTGATCAGTAAGCACAGTAATAGGATGGATTGCTCCTTCCAACCAATGACGCCATTCTTCAAAAGCCAAATTAATGGCCAACAATTCCCTATTACCCACGTCTTAACTTCTTTCAGCAGTCGAGAGTTTCTTAGAGAAAACTACACATGGGTGCCATTTACTGGGTGAAGGACCCTGAGACAAGACTGCTCCTACCCCAACCTCGGATGCGTCAACTTCTACAATGAACGGTTGCACCAGAATAGGGGCAGAAGCAAAACACTCCTTCACAGCTAAAAAAGACTTGTAATGCTGCATCAGACCAAACAGAGAAATCAGCACCCTTCCTAGTCATGTCTGTTAAAGGTTTAACCACAGTCAAATAGTTCAGGATAAAGTTACAGTAGTAGTTGGTAAAACCCAAAAACCGCATAAGCGCCTTCAGATTTTCGGGTCGATCCCAGTCCAACATGGCACAGACTTTCTCGGGATCCATACGAAAACCTAAAGTTGAGAGCAGGTAACCCAGGAATTGCACTTCCTGAACTGCAAATACACACTTTTCCATCTTATCATATAAATAATTTTCTCTTAGGATCTGTTACACCTTTCGCACATGATCCTGATGAGTCTCCATATCAGGAGAATAAATTAATATGTCATCCAGATATACAACAACAAACCTCCCCACTAGATGATGAAAAATGTCATTGATAAAGTGTTGAAAAACCGCTGGAGCATTGGTTAACCCAAAAGGTATGACCAGATTCTCAAAATGGCCCTCAGGAGTATTAAATGCAGTCTTCCACTCATCCCCCTCCTTGATTCTTACCAGATTATAAGCCCCCCTCAGATCCAACTTAGAAAAATACCTTGGCACCGACAATCTGATTAAACAAATCCAGAATGAAAGGAAGAGGGTAAGGATCACGGACTGTAATGCGATTCGTGACTAAGTAATTCGTCATGAATCAAATTTCTTTGTGAACTTTGGCAAAGCAGCCAAATTTAATTTTTCCAAACTTCGCTTATCTCTAGTAATAATATATAGCTTCTTAGGAGCACAAACTGGTGATTTGTATCTGCAACTTTACAATATAGTACTGTGAAGGACAGTACCCTAGCATGCAGCACCCACCTATCTCTTACAATTTTCACCCATTGAGGGTCAACTAGCACCAGTGTCATATTGTTATTTACTTTGAATAATTACTGGCTATTCTGTGGTATTTTCTACTCTATAAAAATATGCCACCTAGCTCATAAACCTCTCCCAGGCCCATATCCATTTCCTGCATTTTTCAGATCCTGAAACCGGGACTTAAGTGTGTTTCCAGAAAGGCCCAAGCCAGTGGCGTACATAGAGAAGTAAGGGCCCCATAGCAAGGATCAAATCAATCCTCTTCACCCCCCACAGGACACAAGGGTTTCCGCTTAAACCCCTTTCAATGACTCTTGGGCCATGTTTCCACTGCCTCATTTGCTAAAAGTTGTGCCTTTAGAGGGTGAAGTCCTGACGAAGTTTTCACCTTCAGTAGAAGAGGGGATGATCCCAACTGGGCCCCTTCTTGCCCTGGGCCCCATAGCAGTCGCATGGTCTGCCGCTATGGTAGTTACATCTCTGGCCCCAACTTTGGAACAAAGTGAATGTCCCAGTATTTTCTTTAATATGCTGCTCAGGACTATAACTTGGCTGGAAGGCAAAAGTTCCTATAAATGCGGCCGTAATCAATGCACATGTTGCACCGTTGTTATTATTATTATTATTATTATTATTAAAGCGCCACTCATTCCATGGTGCTTTACATATGAAAAGGGGTAGACATACTTAACGAAAACAAGTACAATAAGTGTAAACCAAACAAGCTACAAACTGGTATAGAAGGAGAAAGTACAGTCGTGGACAAAAGTTTTGAGAATTACATAAATATTGGAAATTGGAAAAGTTGCTGCTTAAATTTTTATAATAGCAATTTGCATATACTCCAGAATGTTATGAAGAGTGATCAGATGAATTGCATAGTCCTTCTTTGCCATGAAAATTAACTTAATCCCAAAAAAAACTTTCCACTGCATTTCATTGCTGTCATTAAAGGACCTGCTGAGATCATTTCAGTAATCGTCTTGTTAACTCAGGTGAGAATGTTGACGAGCACAAGGCTGGAGATCATTATGTCAGGCTGATTGGGTTAAAATGGCAGACTTGACATGTTAAAAGGAGGGTGATGCTTGAAATCATTGTTCTTCCATTGTTCACCATGGTGACCTGCAAAGAAACGCGTGCAGCCATCATTGCGTTGCATAAAAATGGCTTCACAGGCAAGGATATTGTGGCTACTAAGATTGCACCTCAATCAACAATTTATAGGATCATCAAGAACTTCAAGGAAAGAGGATCAATTCTTGTTAAGAAGCCTTCAGGGCGTCCAAGAAAGTCCAGCAAGCGCCAGGATCGTCTCCTAAAGAGGATTCAGCTGCGGGATCGGAGTGCCACCAGTGCAGAGCTTGCTCAGGAATGGCAGCAGGCAGGTCTGCACGCACAGTGAGGCGAAGACTTTTGGAAGATGGCCTGGTGTCAAGAAGGGCAGCAAAGAAGCCACTTCTCTCCAAAAAAAACATCAGGGACAGATTGATCTTCTGCAGAAAGTATGGTAAATGGACTGCTGAGGACTGGGGCAAAATCATATTCTCAGATGAAGCCTCTTTCTGATTGTTTGGGGCATCTGGAAAAAGGCTTGTCCGGAGAAGAAAAGGTGAGCGCTACCATCAGTCCTGTGTCATGCCAACAGTAAAGCATCCTGAGACCATTCATGTGTGGGGTTGCTTCTCATCCAATGGAGGGGGCTCACTCACAATTTTGCCCAAAAACACAGCCATGAATAAAGAATGGTACCAAAACACCCTCCAACAGCAACTTCTTCCAACAATCCAACAACAGTTTGGTGAAGAACAATGCATTTTCCAGCACGATGGAGCACCGTGCCATAAGGCAAAAGTGATAACTAAGTGGCTCGGGGACCAAAACGGCCTGGAAACTCCCCAGATCTTAATCCCATTGAGAACTTGTGGTCAAACCTCAAGAGGCGGGTGGACAAACAAAAACCACTAATTCTGACAAACTCCAAGAAGTGATTATGAAAGAATGGGTTTCTATCAGTCAAGAATTGGCCCAGAAGTTGATTAAGAGCATGCCCAGTCGAATTGCAGAGGTCCTGAAAAAGAAGGGCCAACACTGCAAATACTGACTCTTTGCATAAATGTCATGTAATTGTCGATAAAAGCCTTTGAAACGTATGAAGTGCGTGTAATTATATTTCACTACATCACAGAAACAACTGAAACAAAGATCTAAAAGCAGTTTAGCAGCAAACTTTGTGAAAACTAATATTTTTGTCATTCTCAAAACTTTTGGCCACGACTGTACTGTGCCTGCAAGGGATGGGGGAAAGCTGGTCATACGGTGGTATAGTGGCAGCATAGTTACTGTAGGTTTCAGGCTTGTCTGAAGAGGTGGTTTTCAGGTTTCTTTTGAAGGTTTTCACTCTAGATGAGAGTCTGATATGTTGGGGTAGAGAGTTCCTGAGTATGGGGGATACACAGGGAAAATATTGGAGACTACTGTGGGAAGAGGTGATAAGAGGAAAGTACTGTAGAGAAAGCAATATCGTGAGGATCGGAGATTACGTGTGGGAAGGTACCAGTAGATCAGATCACAGATGTATGCAAGGGACAGGTTGTGGATAGGGATGAGCGAACCCGAACTGTATAGTTCGGGTTCGTACCGAATTTTGGGGTGTCCGTGACACGGACCCGAACCCGAACATTTTCGTAAAAGTCCGGGTTCGGCGCTTTCTTGGCGCTTTTTGAAAGGCTGCAAAGCAGCCAATCAACAAGCGTCATACTACTTGCCCCAAGAGGCCATCACAGCCTTGCCTACTATTGGCATGGCTGTGATTGGCCAGTGCAGCATGTGACCCAGCCTCTATATAAGCTTGGGTCACGTAGCGCTGCACGTCACTCTGCTGATTCAAGCATAGGGAGAGGTTGCAGCTGCGACGTTAGGGCGAGATTAGGCAGATTAACTCCTCCAAAAGACTTCATTCTGTGATCGATCTGCAGCTGTGGATCATTGAAGTGCTAATATCGACTTGCTCACTTTTTTGAGGCTGCCCAGAGCGTTTTTAGATCAATTTTTTCAGGGGTGATCGGCGGCCATTTTGTGGCTTATGGTGCGCCAAGTGTATTTAACCATCAATAGTGTGGTTATTTTGTGCTATGTCCTACATCAGCTGCAGGCTGAGCCTGTGTCACCCAAGTGCATTTAACCATCAATAGTGTGGTTATTTTTTGCTATATCCTACATCAGCTGCAGGCTGAGCCTGTGTCACCGAAGTGCATTTAACCATCAACAGTCTGGTTATTTTTTGGCCATATACTACATCAGCGGCAGGCTGAGCCTGTGTCACCGAAGTGCATTTAACCATCAACAGTCTGGTTATTTTTTGGCCATATACTACATCTGGTGCAGGCTGAGCCTGTCACCCAGCGACTAAAAAATAGACCTGACATTTCTATTCAACCAAATCTGTACTGTTTTAGCTGGTCAAGTTATTTGTAGTGACCGTAAAAGCAGACTTTTTGTTCTGGGTTGAAAAACTATTCCCAAATTTGCCATTCTCAAATAACTAGTTTCTGGTATATGAGGCCTACTTGAAATCTATCCCAAAAAGGATATCTTACATTGAAGGTGCTGATAGTGTCATTCAGAAAAACCTAAGACACACGCTACCGTGCAGATAGAAGTCTGATTCTGTGATTAAACCTATACCTGTCACACAGCGCAAAAAAAAAACAGGCCTGACATTTCTATTCAACCAAATCTGTACTGTTTTAGCTGGTCAAGTTATTTGTAGTGACCGTAAAAGCAGACTTTTTGTTCTGGGTTGAAAAACTATTCCCAAATTTGCCATTCTCAAAATAACTAGTTTCTGGTATATGGGCCTACTTGAAATCTATCCCAAAAAGGATATCTTACATTGAAGGTGCTGATAGTGTCATTCAGAAAAACCTAAGACACGCGCTACCGTGCAGATAGAAGTCTAATTCTGTGATTAAACCTATACCTGTCACATAGCGCAAAAAAAAAAAACAGGGCTGACATTTCTATTCAACCAAATCTGTACTGTTTTAGCTGGTCAAGTTATTTGTAGTGACCGTAAAAGCACACTTTTTGTTCTGGGTTGAAAAACTATTCCCAAATTTGCCATTCTCAAAATAACTAGTTTCTGGTATATGAGGCCTACCTAAAATCTATCCCAAAAAGGATATCTTACATTGAAGGTGCTGATAGTGTCATTCAGAAAAACCTAAGACACACGCTACCGTGCAGATAGAAGTCTGATTCTGTGATTAAACCTATACCTGTCACACAGCGCAAAAAAAAAACAGGCCTGACATTTCTATTCAACCAAATCTGTACTGTTTTAGATGGTCAAGTTATTTGTAGTGACCGTAAAAGCACACTTTTTGTTCTGGGTTGAAAAACTATTCCCAAATTTGCCATTCTCAAAATAACTAGTTTCTGGTATATGAGGCCTACTTGAAATCTATCCCAAAAAGGATATCTTACATTGAAGGTGCTGATAGTGTCATTCAGAAAAACCTAAGACACACGCTACCGTGCAGATAGAAGTCTGATTCTGTGATTAAACCTATACCTGTCACACAGCGCAAAAAAAAAAAACGGCCTGACATTTCTATTCAACCAAATCTGTACTGTTTTAGCTGGTCAAGTTATTTGTAGTGACCGTAAAAGCAGACTTTTTGTTCTGGGTTGAAAAACTATTCCCAAATTTGCCATTCTCAAAATAACTAGTTTCTGGTATATGAGGCCTACTTGAAATCTATCCCAAAAAGGATATCTTACATTGAAGGTGCTGATAGTGTCATTCAGAAAAACCTAAGACACACGCTACCGTGCAGATAGAAGTCTGATTCTGTGATTAAACCTATACCTGTCACACAGCGCAAAAAAAAAAAACGGCCTGACATTTCTATTCAACCAAATCTGTACTGTTTTAGCTGGTCAAGTTATTTGTAGTGACCGTAAAAGCACACTTTTTGTTCTGGGTTGAAAAACTATTCCCAAATTTGCCATTCTCAAAATAACTAGTTTCTGGTATATGAGGCCTACTTGAAATCTATCCCAAAAAGGATATCTTACATTGAAGGTGCTGATAGTGTCATTCAGAAAAACCTAAGACACACGCTAGCGTGCAGATAGAAGTCTGATTCTGTGAGTAAACCTATACCTGTCACACAGCGCAAAAAAAAAAACGGCCTGACATTTCTATTCAACCAAATCTGTACTGTTTTAGCTGGTCAAGTTATTTGTAGTCACCGTAAAAGCAGACTTTTTGTTCTGGGTTGAAAAACTATTCCCAAATTTGCCATTCTCAAAATAACTAGTTTCTGGTATATGAGGCCTACTTGAAATCTATCCCAAAAAGGATATCTACATTGAAGGTGCTGATAGTGTCATTCAGAAAAACCTAAGACACACGCTACCGTGCAGATAGAAGTCTAATTCTGTGATTAAACCTATACCTGTCACATAGCGCAAAAAAAAAAACAGGCCTGACATTTCTATTCAACCAAATCTGTACTGTTTTAGCTGGTCAAGTTATTTGTAGTCACCGTAAAAGCACACTTTTTGTTCTGGGTTGAAAAACTATTCCCAAATTTGCCATTCTCAAAATTGTGGTGAACGGGAACAATGAGGAAAACATCTAATAAGGGATGCGGACGCGGACGTGGACATGGTCGTGGTGGTGTTAGTGGACCCTCTGGTGCTGGGAGAGGACGTGGCCGTTCTGCCACAGCCACTCGTCCTAGTGAACCAACTACCTCAGGTCTCAGTAGCCAGCAGAATTTACAGCGATATTTGGTGGGGCCCAATGCCGTTCTAAGGATGGTAAGGCCTGAGCAGGTACAGGCATTAGTCAATTGGGTGGCCGACAGTGGATCCAGCACGTTCACATTATCTCCCACCCAGTCTTCTGCAGAAAGCGCACAGGTGGCGCATGAAAACCAAGCCCATCTGTCTGTCACATCACCCCCATGCATATCAGGGAAACTGTCTGAGCCTCAAGTTATGCAGCAGTCTCTTATGCTGTTTGAAGACTCTGCTGCCAGGGTTTCCCAAGGGCATCCACCTAGCCCTTCCCCAGGGGTGGAAGAGATAGAATGCACTAATGCACAACCACTTATTTTTCCTGATGATGAGGACATGGGAATACCACCTCAGCACGTCTCTGATGATGACGAAACACAGGTGCCAACTGCTGCGTCTTTCTGCAGTGTGCAGACTGAACAGGAGGTCAGGGATCAAGACTGGGTGGAAGACGATGCAGGGGATGATGAGGTCCTAGACAACACATTAAATGAAGGTCGTTCCACTGACTTTCACAGTTCGGAGGAAGAGGCAGTGGTGAGACTGAGCCAACAGCGTAGCAAAAGAGGGAGCAGTGGGCAAAATCAGAACACCCGCCGCCAAGAGACTCCGCCTGCTACTGACCGCCGCCATCTGGGACCGAGCACCCCAAAGGCAGCTTCAAGGAGTTCCCTGGCATGGCACTTCTTCAAACAATGTGCTGACGACAAGAGCCGAGTGGTTTGCACGCTGTGCCATCAGAGCCTGAAGCGAGGCATTAACGTTCTGAACCTTAGCACAACCTGCATGACCAGGCACCTGCATGCAAAGCATGAACTGCAGTGGAGTAAACACCTTAAAAACAAGGAAGTCACTCAGGCTCCCCCTGCTACCTCTTCTGCTGCTGCCGCCTCGGCCTCTTCTGCTGCTGCCGCCGCCTCGGCCTCCTCTGCTGCTGCCGCCTCGGCCTCTTCCTCTGCGTCACCAAGCATCTCAACCATGTCACACGGCAGCGTTCAGCTCTCCATCTTATAAACATTTGAGAGAAAGCGTAAATTCCCACCTAGCCACCCTCGATCCCTGGCCCTGAATGCCAGCATTTTTAAACTACTGGCCTAGGAAATGCTGTCATTTAGGCTGGTGGACACACACAGCTTCAAACAGCACATGTCGCTTGCTGTCCCACAGTATGTTGTTCCCAGCCGCCACTACTTCTCCAAGAGAGCCGTGCCTTCCCTGCACAAACAAGTGTCCGATAAAATCAAGTGTGCACTGCGCAACGCCATCTGTGGCAAGGTCCACCTAAACACAGATACGTGGACCAGTAAGCACGGCCAGGGACTCTATATCTCCCTAACTGCACACTGGGTAAATGTAGTGGCGGCTGGGCCCCAGGCGGAGAGCTGTTTGGCGCACGTCCTTCCGCCGCCAAGGATCGCAGGGCAACATTCTTTGCCTCCTTTCTCCTCCTCCTCCTACTCAGCTTCCACCTCCTCTTCTTCCACCTGCTCATCCAGTCAGCCACACACCTTCACCACCAACTTCAGCACAGCCCGGGGTAAACGTCAGCAGGCCATTCTGAAACTCATATGTTTGGGGGACAGGCCCCACACCGCACAGGAGTTGTGGCGGGGTATAGAACAACAGACCGACGAGTGGTTGCTGCCGGTGAGCCTCAAGCCCGGCCTGGTGGTGTGCGATAATGGGCGAAATCTCGTTGCAGCTCTGGGACTAGTCGGTTTGACGCACATCCCTTGCCTGGCGCATGTGCTGAATTTGGTGGTGCAGAAGTTCATTCGCAACTACCCCGACATGTCAGAGCTACTGCATAAAGTGTGGGCCGTCTGTTCGCGCTTCCGGCGTTCACACCCTGCCGCTGCTCGCCTGTCTGCGCTACAGCGTAACTTCGGCCTTCCCGCTCACCGCCTCATATGCGACGTACCCAACAGGTGGAACTCCACCTTGCATATGCTGGACAGACTGTGCGAGCAGCAGCAGGCCATAGTGGAGTTTCAGCTGCAGCACGCACGGGTCAGTCGCACTGCGGATCAGACACACTTCACCACCAATGACTGGGCCTCCATGCGAGACCTGTGTGCCCTGTTGCGTTGTTTCGAGTACTCCACCAACATGGCCAGTGGCGATGACGCCGTTATCAGCGTTACAATACCACTTCTATGTCTCCTTGAGAAAACACTTAGGGCGATGATGGAAGAGGAGGTGGCCCAGGAGGAAGAGGAGGAAGAGGGGTCATTTTTAGCACTTTCAGGCCAGTCTCTTCGAAACGACTCAGAGGGAGGTTTTTTGCAACACCAGAGGCCAGGTACAAATGTGGCCAGACAGGGCCCACTACTGGAGGACGAGGAGGACGAGGATGAGGAGGAGGTGGAGGAGGATGAGGATGAAGCATGTTCACAGCGGGGTGGCACCCAAAGCAGCTCGGGCCCATCACTGGTGCGTGGCTGGGGGGAAACACAGGATGATGACGATACGCCTCCCACAGAGGACAGCTTGTCCTTACCTCTGGGCAGCCTGGCACACATGAGCGACTACATGCTGCAGTGCCTGCGCAATGACAGCAGAGTTGCCCACATTTTAACGTGTGCGGACTACTGGGTTGCCACCCTGCTGGATCCCCGGTACAAAGACAATGTGCCCACCTTACTTCCTACACTGGAGCGTGATAGGAAGATGCGCGAGTACAAGCGCACGTTGGTAGACGCGCTACTGAGAGCATTCCCAAATGTCACAGGGGAACCAGTGGAAGCCCAAGGCGAAGGCAGAGGAGGAGCAAGAGGTCGCCAACGCAGCTGTGTCACGGCCAGCTCCTCTGAGGGCAGGGTTAGCATGGCAGAGATGTGGAAAAGTTTTGTCAACACGCCACAGCTAACTGCACCACCACCTGATACGGAACGTGTTAGCAGGAGGCAACATTTCACTAACATGGTGGAACAGTACCTGTGCACACCCCTCCACGTACTGACTGATGGTTCGGCCCCATTCAACTTCTGGGTCTCCAAATTGTCCACGTGGCCAGAGCTAGCCTTTTATGCCTTGGAGGTGCTGGCCTGCCCGGCGGCCAGCGTTTTGTCTGAACGTGTATTCAGCACGGCAGGGGGCGTCATTACAGACAAACGCAGCCGTCTGTCTACAGCCAATGTGGACAAGCTGACGTTCATAAAAATGAACCAGGCATGGATCCCACAGGACCTGTCCATCCCTTGTGCAGATTAGATATTAACTACCTCCCCTTAACAATATATTATTCTACTCCAGGGCACTTCCTCATTCAATACTATTTTTAATTTAATTTTACCATTATATTGCGGGGCAACCCAAAGTTGAATGAACCTCTCCTCTGTCTGGGTGCCGGGGCCTAAATGTGTGACAGTGGCCTGTTCCAGTGGTGGGGGACGTGAAGCCTGATTCTCTGCTATGACATGAAGACTTATTCTGTGCTGACATGAAGCCAGATTCTCTGTTACGCAACCTCTCTCCTCTGCCTGGGTGCCTGGGCCTAAATATGTGACAGTGGCCTGTTCCAGTGGTGGGTGACGTGAACCCTGATTCTCTGCTATGACATGAAGACAGATTCTGTGCTGACATAAGGCCAGATTCTCTGTTACGAGACCTCTCTCTTCTGCCTGGGTGCCTGGGCCTAAATGTGTGACAGTGGCCTGTTCCAGTGGTGGGTGACGTGAAGCCTGATTGTCTGCTATGACATGAAGACAGATTCTGCGCTGACATAAGGCCAGATTCTCTGTTACGGGACCTCTCTCCTCTGCCTGGGTGCCTGGGCCTAAATGTGTGACAGTGGCCTGTTCCAGTGGTGGGTGACGTGAAGCCTGATTCTCTGCTATGACATGAAGACAGATTCTGCGCTGACATAAGGCCAGATTCTCTGTTACGGGACCTCTCTCCTCTGCCTGGGTGCCGGGGCCTAAATGTGTGACAGTGGCCTGTTCTAGTGGTGGGTGACGTGAAGCCTGATTCTCTGCTATGACATAAAGACAGATTCTGCGCTGACATAAGGCCAGATTCTCTGTTACGGGACCTCTCTCCTCTGCCTGGGTGCCTGGGCCTAAATGTGTGACAGTGGCCTGTTCCAGTGGTGGGTGACGTGAAGCCTGATTCTCTGCTATGACATGAAGACAGATTCTGTGCTGACATATGGCCAGATTCTCTGTTACGGGACCTCTCTCCTCTGCCTGGGTGCCTGGGCCTAAATGTGTGACAGTGGCCTGTTCCAGTGGTGGGTGACGTGAACCCTGATTCTCTGCTATGACATGAAGACAGATTCTGCGCTGACATAAGGCCAGATTCTCTGTTACGGGACCTCTCTCCTCTGCCTGGGTGCCTGGGCCTAAATGTGTGACAGTGGCCAGTTCCAGTGGTGGGTGACGTGAAGCCTGATTCTCTGCTATGACATGAAGACAGATTCTGCGCTGACATAAGGCCATATTCTCTGTTACGGGACCTCTCTCCTCTGCCTGGGTGCCTGGGCCTAAATGTGTGACAGTGGCCTGTTCCAGTGGTGGGTGACGTGAAGCCTGATTATCTGCTATGACATGAAGACAGATTCTGCGCTGACATAAGGCCAGATTCTCTGTTACGGGACCTCTCTCCTCTGCCTGGGTGCCTGGGCCTAAATGTGTGACAGTGGCCTGTTCCAGTGGTGGGTGACGTGAAGCCTGATTCTCTGCTATGACATGAAGACTGATTCTACGCTGACATAAGGCCAGATTCTCTGTTACGGGACCTCTCTCCTCTGCCTGGGTGCCTGGGCCTAAATGTGTGACAGTGGTCTGTTCCAGTGGTGGGTGACATGAAGCCAGATTCTCTGCTATGGCATGAAGAGACTGATTCTCTGCTGACATGAAGCCAGATTCTTTGCTATGGCATGAAGAGACTGATTCTCTGCTGACGTGAAGCCAGATTCTCTGCTATGGGACCTCTGTCCAATTGATATTGGGTCATTTATTTTTATTTTATTTTTATTTTAATTCATTTCCCTATCCACATTTGTTTGCAGGGGATTTACCTACATGTTGCTGCCTTTTGCAGCCCTCTAGCTCTTTCCTGGGCTGTTTTATAGCCTTTTTAGTGCCCAAAAGTTCGGGTCCCCATTGACTTCAATGGGGTTCGGGTTCGGGTTGAAGTTCGGTTCGGGTTCGGATCCCGAACCCGAACATTTCCGGGAAGTTCGGCCGAACTTCTCGAACCCGAACATCCAGGTGTTCGCTCAACTCTAGTTGTGGATGGCCTTGTATGTCATACTTAGTGTTTTGTACAGGATTCTCTCTGCAGTGGAGAGTCAGTGAAGGGATTGGCAGAGAGAAGAAACAGACGAGTAATGGGGAGACGTAGATTAGTTCAGCAGTCAAGTTGAGTATAGATTAGAGGGGTGCAAGAATGCTAGATGGAAGGATGTTACAGTAGAATAAGAGGTTGAGAATAAAGAATAGGAGGTTGAAAGTTAGATGCGGCACATCTAAGGCAATGAGTTGAAGGAGGTATATAAGGGTGGTATCGCGAAGTGCCAGAGTGATTCCCTGACGAAGGACAACGCATTGTCCGAAATGCATTTTATTTGGCACTTGTGGTGATCCGTAGTTCGGATAGTGATGTCACTAAGTCGCTCCACATGAGTGCGAGCTTTCAAATTTACCAGCATGGAGTTACGCCACCGCCCATGGCGCACTCCTGTGGAAAAGAGATACTAGACCCACTTAAAACCCTGTCTTCAAGCCTGCAATAGGAGTTGAAAGTACCATAGAGGATGATTCTAATAGCAAGGTAATCTTGATTTTAGTATTGATACCTGTCAGAGATATTGATATCTCTGTTAAGTGTACAGGATAAGGAGTGGGGAAGGTAGTGCACTGTACCTAGTATAGTGGTAAGTCGTTTTTATTTCACATTTCAGTTACATTATATTGTATTCAGTTTATACTTGATGTGCCTTTGGATACCTCAAGGCCTGGTTATTGAGCAACCTTAAAAGGATCACCCAATACAGTAAGAATTTGCTGATGATGAAATTCTAATAAAACTTTTGCATAGTTTAACCTGCGAGTCCTTGGGTTCTCATCAATACTAAGCCATTTAGCAGCTGTGTATTCAATAGTTATTTTCTTTTTTTTTTTATGGGAATGGTATTATTACACCAACATATCTCTGCTGCCTTTGAGACATGCAATTCCCTTAACACAACTGCACTGTAAATCAATCAGATGTGAAATTGAAAATAAAAAATGACATGTTTGCCTACAATCAGCCTTGCTAGCAATATGAACTGTAGAGTTCTTTTCCTTGTCTTCTGGCAGAAGAAATTAAGCATTTTGTTGTAGTGTTCAACAAGATTCATCCTTAATGTTCCTATTATTTATCTGGGCACATCTTGTGAAAGACAAATGGGAATTTTGGAGACGTGCCATGAGAAGTTTTGCTTTTACTGCTTACTAGTGAGTTTTGAACCTTTCTGAAATGAGTTGTCATGTATTAAATGGGCTACACACATTTTCAATTACAATAAAAATAGTTCTCTTCTTTCCTGACAAACTCTATACAAAAAAATAACTATTGCAATGAGAGTCATATATTCTCCCCCCCCCCCCCCCAATAATAATAAAAAAAAAAACTGTTATGGATTTGTGATCTATAAGGTTAAGATCACGTCAATCAGTAGCGTAGCATGGCGGGGGAGCTGTAGGGGTGGATGCCCCAGGCAGCAAATTGCCAGGGGGTGCCCGGTAATGTTCCTAGCCTCCACAGTACCCCCAACTCAATTTTCATTGTGTGCGTTGCTGGGCTGGGAGTCTCCAGAACTTGGAACAGGCACAAGCTAGAGCCGCCCTTATTGCTATGCTGCTGCTTCTGGAAGAGGCAGCACCAGCTTGAATCCCTACACAGAACTGCAGGTGACATGTGCTACACGATCTGTACTTAAAGAGTTATCACTTAGTTATATGTGGTGTTATATAGGACTGCAGGTAACAACTACTACATTATCTGTGTTAGATAGTTATAACTAGTGATGAGCAAATAGACTTTGGATGAAACTTCCGAAGTCGATTCGCATAAAAATTAGTTAGAATACTGTACGGAGCGAGCGAGGTACCACTTGGAACCGAAACAGAGTACGGTAAAAGGTTTTTTACGGTAGAAGTTAATTTCTGAAGTTATTACCCGAAGTCTCGCGAGACTTCGCGAAGTAATAACTTCGGCTCATAGGAGCCAATACATTCTAATACTGTACGGATCGCTCGCTCCATACAGTAATCTAACAAAGTTTTATGCAAATCGACTTTGAATGTTTCATCCGAAGTCGATTCGTTCTTCCCTAGTTATAACTATGTTATCTGTGGTTTTAGGGTACTTTCACACTTGCATTGCTGGATTCCAGCAGGCAGTTCCGTCGCCGGAACTACCTGCTGGATCCGGCAATCTGTATGCAAATGGATACCATTTGTAGACGGATCCGGATACGTCTCACAAATGCATTGCAATACCGTATCCGTCTCTCCGGTTGTCATTCGGAAAAACGGATTTGGTATTTATCTTTTTCCCATTTTTGAAGGTCTGCGCATGCGCAGACCGCAAAACCGTATCCGTTTTTCCAGAACACTTGGGGCCGGATCCGGCATTAATGCATTTCAATGAGATAACCTTTTGCGAATACAAAAGGGGGACATGGTGTCTTGGATCACCCCCCTTTGCTATGTGCAAAGATAAATTTGGATTTGAAAGGGTTAAGTTTATTTACTTACCTGAAGTGTGTGCTGGGCTGAACTTGTCCTCGTAGAGGTCTTGATTGCCTTGCTGGTAATGGTCAGCACGAGTTACCTGTAAGAGAAGAAGATTTCACTTACTTGCTGCGCTTACAGATTCTGCCAGCGAAGAATCCGGACCAGTTCTGCGATGGAGGACCTTATGAGGCAGCTTGTGGAGAGAGCCGCGTCCCAGGGTGGTAAAGAATGGCTCCGATCTTGCCTTTTGCAGGAGCCAAGCACCGTTAATCCTTCTCTGCATTCTGCTAATGCTGGCTGCGCTGCTTTTTCCACTGAGAGCGCAGAGCCAGTTGGGAGTGCAGAGGTAATCGATGCTGATCCTCCTGCTTTAGCGCAACCACCTTCTCCTCCTCATAGGAAGAGGATTCGGAAAGAAAAGCATAATTTTTCTCCAGTTCGGCACTCCAAAGGAGCCAAGCAGAAGAAAACTGCTGCGCCACCTGGCGCGAGCAGATCTTACAGCAACCGTCAGCAACCTCATTCATCTACAGTTGGACTAACGGCATCTACTCGTGCTCCCTGCTCTACTCTTCTGCAGCACAATATACATTTAGAGGATCCAGCTCCATCTACTAGAAAATCCTCTCAAGGTAATTATTTTTCCACCGCTATCCCTGTCTCTGCTTCCGTTTCTGAGGACCTGTCTGCACTTTCCTCTATTCCTAATATTCAGCTGTTCAAGGATTTTTTATCTTTTTTGGAGCAGAGGGATAATGTGCGGGGGTTAGATGTACCTTGGTCCCCCCCTGTTGAACCTGTTGCTTCTGATGGTCAGTTAATTTCTGATCAACATAGGATTGCTGGGAATGACAAATGTTTTTTCCCTTGTACTGACGGAAATAGTGGAGTTTAAGGATATTTCTTTAAAGGAGACTTTGCCTTGCGAATTGTCTCCACTAGGTTTTCATTTATCCGTGAGTACTAAGGAAAAAATTTGCCTTCTGTTAATGATAGGAAGGAGGAAGATGATAAAAAGAAAGGGAGCACTCAGAAGAGCATTTTTGCCTGGATTCAGGCTGTTTGTATTTTTGCTGCAGTTCTAGGTGAGAAACACCCGTCTTTATGTAGTGGTCTTTTTCATCATTTGGATCCGCTTGGTTTGACTATGATGAGTCTTTCCGCCAAAAACTTGCGGTTTACCCTGACCTTCGTTGGGGTTTCAAAGATGTTGGATTATGGCTTAATCTGATGCTGCCTCAACGCTCACATAATTTTCGACTCCAATCTCCTAGAAAAGGCTTCTGTTTTGCCTATAATGAATCCTCTTGTAAATGGCAAGGAAATTGCAAATACAGGCATGAATGCTCTTTCTGTGCAGGCGCATATCCCGTGTTCAAATGCTTCAGAAAGAATGGTAGCAATAAAGAAGGAAATAAAACAATGTGACTCCACTGAATCTGGAAAGATTAATTCAGTGTATAAAATTCTTTCCAGACAGGGAGAAGGCCCTCCTGCTAACTGAAGGTTTTTCTGCTGGTTTATTTGTACCGGAATTTAAAGGTCCTGGTTGTGTTTTAGTAAAAAAAAAACGCGGTTTTGGTCAATATTAATAAAAATCTGGTTCTGCAAAAAATTTATAATGAAATTGCGGAACATAGAATTGCAGGCCCTTTCCCTCCCCCCCTTTTCAAAAATTTTTGAATTTTCCCGCTCGGTTTTGTTCCCAAAAAAGAGCCGGGTAGCTTCCGCTTGATACACAATTTATCTTATCCATTTAATGCTTCCCTTAATGATTCTATTGATAGGCACTCTGCTTCCGTTCACTACGCATCTTTTGATCAAGCTTTGTCTTTTTTAAGGAAAGCAGGACCAAAAGCGTTGCTAGCTAAAGTGGACATTAAATCTACATTTAGATTGATCCCAATTAATCCGTCAGGCTATAACTCATTAGGTTTTTATTTGGATGGTCAGTATTTTTATGACATGGCGTTACCTATGGGGTTTTTCTTTATCTTGTCAATATTTCGAGGCTTTCTCCACTTTCCTGCAATGGATGCTTGATTCGCATTATAAGGGAGGTTACACCCTGCATTATTTGGATGACTTTTTATTCATTGGCGATGCCCAGTCGGATGTGCCAAATTATTAAAGACATTTAGACCTATATCTTCCTATTTCAATGTTCCTTTAGCTGAGGAAAAAACGGTTCTACCTACTACTTTTATAAAATTCTTGGGCATTGAAATTGATTCGGTCAACATGCTGTTTAAGATTCCTGAGGAAAAAATTTATTCTTCAAAAAAAGTTTTAAACTTCTTATTACAGTGTAAAAAGACCACTCTGAAGATATTGCAGTCTGCACTGGGATCTCTGAATTTTATCTCTAGAGTTATTCCTTTGGGTAGGGTGTTCTCCAAGCATCTTTATGCATCCATTGCAGGAAAAAAGAAAGCGCATGATCATATTAGGCTTACTGCGGCTTTAAAAGATGATATCCGTATCTGGCTTCATTTCTTGGAGAATTTCAATGGATGTTCTGTTTGGCAAGAGGAGTTTGTTGATTCGGATTCCTTGATGTTATTCACCGATTCAGCAGCTTCAGTGGGATACGGTGCGTTTTTTAACAAGCAATGGTCTGCAGAATCCTGGCCTAGCAATTGGAAGGATAAACCGTTTATGAAAAATATAAATTTTTTGGAATTGTTCCCAGTGTTAGTTTCATTGAATATCTGGAAAGATTCATTTAGAAATAAGCGTATACTCTTATTGTCTGATTATAAGGGTGTAGTTTTTTCTATTAATTGTAGTAACGACTACTTTAAGATTTATAGTTTTGTTATTTTTGTAGAACAATATTTGGCTAAATATGTGGAAGGTAAACAAAATGTAATTGCCGACTCTTTATCTCGGCAGGAATTCCAGATATTCAGGAAGCTAATCCCGGATGCAGATTTGGAGGAGATCCAGTGTCCACCGCAATTGTGGGACCTAATTCTTTCCTAATCTTTGGCTTATTAAAGAAAAATGTGCTCGCAAGTAATACTTGGGCCGCATATTTTTCAGCTTGGAGATGTTAGGCGACTTTTTGCAGAGCCAACAATTATTATACTTGGGATTCTAATCCCTCATTTTGTATCCATTTCATTTTAGACCTCATTAAATCTGGTAAATCAGGAAGATACGTCCAAAAAATTCGGGCAGTCTTATTTTAAAAAAATTCTCAATTTACCACCATTTTCTAATAACTTTTGTGTAAAACAGTTCATAAAGGGAGCTGACAAGTTGTCCCCAGTTAAAGAAAGAACTATACCTTTATGTCCTGTTTACCTTAAAAAATGTGTAAACTACTTACCTTCTGTGTGTTCATCTTCTTACGAATCTTCTCTTTTTAGTACTGTATTTATAGTGGCCTTTTTTGGTGCACTTCGTATTTCTGAATTTGCAGCTGTAAAAAGAAACGCAGAAGCCCCTTTGTATTTATCTGATGTAAAAATTACGATAATAAGGTCTGTATTTTTATAAAGAAATCCAAAACTGATCAAAAAGGTCAAGGAACTTGGGTGTCTTTAATAAAATTAAAGATATAGTTATTTGTCCAGTTTTGGCTTTGAAAAACTGGTTAACATTTCGGTTTAGTTCTATTGGGCCATTATTCATGCATGTTGACCACTACCCTCTAACTAGATACCAATTTAATTACATGTTGCAAAAATGCAATTCTCAATTCAATTTAAGTGATGCAAAGGTATTGTCTCATTCTTTTCGCATAGGTGCGGCGACCTATGCGAACGACCTTGGTCTTCAAGCTAACATAATAAAGAGATTGGGCAGATGGAATTCTGACAGATTCAAACTTTATGTAAGGCCATAATTACTTTTAAAAAACGAATTCTATGTTTCAGATGTAAAGAACATTTGGATTTTGGTGTCTGAATTGGTTTCCGAAGCTTGTTACCGTTCAAGGTTGGGGTTTAAATCTGATAACCTCGGTTTCGGTAAGAACATACATATATTCTGGAAAGGTATTCCTGATATTAGATTTTGTGATGTGGTTAATTTGTGTTCCCAAATAAAAAAAATTTGGCCTCCTCCAGTTTTATTTATTTTACATTTAGGTGGCAATGATTTGGGCATTGTTAAGACCCATCTCTTGATAGAAGATTATACCTGTAAGTTGAGAGCTCTTCAAATGATTTTGCCTTCGATTTTGTTGGCATTTTCTGACATAATTTCAAAATGGGAATGGCAGTCTACTCATAAGCGTCTCCTAGAAAAAATTAAAAAGAGAATTAACAAACATCTTGAAAAAGTCATGCTCTGTTTTAATGGTTTTACTTGTAGGCATTCCAAATTAGAGGGCTTTCTCCCCGGGCTCTATAACTTGGATAAGAGCTCTTTGTCAGAAATAGGTTTAGACATTTTTATAATTTAATTGATTTGGCTACGGGGGTTTAGCCATCTGGCTGTTGCTGATGGCGATGGGGTAATAGTCGCTCCTTGAGCGGACTAGTTTGAGTCTTAGACAAGGTCTTGGTTTTATAATTAGTTCTGATGATTAAAATAATTTTGATTGTCTAAGAGAGGTAACGTAAAAACACTGTGGCCTTTATATATCCAAAACAATGTTAAATTTATAAAAATAAATATATCTTATTATTTAATTTGACTGTGTCTCAGTCTCTTTTGTGTTTACTATAGTTAGTGGTGGAATATGACACCATGAGATAACCTTTTGCGAATAAAAAAGGGGGGACATGGTGTCATGGATCACCCCCCTTTGGTATGTGCAAGGGTAAATTTGGATTTGAAAGGGTTAAGTTTATTTACTTACCTGAAGTGTGTGCTGGGCTGAACTTGTCCTCGTGGGCACGTGGAGGTCTTGATTGGCTTGCTGGTAACGGTCAGCACGAGTTACCTGTAAGAGAAGAAGATTTCAGTTACTTGCTGCGCATACCGATTTTGCCAGCGAAGAATCCCCCTCCCACCCTCCCCTTTTGTTTTTTGTCACAGTGTTTATACGGGGTAACAGTCGCTCCTTGAGCAAACTAGTTTGAGTCTTAGACAAGGTCTTGGTTTTATAATTAGTTCTGATGATTGAAATAATTTTGATTGTCTAAGAGAGGTAACGTAAAAACACCGTGGCCTTTATATATCCAAAACAATGTTAAATTTGTAAAAATAAATATATCTTATTATTTAATTCAGTGTTTCCCAACCAGTGTGCCTCCAGCTGTTGCAAAACTACACCTCCCAGCATGCCCGCACAGCCAAAGGCTGTCCAGGCATGCTGGGAGTTGTAGTTTTGCAACAGCTGGAGGCACACTGGTTGGGAAACACTGATTTAATTTGACTGTGTCTCAGTCTCTTTTGTGTTTACTATGGTTAGTGGTGGAATATGACACCATGTAAATGCAAGTGTTCCGGAATTTTGGACGGAGAAAATACTGCAGCATGCTGCGGTATTTTCTCCGTCCATAAACCGTACAGTGTCTGAACTGAAGACATCCTAAAGCATACTGAACGGATTGCTCTCGATTCAGAATGCATTAGGATCAGTTTTTTCCAGGATTGAGCCCCTAGGATGGAACTCAATACTGGAAAAGTTTAACGCAAGTGTGAAAGTACCCTTACAAGGAGTGCAGGCGACATCTACTACATTATTTGTACTCTGAGATTTAATTGAACAGATCATCGATAATCAGCATTACTAGTAATGCACGTTAGCGATGATCTGGCGGTGTAAATGCAACGCAAATTACCAGATGAACAAGCAAAACGTTCGTTCATCAGGGACTGTATCTTTTGTGCAGCACAAAAGATCATAGTTTCCCAATGGCAGATCATGCTGTGTAAATATGTCTGCTGCTGGGAAACGAGACAGTATGGGGAAGAGCCATGGCATTGGACTGCAGGTGACATCTACTACTTTATCTGTACTCAGAATTATCACTGTTATCTATGGTGTTACATAGGACTGCAAATAGGTAAAAAGGGATGTGTCCACCAGGTTAGGGCGTGCAAAGCTTGGCTTTCCTTGGGTGCTGCAATGCCATACTACAACACTGGGTATGACCAAATGTCACTATGTAGACTTAGCTAACTATATTCCATTAAAAACATAAAGATGTGTCCACCGGTACCACCCGTAATCCTAATTTAGGGTCTCTAATTTCTCATGAAACCAATTCAGTATCATGTCATGCTAGCAATTCCCAATAAGAAAAAATGCTTAATGGACACATATAGACACATATGGGATAGACATATTAAGGCATAAGATCGCAAAATCATGTTGTTGGGGAAAGATGGTCATCCTGTGGCACACATAACAGGACATGCCCAGCCAAGAAGAAAGGTAAGAGAAGACAAATTTGCACTGACTCTTCAGTCTGCATAACTTATATTTAATGTTCAGTTAAAGGGGATTATTTGGTGGCTGACATCAGACATTTTGGGCTCAGTAGAAGCAGACTGTAGAATTCTTTAAGTCACTAAATCCAGAAAAAGTACTGCCCCCATGTTTACTAGTTAGTTCCGAGAACCTCCAGTCCAGATACATTTCTATGCATATGTATACATGTGTATAAATGATATTATGAGCTCTTCCTTTACATCTCACATATTAGCTGATGACCTTGTGGAGGATTTATGAAAACTGTCTGTTGCCCATAGCAACAAATCATAGCACATCTCTCATTTTGTATATTGCTCTTAAAAAGATGAAAGCTGCACTGTTATTTCCTCAGTCTGCTCCAATTTGTTTAGTGATACTACATAGTAAACTGTAAATGCTACCATTTCAATTCGCTTTGTTCTAAATTAATTAGTCACAAAGCACGTTAAATCAGATATATCCTCCAGCCTGCAGGGAGCGCGTATCTCGGTGTACATGACTGTGCATTGCAGCAACATGCATAGCTAGTCCTTTCTGGTAGTGAAACAGTTACTGTGACAGGCAGCTCTCATACAGTATATGCATCTTCGTGCAGTTCACCAACAGTCCTAGGTAATCCCTAGCTAAACCAAAAGAAAAGCATACAGCAGGCTTTAGTTAAGAAACAAAAAAAAAGACTCTGCACCCCTGCAGGAGCTGTATCCCAATGACTCTTTAGTAGAACAAAAGAAGGACATGGATGCAGTGCCAGTAAGATAGTGGAGAAAAAAAAAAGGTTCTTTTAATCCCTTAATGACCAGTTTGTACTGACCAATTGTTTTTCTTCCTTTTTTCATTGTCGCGTTCCAAAAGCTATAACTTTTTTCTTTTTCTTTCTATATAGCTTTATGTCTTTTTTTTTTTTTTTACGGCGCTCACCATAGGGGATAATTTACATGATGAATATTTATGTAGTTTGGGTCGTTACGGACACGGCAATACCAAACATATGGGGGAAAAAAAAAAATTTGCAATTTTTTTCATTTTATAAATTAGGTTTTTTTTTCACTTTTTTTACCACTTAACTACCTCCGGACCGCGTTCCGGAGGTGGCAGCGCTGCGCACAGTCACGCATATATGCGTCATCTCGCGAGACGCGAGACTTCCTGTGAACGCGCGCACACAGGCGCGCGCGCTCACAGGAACGGAAGGTAAGAGAGTTGATCTCCAGCCTGCCAGCGGCGATCGTTCGCTGGCAGGCTGGAGATGTGTTTTTTTTCAACCCCTAACAGGTATATTAGACGCTGTTTTGATAACAGCGTCTAATATACCTGCTACCTGGTCCTCTGGTGGTCCCTTTTGTTTGGATCGACCACCAGAGGACACAGGTAGCTCAGTAAAGTCCCACCAAGCACCACTACACTACACTACACCCCCCCCCCCTCACTTATTAACCCCTTATTAGCCCCTGATCACCACTGATCACCCCATATAGACTCCCTGATCACCCCCCTGTCATTGATTACCCCCTGTCATTGATCAACCCCCTGTAAAGCTCCATTCAGACGTCCGCATGATTTTTACGGATCCACTGATAGATGGATCGGATCCGCAAAACGCATCCGGACGTCTGAATGAAGCCTTACAGGGGCGTGATCAATGACTGTGGTGATCACCCCATATAGACTCCCTGATCACCCCCCTGTCATTGATTACCCCCCTGTCATTGATTACCCCCCTGTAAAGCTCCATTCAGACGTCCGCATGATTTTTACGGATCCACTGATAGATGGATCGGATCCGCAAAACGCATCCGGACGTCTGAATGAAGCCTTACAGGGGCATGATCAATGACTGTGGTGATCACCCCATATAGACTCCCTGATCACCCCCCTGTAAAGCTCCATTCAGATGTCCGCATGATTTTTACGGATGCACTGATAGATGGATCGGATACGCAAAACGCATCCGGACGTCTGAATGAAGCCTTACAGGGGCATGATCAATGACTGTGGTGATCACCCCATATAGACTCCCTGATCACCCCCCTGTCATTGATTACCCCCCTGTCATTGATCACCCCCCTGTAAAGCTCCATTCAGATGTCCGCATGATTTTTACGGATGCACTGATAGATGGATCGGATCCGCAAAACGCATCCGGACGTCTGAATGAAGCCTTACAGGGGCGTGATCAATGACTGTGGTGATCACCCCCCTGTCATTGATTACCCCCCTGTCATTGATTACCCCGCTGTCATTGATTACCCCCCTGTAAAGCTCCATTCAGACGTCCGCATGATTTTTACGGATCCACTGATAGATGGATCGGATCCGCAAAACGCATCCGGACGTCTGAATGAAGCCTTACAGGGGCGTGATCAATGACTGTGGTGATCACCCCATATAGACTCCCTGATCACCCCCCTGTCATTGATTACCCCCCTGTAAAGCTCCATTCAGACGTCCGCATGATTTTTACGGATCCACTGATAGATGGATCGGATCCGCAAAACGCATCCGGACGTCTGAATGAAGCCTTACAGGGGCGTGATCAATGACTGTGGTGATCACCCCATATAGACTCCCTGATCACCCCCCTGTCATTGATTACCCCCCTGTAAAGCTCCATTCAGATGTCCGCATGATTTTTACGGATGCACTGATAGATGGATCGGATCCGCAAAACGCATCCGGACGTCTGAATGAAGCCTTACAGGGGCATGATCAATGACTGTGGTTATCACCCCATATAGACTCCCTGATCACCCCCCTGTCATTGATTACCCCCCTGTAAAGCTCCATTCAGACGTCCGCATGATTTTTACGGATCCACTGATAGATGGATCGGATCCGCAAAACGCATCCGGACGTCTGAATGAAGCCTTACAGGGGCGTGATCAATGACTGTGGTGATCACCCCATATAGACTCCCTGATCACCCCCCTGTCATTGATCACCCCCCTGTCATTGATTACCCCCCTGTCATTGATCACCCCCCTGTAAAGCTCCATTCAGATGTCCGCATGATTTTTACGGATGCACTGATAGATGGATCGGATCCGCAAAACGCATCCGGACGTCTGAATGAAGCCTTACAGGGGCGTGATCAATGACTGTGGTGATCACCCCATATAGACTCCCTGATCACCCCCCTGTCATTGATCACCACCCCTGTCATTGATCACTCCCCCTGTCATTGATCACCCCCCTGTCATTGATCACCCCCCTGTAAGGCTCCATTCAGACATTTTTTTGGCCCAAGTTAGCGGAATTATTATTTTTTTTTCTTACAAAGTCTCATATTCCACTAACTTGTGTCAAAAAATAAAATCTCACATGAACTCACCATACCCCTCACGGAATCCAAATGCGTAAAATTTAACATTTATATTCCAGACTTCTTCTCACGCTTTAGGGCCCCTAGAATGCCAGGGCAGTATAAATACCCCACATGTGACCCCATTTCGGAAAGAAGACACCCCCAGGTATTCCGTGAGGGGCATATTGAGTCCATGAAAGATTGAAATTTTTGTCCCAAGTTAGCGGAAAGGGAGACTTTGTGAGAAAAAAATTAAAAATATCAATTTCCGCTAACTTGTGCCAAAAAAAAATAAAAATTCTATGAACTCGCCATGCCCCTCATTGAATACCTTGGGGTGTCTTCTTTCCAAAATGGGGTCACATGTGGGGTATTTATACTGCCCTGGCATTCTAGGGGCCCCAAAGCGTGAGAAGAAGTCTGGTATCCAAATGTCTAAAAATGCCCTCCTAAAAGGAATTTGGGCACCTTTGCGCATCTAGGCTGCAAAAAAGTGTCACACATCTGGTATCGCCGTACTCAGGAGAAGTTGGGGAATGTGTTTTGGGGTGTCATTTTACATATACCCATGCTGGGTGAGAGAAATATCTTGGTCAAATGCCAACTTTGTATAAAAAAATGGGAAAAGTTGTCTTTTGCCAAGATATTTCTCTCACCCAGCAAGGGTATATGTAAAATGACACCCCAAAACACATTCCCCACCTTCTCCTGAATACGGCGATACCACATGTGTGACACTTTTTTGCAGCCTAGGTGGGCAAAGGGGCCCATATTCCAAAGAGCACCTTTAGGATTTCACAGGTCATTTACCTACTTACCACACATTAGGGCCCCTGGAAAATGCCAGGGCAGTATAACTACCCCACAAGTGACCCCATTTTGGAAAGAAGACACCCCAAGGTATTCTGTGAGGGGCATGGCGAGTTCCTAGAATTTTTTATTTTTTGTCACAAGTTAGTGGAAAATGCTGATTTTTTTTTTTTTCATACAAAGTCTCATATTCCACTAACTTGTGACAAAAAATAAAAACTTCCATGAACTCACTATGCCCATCAGCGAATACCTTGGGGTCTCTTCTTTCCAAAATGGGGTCACTTGTGGGGTAGTTATACTGCCCTGGCATTCTAGGGGCCCAAATGTGTGGTAAGGAGTTTGAAATCAAATTCTGTAAAAAATGACCTGTGAAATTCGAAAGGTGCTCTTTGGAATATGGGCCCCTTTGCCCACCTAGGCTGCAAAAAAGTGTCACACATCTGGTATCTCCGTACTCAGGAGAAGTTGGGGAATGTGTTTTGGGGTGTCATTTTACATATACCCATGCTGGGTGAGAGAAATATCTTGGCAAAAGACAACTTTTCCCATTTTTTTATACAAAGTTGGCATTTGACCAAGATATTTATCTCACCCAGCATGGGTATATGTAAAAAGACACCCCAAAACACATTCCTCAACTTCTCCTGAATACAGAGATACCAGATGTGTGACACTTTTTTGCAGCCTAGGTGGGCAAAGGGGCCCATATTCCAAGGAGCACCTTTCGGATTTCACAGGTCATTTTTTACAGAATTTGATTTCAAACTCCTTACCACACATTTGGGCCCCTAGAATGCCAGGGCAGTATAACTACCCCACAAGTGACCCCATTTTGGAAAGAAGAGACCCCAAGGTATTCGCTGATGGGCATAGTGAGTTCATGGAAGTTTTTTAATTTTTTGTCACAAGTTAGTGGAATATGAGACTTTGTATGAAAAAAAAAATTAAAAAAAAAATCATCATTTTCCACTAACTTGTGACAAAAAATAAAAAATTCTAGGAACTTGCCATGCCCCTCACGGAATACCTTGGGGTGTCTTCTTTCCAAAATGGGGTCACTTGTGGGGTAGTTATACTGCCCTGGCATTCTAGGGGCCCAAATGTGTGGTAAGAAGTTTGAAATCAAATTCTGTAAAAAATGACCTGTGAAATCCGAAAGGTGCTCTTTGGAATATGGGCCCCTTTGCCCACCTAGGCTGCAGAAAAGTGTCACACATCTGGTATCTCCATACTCAGGAGAAGTTGGGGAATGTGTTTTGGGGTGTCATTTTACATATACCCATGCTGGGTGAGAGAAATATCTTGGCAAAAGACAACTTTTCCCATTTCTTTATACAAAGTTGGCATTTGACCAAGATATTTATCTCACCCAGCAGGGGTATATGTAAAAAGACACCCCAAAACACATTCCTCAACTTCTTCTGAATACAGAGATACCAGATGTGTGACACTTTTTTGCAGCCTAGGTGGGCAAAGGGGCCCATATTCCAAAGAGCACCTTTCGGATTTCACAGGTCATTTTTTACAGAATTTGATTTCAAACTCCTTACCACACATTTGGGCCCCTAGAATGCCAGGGCAGTATAACTACCCCACAAGTGACCCCATTTTGGAAAGAAGAGACCCCAAGGTATTTCGTGATGGGCATAGTGAGTTCATAGAAGTTTTTATTTTTTGTCACAAGTTAGTGGAATATGAGACTTTGTAAGAAAATAAAAAAATAAAAAAAATCATCATTTTCCGCTAACTTGTGACAAAAAATAAAAAGTTCTATGAACTCACTATGCCCATCAGCGAATACCTTAGGGTGTGTACTTTCCGAAATGGGGTCATTTGTGGGGTGTTTGTACTGTCTGGCCATTGTAGAACCTCAGGAAACATGACAGGTGCTCAGAAAGTCAGAGCTGCTTCAAAAAGCGGAAATTCACATTTTTGTACCATAGTTTGTAAACGCTAAAACTTTTACCCAAACCATTTTTTTTTTTTACCCAAACATTTTTTTTTTATCAAAGACATGTAAAACAATAAATTTAGAGCAAAATTTCTATATGGATCTCGTTTTTTTTGCTAAATTTTACAACTGAAAGTGAAAAATTTAATTTTTTTGCAAAAAAATCGTTAAATTTCGATTAATAACAAAAAAAGTAAAAATGTCAGCAGCAATGAAATACCACCAAATGAAAGCTCTATTAGTGAGAAGAAAAGGAGGTAAAATTCATTTGGGTGGTAAGTTGCATGACCGAGCAATAAACGGTGAAAGTAGTGTAGGTCAGAAGTGTAAAAAGTGGCCTGGTCTTTCAGGGTGTTTAAGCACTGGGGGCTGAGGTGGTTAAAAGTCCCACATGGGGACCATAACAGACCGCTTTCTGATTGCTTTTAAAATGTAATGCACTATCCCTATAGTGCATTGCATTTTAATGGCAATGCTATTCTGACATTGACCAGCAGGCTGCGCCGGAGAGGTGCAGCCTGCTGGAAATTACTCAAGGCTGGTCTGGGGTCTACATCAGACCCCAGGCAGTCCGCTCCCTCTCAGCACTTTACATGCGGGCTCCATTGCCCGCGGCATGTAAAGTGTTAAATAGCCCGGATCGGCACTCCCATTAGAGAAGGACTGCGGCTCTCATGGGAGAGCCGGGTCCTTGCTCCCCACTGCATGGGGGACTCATGCAGCGCTTAGACTGGGCCGCCATAAAAAAGCGGCGGCCCAGCCTAAGGCCCCTTAGTGACCACCGTAAAAAGGCGTATAGGTTAACCCTAAGGGATTAAGCCATGTTGTGGCAGTGCAAACTTATGCTTTTGAATCACTTCTGTCAGCTGTAGAAAAGGGATTTGCAACTTCCGACACTTCCGAGCTGTTCTGAAACTACAACTCCAAGAATCCTCCTTTCACTTCTATAGGAGTTGCAAGAACAGCCGAGTGAGTGTTTATTCTGGGATTTGTACTTTCACAGCAGCTGGAGTGCCGAAGGTTGTTGATCCCTGCTGTAGAATGACTGTGCTTCACTATTAGGCTCAGTTTACACTTCACTTATCTGGTCTGTTACAGGTTAAAAACCCAGAACAGGTGCAGATCAGGATACCTTATCTGAGAATAGGATTGGCTCCTGATTTTGGCTCACCATATAGTAACTGCTGGAAATAACTGACCAAATAACTGAATTGTGAACTCAACCTTAAAGTTCAATGTTGGCGTCAGGTATAATGTCCTTAACCGTGCAGTGGCCCAAGATTCTAATATAGTGGCAAAAAGCTGTCTCATTTCACTGTTTGTTGGGTGTCCACATTCATTGATAGATAACCTGTTCTATTAGCCACTGAATCTAATATAGTGGGAAAGAGCTGTCTCATTTTACACCATCTGTTGTTTCCACATAGGCTGAGAGATAACCTCTTTCGTTAGCTACTGATACAAGTAGCCCCATGACAGAGTGGGGATGGTGTCAGCAGTAATTTTTTGTTGACATCACTGTTTATTTCTCCCGTCTTCTGATCAATCAGAAGAACAACCCAAAAAAACAAGATCCTGTTTTTTGAGCATCCACCGTTAAACCGTCAGAGATGATGCGTGATGGAAATATTTATATGTCTTCTGTGTTTTGGACCCACTCCTGCTTTTGGCTTCCAAATCATGATGACATCCTGATGCAAAATACTGACCGTGTGATTGAGGCTTTATGGATGCTACATAATCCTATCCTAGACAGGATCCATAGTGTTTTCCATTTTTTGGTTCTTCTGACATATCAGAAAGGTAAAATAAACGCTGATGTCAACAAGGCCAAACAGGGACACTAGTGGCCAAGTCACAGAGTGGTGAGGGTGACAACAGCATTTGGAGTCAACATAGTGGCCCAGTCACAGAGTGGTGAGTGTGGCAACAGCATAAGGAGTCACAATGGTGGCCTAGTCACAGGGTGGTGAGGGTGGCAACAGCATGAGAAGTCAACATAGTGGCCCAGTCACAGAGTGGGGAAGGGGGGGACAACAGCAGTGCCAGTAACAGCGGAAGATGGTAGCAGTAGTAGAAGATGGCAGCAGTGGCAGAAGGTGTGTGCCATCAGGCGGGTGGCAGCATTAGAATAGTGGCTGAAGCATGTTGCTAGAAGTAACAGGTAGGGATGAGCGAACCCGAACTGTATAGTTCGGGTTCGTACCGAATTTTGGGGTGTCCGTGACACGGACCCGAACATTTTCGTAAAAGTCCGGGTTCGGGTTCGGTGTTCGGCGCTTTCTTGGCGCTTTTTGAAAGGCTGCAAAGCAGCCAATCAACAAGTGTCATACTACTTGCCCCAAGAGGCCATCACAGCCTTGCCTACTATTGGCATGGCTGTGATTGGCCAGTGCAGCATGTGACCCAGCCTCTATATAAGCTTGGGTCACGTAGCGCTGCACGTCACTCTGCTGATTCAAGCATAGGGAGAGGTTGCAGCTGCGACGTTAGGGCGAGATTAGGCAGATTAACTCCTCCAAAAGACTTCATTCTGTGATCGATCTGCAGCTGTGGATCATTGAAGTGCTATTATTGACTTGCTCACTTTTTTGAGGCTGCCCAGAGCGTTTTTAGATCACTTTTTTTCTGGGGTGATCGGCGGCCATTTTGTGACTTGTGGTGCGCCAGCACGAGCTATCACCAAGTGTATTTAACCATCGATAGTGTGGTTATTTTGTGCTATATCCTACATCAGCTGCAGGCTGAGCCTGTGTCACCGAAGTGCATTTAACCATCAACAGTCTGGTTATTTTTTGGCCATATACTACATCAGCTGCAGGCTGAGCCTGTTTCACCCAAGTGCATTTAACCATCAACAGTCTGATTATTTTTTGGCCATATACTACATCAGCTGCAGGCTGAGCCTGTGTCACCCAAGTGCATTTAACCATCAACAGTGTGGTTATTTTTTGGCCATATATTACATCAGGGGCAAGTTGAGCCTGTCACCCAGCGCCTAAAAAATAGACCTGACATTTCTATTCAACCAAATCTGCACAGTTTTAGCTGGTCAAGTTATTTGTAGTGACCGTAAAAGCAGACTTTTTGTTCTGGGTTGAAAAAGCATTCCCAAATTTGCCATTCTGAAAATAACTAGTTTGTGGTATTTGAGGCCTACTTGAAATCTATCCCAAAAAGAAAATCTTACATTGAAGTTATTGATAGTGTCATTCAGAAAAACCTAAGACACACGCTAGCGTGCTGATAGAAGTGTCATTCTGTGATTAAACCTATAACTGTCACACAGCGCAAAAAAAAAACAGGTCTCACATCTCTATTCAACCAAATCTGCACAGTTTTAGCTGGTCAAGTTATTTGTAGTGACCGTCAAAGCAGACTTTTTGTTCTGGGTTGAAAAAGCATTCCCAAATTTGCCATTCTGAAAATAACTAGTTTGTGGTATTTCAGGCCTACTTGAAATCTATCCCAAAAAGAAAATCTTACATTGAAGTTATTGATAGTGTCATTCAGAAAAACCTAAGACACACGCTAGCGTGCTGATAGAAGTGTCATTCTGTGATTAAACCTATAACTGTCACACAGCGCAAAAAAAAACAGGTCTCACATCTCTATTCAACCAAATCTGCACAGTTTTAGCTGGTCAAGTTATTTGTAGTGACCGTCAAAGCAGACTTTTTGTTCTGGGTTGAAAAAGCATTCCCAAATTTGCCATTCTGAAAATAACTAGTTTGTGGTATTTCAGGCCTACTTGAAATCTATCCCATAAAGAAAATCTTACATTGAAGTTATTGATAGTGTCATTCAGAAAAACCTAAGACACACGCTAGCGTGCTGATAGAAGTGTCATTCTGTGATTAAACCTATAACTGTCACACAGCGCAAAAAAAAACAGGTCTCACATCTCTATTCAACCAAATCTGCACAGTTTTAGCTGGTCAAGTTATTTGTAGTGACCGTCAAAGCAGACTTTTTGTTCTGGGTTGAAAATGCATTCCCAAATTTGCCATTCTGAAAATAACTAGTTTGTGGTATTTCAGGCCTACTTGAAATCTATCCCAAAAAGAAAATCTTACATTGAAGTTATTGATAGTGTCATTCAGAAATACCTAAGACACACGCTAGCGTGCTGATAGAAGTGTCATTCTGTGATTAAACCTATAACTGTCACACAGCGCAAAAAAAAACAGGTCTCACGTCTCTATTCAACCAAATCTGCACAGTTTTAGCTGGTCAAGTTATTTGTAGTGACCGTCAAAGCAGACTTTTTGTTCTGGGTTGAAAAAGCAGACGGGACCTCTCTCCTCTGCCTGGGTGCCTGGGCCTAAATGTGTGACAGTGGCCTGTTCCAGTGGTGGGTGACGTGAAGCATGGTTCTCTGCTATGACATGAAGACAGATTCTGCGCTGACATAAGGCCAGATTCTCTGTTACGGGACCGCTCTCCTCTGTCTGGGTGCGGGGGCCTAAATGTGTGACAGTGGCCTGTTCCAGTGGTGGGTGACGTGAAGCCTGATTCTCTGCTATGACATGAATACAGATTCTGCGCTGACATAAGGCCAGATTCTCTGTTACGGGACCTCTCTTCTCTGCCTGGGTGCCTGGGCCTAAATGTGTGACAGTGGCCTGTTCCAGTAGTGGGTGACGTGAAGCCTGATTCTCTGCTATGACATGAATACAGATTCTGCGCTGACATAAGGCCAGATTCTCTGTTACGGGACCTCTCTTCTCTGCCTGGGTGCCTGGGCCTAAATGTGTGACAGTGGCCTGTTCCAGTAGTGGGTGACGTGAAGCCTGATTCTCTGCTATGACATGAATACAGATTCTGCGCTGACATAAGGCCAGATTCTCTGTTACGGGACCTCTCTTCTCTGCCTGGGTGCCTGGGCCTAAATGTGTGACAGTGGCCTGTTCCAGTGGTGGGTGACGTGAAGCCTGATTCTCTGCTATGACATGAAGACAGATTCTGTGCTGACATCAGGCCAGATTCTCTGTTACGGGACCTCTCTCCTCTGCCTGGGTGCCGGGGCCTAAATGTGTGACAGTGGCCTGTTCCAGTGGTGGGTGACGTGAAGCCTGATTCTCTGCTATGACATGAAGACTGATTCTGCGCTGACATGAAGCCAGATTCTCTGCTATGGCATGAAGAGACTGATTCTCTGCTGACATGAAGCCAGATTCTTTGCTATGGCATGAAGAGACTGATTCTCTGCTGACGTAAAGCCAGATTCTCTGCTATGGGACCTCTGTCCAATTGATATTGGTTCATTTTAATTTTTTTAATTTTTATTTTAATTAATTTCCCTATCCACATTTGTTTGCAGGGGATTTACCTACATGTTGCTGCCTTTTGCAGCCCTCTAGCTCTTTCCTGGGCTGTTTTACAGCCTTTTTAGTGCCCAAAAGTTCGGGTCCTCATTGACTTCAATGGGGTTCGGGTTCGGGACGAAGTTCGGATCGGGTTCGGATCCCGAACCCGAACATTTCCGGGAAGTTCGGCCGAACTTCTCGAACCCGAACATCCAGATGTTCGCTCAACTCTAGTAACAGGCCATATTTCGCAATGTTCTGGCAGAATCAGATCTAGTCTGATGAATCAGGCACCGTTGTGTGGAAATCCTGGCTGATCCATGCCTGATTCATCTTTATAAAGGTTAATCTCCCAACATTTTGTATTGAAAGGCAAATTCTCTTTCAGGTAACTATGCCCCCCGCTGCACTAAACACCAGCTCTGATGCCACACTAAGCCAGTTGCAGCCACAATTGTAGTTTGGCTGCCCAGTAGTCCAAGGGATCTTGGATCTGGGGGGACAGGGTGAAGTCCAAGTATGCCACCTGGGTCAGGTTCCTCTCCATGTCCTGCTGCTGCTGGCTGGTTTCTTCAGTTGTCGGGTGAAGAAACGTGCTCATCAGAGACTAGAGACTCAAGTTGCTGCTGAAGGAGCTACTGCTGCTCCTGCCCCCCACCCCCACCTCCTCCAGCAGTCATGGCATGGAGCCTGAGTGCAGAGGGTCCCTACGGTCAGACCTTTGTGAGGATGGGCGATGACGCACATAGGCAGCGACCAAGCGACTACATAGGAAGCCTCGATAGTAGTTGATTTTATCATCCCTCTCAGCAGGTGGAAAAAAGGCCCTGATTTTTGCCCAGTAGCAAGGGTCTAACATTGTGGAGAGCCAGTAGTCATCTCTCTGCCGAATGGTGATACAGTGGCTGTCACTACAGATGCAACTCTGCATGCATCTAGCCAATTGTGCAAGGGAATCAGAGTGACTCCCTGCCTCCATCTCCAATAGTTGCTCCCCCAGTCTGTCAGGGTCATCTGCTTGGTCTTCCTCATCGCCCCCCAGCTCCTCATGTTCCTCCTGCTCCTCCTGTTCCTCCCCTGTCACTTGGGTACATAAACCACCTATTTCTGTATGAAATTCCTGGGCATTAATGACAGAGCTTGTTCATGGGCCAAGCAAACTAAATGTGGTGTCAAAGAAACCCACCAATTCCTGGCTGTGTGTGTCTGATGTCAGTTGAGATGATGTTGAAGACCCAGTCAACCATTTAAGGACGGTGGCATTGGTTGTCAAAACACGACAGTGGCAGCTCTGGCCTGTTGCTACGATGGCTGCTACCACCTTCCTTTTTTCTGCTACTTCTGCCGGCTACAGCAACATTTTTGCCATTGCCCGTTCCTTTGGAGGGCCCTGGCAACTGTCTGGTTGACACTAATTGTATATGTAACACAAGTTATTCAATGTGAATGTAGACACCCCAATAACAGTAGAACAAGACAGCTTACCCACCCCAATTTGAGAATCAAGGCTGAATAGAGTTGTTTATCTATTAAACACTGTGGACACCCCAATAACAGTTGAAGGAGACAGATTATTCTCCCCAATTTGAGAATCAAGGCTTAATAGAATTGTTTATTTATTAAACAAAATGGACACCCCTATAACAGTAGAATTATACAGGTTATTCACCCCAATTTGACAATCAAGGCGTATAAGGGTTGTTTATTTTTTTAACAAGGTGGACACTCCAATAACAGTTGAAGGTGACAGGTTATTCACCCCCAAATTGAGAATCGAGGCCTAATCAAATTGCTTATATAAACAAGGTGGACACCATTCAATCAAATAGCTCTGTGCCCTACACAGGGATTGATGCAAACTGCACTGTCTTCAATTGATCCCTTCAGCTTCAGATTACAGACCCTGCACTATCTCTGCACTGTCCCTGCACTCTCTCAGTGTCTGAAAACTCTCCCTACAATCTCCTTACACTGTCCCTGTACTCTACCTATCCTATATTGTACAATTAAATGCTTTATTCAGCACTGTCCATGAAGGGCTATGGCATAACAGGGGTTGGTTAGCTGCAGATTGACTGTCTGCACAGCATTATGGTGGATCTTGCATTCCCGGGCTTCTTCCTTTCATTTTGTAACACGTGTAGCAGCCATTTTAGGAAAAAAAACCTGATTTGTTACCATGAAGTGCAAGGAAAACCGGATTCTTTGTAAATTGAATTTTTCCTAAACTTCTAATCGAATTCCACTTTAGATGCTTCACTTCGCTTAACACTAATTTCAATGACTTGAATAATCTGCAGTTTAATGCAAATACCACTTGTAACACTATAGCTACAAATCATAGATTTCCCTTGCTGAGATATACAGTTGCAATCAAAATTATTCAACCCCCTATTGCAATTGAGGTTTATTAGCCAAATGTGCAAACTTTCAGCTCTTTGCAATAAGCCAAACAATAACAATTTAAATAGCTTAATGCAACTAGTATAATATGTGGTTTCTCCCAATTCAACACACAATGCCACTTTTACTGACTACTGCAGTCTCAGAATTATTCAACCCCCAGTAAAAAAAAATCTTCAGAAGAGCACATATTTGCAAATTAGGGTTTGCCTCAAGCATATGAAGGGCTTTCTTAGTCGCATTAGGTGTGCTGAATATTTAAAAAATATATATATATTATCTAGACTGGACATGTCACGTGTTGCATTTTGGATGCAGCAAAAAAACACATCAAAAAAATTGCATTAAATTTTGTACATATTCATCCAGCAAAAGGGAAAAAAATACAAATTTCTCCCTTTTGCTCTCTCTTCAAGAATTTTAGTTGAATTTTAATTCTGAAGAATTAATTAGCTCAGCCTAATGAGTTTTGTTTGCCGCATTCAAAACTCAGCACTGTCATCATGTGTGGCAGCACCCTAACAAACTCATCTTCCCCCCAGGCAGTTTTTCATTATTGCAGTGTTTGGCTGGAGACTGCTGTCTTTGAGGCCTTTTAGAACAAGGATCAGAGCTATCATAGAGTCATGGTCCCATGTACAAAAGGTCACCTTTCCATGGCAGATGGACACAAATGATTTTGAACAATTACCTCATATTCATTTACATAGCGAATATAGCATTAGGGTATACATATACAGCATAGGATTAACATGATGTATATTCAATGTCAGCAGATCTGCTGTAGCATAGTCTTTGGTTCTATATACTGTTTTTAAAAGGACAGAAAAACATAACCTGTACTCTACTGTCTTGTCAAAAAACAGCATCTAGATGTACTTACATTGAATGGCATCAGGACAGTAGCATACGTTCCTAGCAGTATACCATTTTTTATTTTATTTTTTTGTTTTTTTGCAGTGTGTAGTAAAAGGCATATTCCTTGACTCTATGGCAAAAAGATATTGGAGACATTGTGCCACAAAGTCATTAAGTGTCAATGACATGCAAAGCACTCGATCTCTTTATCCTTTCCTTTCTTCCTCCTATGTAACCATAGAGTTTTAGAGCATTCTTAAGAACCTCTTTAGGATGAATTCACATCTGCGTTCTGGATTCCGTTATGGCTCTCCGTTATAACATGGTTTATAACGGAAATTAATGGAATCCATAAGACTGAAGGACTGATCCGTTATACTGCCCATAGACTGGTATTATGACAGAATGCAAAACGGAAGCCTTTAAAAGGCATTCCGTCTTAATAGAAGTCTATGGGAACTGACTGTCGACAGGACTTTGCTTTCCATCTTGTATAACAGGAACCAGACGGATCCGTTATGATTCCCATAGACTTCTATGAAGACGGATCAAAACGGAATGCCTCTTAACAACGGAAAGCTATAATGGAATCCAGTATGCAGATGTGAACCCACCCTTAACGAGAACCTGCCACCTTTCCTGACATGTCTGTTTTATTATCTACTTACATCCGCCTTGTAATAACAATTCTGGAGCATCTATTGTTATGAGTTTATGATGTGCTATTCCTTTCTTATTCCTGCTAGAAGTTATGAATGAATTGTAGCAGTCTGCAATGAAGGTCCATATGGGTTTGTCCCTGCACAATCTGACACTGGCAACACTGATTGGATAAGGACAGACAATGCTGGGACACCCTCTTCCCCCAACTGGTAACACCCATCTGTGCCTTCACTGCAAACTGCTAGTAATTAATTCATTCATAACGTCTCGCAAGAATAATAAAGGAATGGTACAACATAATCATAAGGATAGATGCTCCAGAATTGTTGATACAGGGGGAATGCAAGTAGTTGCAAGAGCAGACATGTCAGGAGAATTACAGGCCCTCTGAACATCCAAGTTCAAATACATAACATTTCCCCACCACCCTAAATACAGCAGAGTATTAATAGCTGTCCTTATTTAGGAAGATCAAATGGATCCCCTGTTTCATAAATAAAATCCCATTACAAAATCCTGAGAATAGGCCATTAATATCTGATTAGCGTTGGTCTGACACTCCAGAACTATACAGTGAATCAGAACATCCCTGTGGGTAACAGCTCTGTCCACCACAACTGTGTAGTTCAGGCACTGACCGCCACCAGAGCTTCTGCAGACCAGCTGATCAGCGGGATAAGGAGAGCAGGACCACCTTGGATAAGATATTGATGGTCTATCCTTGGGATAGGCCATCAATATTAAAATCCTGGAAAACACTAGTTAAATATTGTAGATTGTCTACTTTTGAACCCAGATAGGTTCACAATTTATTGCACATTAATCTTCATATATCTTTAAAGGGAGTCAGAACTCAGTTTATTTTCTGATTTCTAAATTTTAACTGATGCCTGCAGAATGCCTCCTCTATTAAAATATTTATACTTAGGCCCCATTCATGCGAAAATATTTTTGATCCACATACAATCTGCATTTTTTGCTCATTGGATGTGGGCCTATTCATTTCAATGGGGCCACAAAAGATGCGGACAATGCACCATGTGCTGTCTGCACTCATTTGTCCGTTCTGTAGTCCCGTAAAAAAAATGGAACATGTCCTATTCTTGTCTGTTTTGTGGACAAGAATAAGCATTCTTACAATGGAACAGCAAAAACAACGGATGCAAAATAAACGTCACACGGACGTCATCTATATTTTTTGCAGACCACAAGATACATACCTGCACCCACTGTTCTGTCCTGCAGGCTAAGGGTATGGTCACCTGCTCCACTGCAGTTACTGACTGGCTTCAGCGTTAAAGTGTCCACAAGAGACATGTCAACGCTGAAATTTAGAAATGACATGATGTTGAGGTGGACTTTAAATCGGTTTTTCTGTCCCATAATGATTTTTTGTTTGCCCTGTGAAACATTGTAGAGCAAAACATGCTGGATTTGGTTAGCAGGAAGTTAATAAAATGGTGAAAACAGGAAGTTCTGCATGTAAACATTGTGTCCTGATGAACTGACGCTGAAAGTGCCAACAAGGAGGACAGGTATTTAGTGGCAGAAATATCCAGTTTTGGGTACTGAATGCATGTAACAAAATCATTACAGGAGTGAAGAACCCATTTATGGAGGTTTTTTTTTACTGTATATTTTACTAGTAGCAAATCAATATTTAGCCTGAAATATAAGCAACTGTTCACATTTTTCTATATCTTTTTTTTAAGTCAATGTACAGAAAGCAAGCAAATATTTCTAGGACAAGTTCTTTCACAGATGATAAACCTTGGTGATGTATGGTTAATGCAGATAAGCGTCTTGGGTAACAGGTTTAGCTAATTTCACTGCTTCTATACAAAGTGTGAACCTAATCCATAGTGTGTCATTTTTAACACACATTTATATGCCTGTCACATTCCTTTTTTCATAAATTGGCCACTACGTTATGTTTCTAGGCCAGACATCAGCTGTTGTGGCTTAATCCGATAATCTAAAACTTGCAGCTAGAGCAGTCTATCTCTCAATCTATGTGTTCTGAAACCTGTAGTGATGCAGATACAGCCTCAGAAAATGGAACCTCAAATTTGGATTGTGAAAGATAGTGTGAATTTTTGTAGTCTTGCTCTGGATATTTGCTTTGATAGAGTTTTGATATAACAGTGCCAATGTAAGTCAAGTAATATGTGTATAGGCAGTGTCTGTAAACTTGTCTAGTGGCTAAACCAGAAGAATAGCAAATACAGGTAAGAAGAGTCACTTTCTTTAACCTTTTGCTTACCCCTACACAACTCCACTGATAAACAAAAGGGTAACAATGTTGTGAACTTTTGACTTTCATGCTCCATATCTCACCATCCACTACAGCTTTGAACGTGAGACTACCACAATTTTATAGACAATCATCTTAGCTATCTAATACATAAATTGGACTTGCAACTATTTAGCATATGATTAGTTATGCAGATTTTGGCATGTAACTCCATTTTAATTGTTTTGCTCCTGGTGGTGGAACAATCTTTTTCTTCTTGTATACTATAAATTAAAACCTGTTCTCACATTCCCTAATTGCTCAGTGTATTATCAGGGTGATTCCAAGTGAAAGGTCACTGGTTTGAATCCAGGAGCAGCCATGAAGAAGATTTCCAAAGATAAGAGAAACAGTATCATCCAGCTCATCCATAGTGGTATCTCTGCCAAGAAAACTGCCAAACTGCATCATCTAAGTGCAATGATGATTGGAAGAATACGAAATGAAGTCCGTCCATCCATTCCAAAACCAAGAAATGGATGTCCAGGCAAACACAGCAGGTAGAAACAGGTAATTTATAGTGTTGGTCGAGCACCAAAGTGCTCGAGTAGAACACCTCGGGATGCTTGGGTGCTCTACCGAGCACCTGAGCACAATGGAAGTCAATGGGAGAACCCAAGCATTAAACCAGGCACCCCCTGCTCTGAAGAGGGGAGGGTGTCTGGTTCACAGCAAAAGTTCAGAAATTGATGGAAACACCACTGAAATGGTTCAGGAACAGCATGGGGAGGATATCTGGATGCATCTTGGACTCCCAGGTTGCTGCTGCGAACGATGTTGTCCGAGTAGTACGCCAATTTTACAGACTAACAATAATACGCACCACACCGAAGATAAAATCGATTTTAGAGGAAAAATCTGCCAAAAATTACAAGGAAGAGGTACTCCGATACAAATTGCAGCAAGCGTTTGAGTAGACACAGATGTGGGATGGTTACGCTGATAATAGCGTTATCGCCGCTCACCATCTGTGTTGATTCCTCAAAGTTGCGTAAAACCTCACAGAGGTCAGTCATCAATGCCCTACTTGTCGCTTGTGAACAGCGGAAGCTGATTGGAAAGATGACGACCATGTTGCATCTGGTATTCCACTACTGCCCTCTGCTGCTTACATAGCCTGGCCAACATGTGGAACGTGGAGTTCCAGTGCGTGCTCACATCGCACAACAGTCGGTGAGCTGGTAATTGCAAGTGCTGCTGCAGCATTTCCAGACCAGCGGAAGCTGTCGATGACTTGCGGAAATGGGCACACATTCGGCGCACCTTCACCAATAGCTCAGGCAAATTAAGGTAGGTTTTGAGAAACCACTGAACCACTAGGCTGAAGATGTGGGCTAGACATGGTATATGTGTGAGCTTGCTGAGTTCCAAAGCCGCCACCAAGTTACGGCCATTATCAGACACAACCATGCCTGGTTCTAGGTTGAGTGGTGAGAGCCACAGCTCAGTCTGGTCCCTTATCCCCTGCCACAGCTCTGCGGCGGTGTGCTTTTTGTCACCTAAGCAGATCAGTTTAAGCACGGCCTGTTGCCGCTTTCCCACTGTAGTGCTACACTGCTTCCAGCTACTGACTGATGTCTGACTGGTGCTGCAAGATGATAATTCAGAGGTGGAAGTGGAAAAGGAGGTGGAGGAGGAGAAGGGGGGTTTGCAGCCACTAATGTAGGTGGTGGCGGAAACACTGATGGAAGTAGGGCCCGCAATCCTTGGTGTTGGTAGCACCTGTTCCATCCCGACAGAGTACCGCGGGACAGTGGCTGACAGAAAGCTGCGGAAAGCCTCAGTGTCCACAAGCCTAAATGACAACATTTCCAGGGCCAGCAATTTGTAAAGGTGCGCATTTAGTGCTATGGTCTGTTTGTGGGTGGCTGGGTATTTGAACTTTTGTTCAAAGGCCTAAGGTATAAACATCTGTACGCTGCGCTGAGACACAGAAGTGGATGTGCTAGCTGATGGTGCTTGCGAAGGTCCAGGGGCATGGTGGGAGGCATCCTGGCCTGCTTCTTGGACAGGGGATTCGCCAGCACGTAACACAGGGAAAGAGGAGACAGTGGTGTGACCCGCAGACACTGGTTTTGGACCAAGGTGTTCAGCCCACCTATTAAGGTGCTTTGATGCCATGTGGCGGATCATGCTGGTGGTGGTTAGGTTGCTTGTTTTCACGCCCCTGCTCATTTTGGTACGGCACAGGTTGCAAATGACAATTCTTTTATCATCCGCACTTTCCTCAAAAAAGCGCCAAGCTGCTTAACACCTACTACTTGGCAAGGGAGATTGACACAAGGGGGTGCTAAGGGGAACAGTTGCGGGCCTGTTTTGTGCAGCCCGCCTTCTCCCTTTCGCCACCCCACTGCCTCTTCCAGCCTGTTGCTGTGGTGCGAAACCCTCCCTCTCTTTACTGCTCTCCTCGCTCGGCTTGCCACCTTCTCAGGTTGGGTCAGTGATTTTATCGTCCACCACATCCTCTTCCACTTCCTCACTCTGGCCATCCTCCTGACTTGTTGACCTAACAGCAACCTCAGTTATTGACAACTGTGTCTCATTCTCATCATGAATCTCTTGAGACACTAATTGCGGTTGCAACTGTGTCTCATCATTATCTCATCCACCTTGTGAAACACTAATTGCCGTTCCCCACCGTCATCTTCTTCTGACTGTGGATGCTCCAAAGTTTGGGAATTAGAGCACAAGATCTCCTCATGTCCCTCTTCAAGCGGGCTTGGCTAGAGGTCCAAATTAAGGAATGGCGATGAAAACAGCTCCTCTGAATATCCGAGTGTGGGATCACTTGTTTGCCAAGACTCTCCATGGTGGGTGGAAGGAGTATCAGGGTGATGATTCTGTTGAACAGACTCTTTGCTACTGAGACTGGACTTTGTAGAATAAAGGGTGGTGGTTAACTATCTGGAAGCATTATCTGCTGCAATCCAACCGACCACCTGGTCGCACTGGTTTGACTTCTGCGCCACCCTGCTAACTGGGTGTCACGATCAGTGTGGGGGGGGGGGGGACTCCACACTGAACACAGGAGGGAAGGGGAACAGTAATTGGGCCTGGAAACTAGGGAAGAAACAGGTCAGTTCCCAGACAACCCTAATCCGGGCCCTGACTACCTATCAATATGAATAGACCTTGAAGGTAGGAATATTCATAAGCAGTATACCTAGGCCCTGATTTCCCTATAAGGCCCTGGAATAAGTATAAGGCCAGAGACAACCCATTCCTCCCCAGATGTACGAATGGAAGTCTCTGTCTCAGGCCCAGATACAACAGGGAATATAACAAATACAAACAAACGTGACACTTAATTTCTGGAGAGATGCAAGAATAGGAACACCAGAGAGGAACTCACACCTGCTCATCCAAACCCAAATAAAGCTATCAACCGCATAGTCAGAAGGGTGGGGGTAAGACTATAAAGGGTAGAAGTGATGACCACTGAGCAACAGCTGAGAAAAGGGCAGTGGTCATTAACCCTTTCAACACTAAATCAAGAGAAATCAAGGAGGCTGTTAGATTCCTCCACGCCCATCCAATCTACTTGATTTCCTGACATCCTCACCTGAGGGACCGTGACAGTACCCCCCTTCTACGGGTGACCTCCGGGCACCAAGGACTGACCTTATCAGGATGGGCTTTGTGAAAGGCCTTCACCAGATGATTCATACTAACATCAGCTGCTGGAAACCACATCCTCTCCTCTGGTCCGCAAACCTTCCTGTGGACGAGATACTGGAGGAATCTACTGAGAACTCGGGAGTCCATAATCCTGCTGATTTGAAATTCTAAATTACCGTCCACCATGACAGGAGTGGGAGGCAAGGAGGATGGCTCAACAGGTTCAACACATTTCTTCAACAATGACTTATAAAATACATTATGAATTTTCAAAGCCTGAGGAAGTTCAGAAAGGAAGGCTACAGGGTTAACAATTGCAGTGATCTTATATGGACCAATAAATCTTGGGCCCAACTTCCAAGAAGGTACCTTAAGCTTAATGTTTCTTGTGGACAGCTACACAGAATCACCCACTCTCAGGTCCGAACCATTCATACGTCTCCTGTCAGCCACACGCTTATACCTGTTGCCCATCTTTTTCAGGTTATTTTAAATTTTCTGCCAAATTGAAGACAAAGAAGAGGAAAATCATTCCTCCTCAGGAATAGCGGAGGTTTGAGAAACAGAAAATGTGCCAAACTGTGGATGGAATCCATATGCCCCGAAAAACGGCGACTTATCAGTGGACTCCTGTCTACGGTTATTAATGGCAAACTCAGCTAATGACAAGAATGAAGACCACTCCTCCTAGTTCTCCGAAACAAAACATCTCAAGTAAGTCTCCAGATTCTGATTGGTGCACTCTGTCTGTCCATTCGACTGAGGATGAAAAGCCAAAGTCCTCAAAACACTTATGCAGCCCCGGACACCAAAATCTGCGTGAGATGAGATCGACAGTGGATCTTCTCCCAGGGTGTCCAGCCAAGTCAGTGCAGTGATGTTCATCAAATACCTTATGATGTAAGTCTGAAGGAACAAACAATTTCCCTAGAGGACAAGAGTCCAAAGCATCCTCTTGAGCCTCCAACACCTTAGCTTCAAGATCAGGATATAGGGAAGATATGACTACCCCTTCAGACAAAATAGGACTAGGTTCTTTAGAATCCCCCCCCCCCCCCCCCTCCCAGGAAAGCTCCTCGACAAAGCATCCGCCTTGACATTCTTAACCCCTGGGCGGTAGGTGACAATGAAGTTAAATCTGGTGAAAAACAGCGACCATCTGGCCGGCCTTGGATTCAGACTCAAGGTAAGCCTGATTTTTGTGATCAGTAATTACCGTAATGGGATGAATTGCTCCTTCCAACCAATGACGCCATTCTTCAAAAGCCAACTTAAAGAGGACCTTTCACTAGAATAAAAAATGTAAACTAAGCATACAGACATGGAGAGCGGCGCCCAGGGATCTCCCTGCACTTATTATTATCCCTGGGCGCCGCTCCGTTCTCCTGGTATAGGCTCCGGTAGCTTCATATGTGCAGGGAGATCCCTGGGCACTGCTCTCCATGTCTGCATGCTTAGTTTACATTTTTTATTCTAGTGAAAGGTCCTCTTTAATGGCCAGCAATTCCCTATTACCCACTTCATAATTTATTTCAGCAGTCAAAAGTTTTTTTGAGAAAAAAGCACATAGGCGCTGTGGCAGTTACAGCACTATGAAGTGCCTTTTGTGCTGTGGCATTAGAAGAATTTTGGTATCTCTGACTTTTAGTCTAACCAGACTGTCTATTCAGTGGCGTACCAAGGGGGTGGCGGGGGGGGCGGGGGCTTTCCGCCCCGGGTGCCACTCACAAGGGGGGTGCCAGCCGCGACTGAGGATAAAAAAAAATAAAAAAATGTGGCGAGTGGGCCAGGAGTGGCGCTGTGATAGGGGCAGGGCTCCATATGGTCTCTCCCTCCCCCTGTGCTGCTGCCGCCGCGGCCAATAAGAAGAGGGACAGGGCCGGGGGAGGGGCTGTGGCCACTGCGCCACCAATGAAGATAACTGACCTGTTAATACAAATGCAGGAGGTGGGTGCCGGAATCAAATAGCCGGCACCCTCCCTTTATGACAGGGAGCTGCGATCAGCCTCATCAGCGGCAGTTAACCCCTCAGGTGCAGCTCCCTGTCATAGAGGTCAGGTGCCGCTATTTGATCCCGGCACCCGCCTCCTGCATTTGTATTAACAGGTCAGTTATCTTCATTAACATTGAGTGTGGCCCCCCCCCCCCAGTATAATAAACATTGAGTGCGGCCCCCCCAGTATAATAAACATTGAGTGCGCCCCCCCCCCCCAGTATAATAAACATTGAGTGCGGCCCCCCCCCAGTATAATAAACATTGAGTGCGCCCCCCCCAGTATAATAAACATTGAGTGCGCCCCCCCCCCTCAGTATAATAAACATTGGTGGGCAGTGGGCAGTGCCAATGAGGGTTAAAAAATAAAAAATTAACTCACCTCCTCCAATTGATCGCGTAGCTGCTGCCGGTCTCCTTGTAATTTCTTCAGGACCTGTGGTGACGTCACTGAGCTCCAGCCTCTATCACATGGTCCATTACCATGGTGATGGATTATGTGATGTATCATGTGATGAGCTCAGTGACATCACCACAGGTCCTGAAGAAAGTACCGGCTGCTACGCGATCAATTGGAGGTGGTGAGTTAATTTTTATTTATATTTTTAACCCTCATTGGCACTGCCCACCAATGTGTATTATGTTGGGGGGGGGCGCACTGTGCCACCAATGTTTATTATACTGGGGTGTTGGGGGGGGGGGCGCACTGCACCACCAATGTTTATATGTTTATTATGCTAGGGAGGGGGGGCGCACTGCCCACCAATGTTTATTATGTTGGGGGGGCACACTGCGCCACCAATGTTTATTATACTAGGGTGTTGGGGGGGGCGCACTGCACCACCAATGTTTATATGTTTATTATACTAGGGAGGGGGGCGCACTGCGCCACCAATGTTTATTATGTTGGGGGGGCGCACTGCGCCACCAATGTTTATTATACTGGGGTTTAAGGGGGTGCAGGTTTTTATTTTATTAAGGAAGGGTTAAGGGGTCTATTAAGGGGTGGTTAATGGGTTTTATTAAGGGGGGTTAATGGGTTTATTTAGTTAAGGGGGTGTGCAGAGGTTTATTTTATTAAGGGGTTTTATTTTTATTTATAAATATTATTGAAAACATTGAAAAAAGTTTGTGCATGTTTTCTTAACTTTCTTGGGGGGAGGGGGGTGCCAAACAAAGGGTTCGCCCCGGGTGCCAAATGCTCTAGGTACGCCCCTGTGTCTATTACTCTGTAATTCCTCTAGCGCCGTTCTATGGAAACAGTAGGTTTAAAGAGCACACCAAATGCTTGAAATAACTTCTTTATTAAATTCAACTTTTCTTCATATAACACTGCCACCTCCACAGCAGAAAGTCCATGCACATGACACGTGTTGAAAAGATATCACAAAATGGCGGTATTATTAAGATGGTGGTTCAACTGTGCAATCTTGTCATTCAACATAAAATGTTGGATATATTTCTCTCTTGAGTATCTGTACTCTCACTTTAAGTTATTTAAGCACTTTAAGATCTCTCTGAGAGGTATATCTGAGGTCAAACTAATAGTTCTGCTTGCTCAACTTGGTTTACAGTTTCAGTATGCAATTTCTTATGATCTGGTATGAGCAGTTCACAGTTTGTATGCAATTTGTATGGAATCTGGTTTGTATGCTTGCAATTTTAATTTGCAATTTGTATTTGCAATTGTATTTGCAATTGGTGGAACTGTAAGTAAACACACACATATATATATATATATATATATATATATATATATATATATATATATATATATATATATATATATGTGTGTGTTTCCATCCTCCCACCATAGAAACCTCAGGAAGTCTCTATCTTCATTTTTCACATGAAACTGGTGGAACATCTTTTCAACATCACACATGACCACTACGGGATAATTTCTGAATCTACAGAGTACTCCAGGCAGAGTGTTTGTAAGATCTGGTCCTTTTAGTAGATGATCACTCAATGCAACACCATTGTACTTTGCTGAGCATTTAAATACTACTCTAATCTTATCTGGTTTCTTTGAGTGGTAGACACCTTGATGTGAGATGTACCACACTTCTCCTTCTTTAGGTTTGTTAGTAACTTTCTCTGAATGTCCTTCTTCGAGGATGCCTTCCATGAATTTCAAATCTTTTTCGATCTTTTTCTTCAAACATTTCAATCTTGCTAGGGCAAGATTTCAGTTATTTGGCAGACAAAGTCGTTCTCTAAAAGGTAAGGGCATTTCAAGGTGACTGTAACGGTCGCGTACACACACAGGGGGAGAGAAGTGACCACTGCGCTCCACCCTCACTCCTGGCCCTGCCTACTTGCCTCACAAGTCCTAATGACAGGGGACAACTGGACGGCAATCCCTAGCTTTGAATAAGTACAGGGACGACAGACAGACAAACAACAGACAGAACGTGAACGGACCGAGTCAATACCAGGAAAGCTACGAAGTACAAATGGAGCAAGCAGAGGATCGTCATGAGGAAGCCGGGGTCAGAATACTAGGAGAGCCGTGAAGTACCAAAGGAGTCAGCAGAGGATCGTCAGAAGGAAGCCAGGGTCAGAATACCATAAGAGCAGCAAAGTACACAAGGAGCAGGCAGAGGATCGTCAGAAATTCAGCAGGAGGTAAGTATGCCAGGAAAGACAAAATCGCAGGTGGAACCAGCAGACTGCCTGTTTAAATACGGAGCCAGAGGGGTCATGTGACGCGGCCAGCGTCACATGACTCCACACAGACTACACAGCCGAGTGATCAGCTCGGTGCTCAGCCCTAAAACCATTTGCATGAATGCGCATAGATGCACGAGGTGCTCCGGACGTTTTTCTTCCGCTCCATATAAAATCACACCTATGGCAGAAGAAAATACCAGGCGCTCCCAGGGGAATTTCTCCCCTAACAGTGCAATTAAATGTGAAAATTCCCAGCACCAATACCTTTGACCCATGGGTAGAGAAAGGTATTGGGCTGCCCTTTATCTCACAGGACCCCTCATTATCCCAACACTGGTGTATGAACACCCTACCTTCAGAGGATAGCGTCCTCTGCTGCACACCCCTCTGCACCAACAGATAAGGATGGCCACCCTACTAGGTTAGGATAACTGGAGTACTGTGGACAAAGCACCATCTTGTTATTGATGGCACCGCATCCCTGTCCACTCATGTGTACCCAGGCTGATTTCCCCCTGTGATCCCGTCTTGTGGGGGCCCGCAGAACCAATGGCATAGTAATGCCCTGAATCCCCAGGACCCCACAACACAAGAACACAGTCCACACTCCGCTGCCAAACACTCTGCGTCCAATCCCTATCAGAGCTGTGCTACCTGCTCGGACTAGAATTAAGTGTGCAGCACAACATTACACCAATGTTGTCTGTCCGCCCCAGTCCCCAGCGCAACACAGCCCTGCCGAAAACCTTGAGCACAACAGCGCTATCTGTATCGATCTGAGACCCTGGTTGCCCAGAATAATATCACATCATCCTTTGTGTGCTGCATGGAGAAGGTCCTTATGCCTTCTCCCGACCAGCAGGATTTCCCGTGTGATATTATCTGCTCGCGAACCTATACGTTCTCGATCCACAGTATAACACTGTTCTACTCCAAGGGGACACAGAATGAAACAAAGACAGCAGATGGGACTTACAACACTACATAAATCAGCATGGTAGAACACCTCCGTAGACAAGGACTACCACCATCAACATCAAGAAAAACTTACAAACAGATAACAAAAACACACAACATGGACATACACAGGGAACAAACGGTGTAACAAATAGTACAGGGGTGTCAAATGTTGCCTAGCCTAGCTTGGCCACTCTGACCCCTCAGCAGCTGGTGATGCTGCCGAGAGGTAACCCCATTATGGCCAGGCTGACTAGACCCCACTGCACAATTTGTTACCTGGCTGATACTGTTGGACACATTGCAATTACTTGCACAAGGGCAATTCCTTGCAATGTGTCCTTTGTTCCCACACCTGAAACACGTGACTTGGTTTCCTGTCCTGTGTGTTATGTTCCTATCTGTTTTGAAGTTTCTCGCTATGTGACCTAGGCCACCACATGCAAAACATCTGTAGTTTGCTCTGCATGGCCCAGGTCCATCTACACTGCAGCCGTGCTCCCTTCTCCTGAATTGTTCCATCCTCAGGGACGCACTCTTCACGACAGTTCTTTTTCCCAAAGTCAGGGAAAAATCTCTGTTAGTCTGGACCGGCTTGACCTGATGATTAGACCGCCTACCTGGCTCGCCAATGTAAAGGGGGAATATTAATCACCAATATTTATGCAAATATCGAAAATTAATATTCATAAATAGGAGGAGCCCGGATGGCTGCCTGCGCTCTCTTGGGGAGGACCGCGCTGTATCAGGGAGGGGGGGGTCCGGTCTTTCCTTGGGCCGGAGGGGGGGCCGCGTTGTCCTGAGCGCCGATGAGCTCTCCAGGTGGGGGCCCCGATCCTAACTCTCGGAGCGCAAGACGCGCTCCTCCACGTGGGGGCCCAGACCCAGGGGCCACCGGATATTTATCCCCGGCGGCCCGCACTCCCGCGCCGTGCACCAGGGGGCGCGCGCCCATCATCCACGCGGGGCGGCAAAGTGATATGACGTCACTGCGCCGGCCCGCACATCGGGGACGCGCTGCACACCAGGCGGGAGAAGCCTTTGATCTCCCGCCTGTGGCACTCTGCATTCCGGCCAGCGAGATGTTAATTTCGCTGCCGGAATGCGCATAATAGAAGGAGGGGAGGCTTCTCCCCTTCTCCTATCATGTATAATTGTCTCCAGCGGCGCTGGTGACATTTATATCAAAGGGCTCAGATTCTGTTGAATCTGAGCTCTTTGTATCCATCAGGATGACCGGACCCTTGTCCGGTCATTCTGATGCAATTAGCCAGATTGCATCGGTGTGAATGCTTGGGGGACATTCACACCGATGCATCTGGTTTCAGGTGTAGGAGGGGGGGGGGGAATATATATAATATACCTGCGTATGGATGCTTGGGGCACATCCATACACATGTATACATTAATATTAGGGACATATCTAGAGGGGGCACATTATTATATAAGGGGGCACAAGCCCCTACATTATAAGGGGGCACAAGCCCCTACATTATAAGGGGGCACAAGCCCCTACATTATAAGGGAGCACAAGCCCCTACATTATAAGGGGGCACGGCTCCCAGGGTTCGCATATTTCCCACAGGGGCCACCATGAGCCCCTGGGGATCACCATGGGCAGACGTGCGCAGATGCTGGGCACATTTGCGCACATCGTCCCATGATGCTGTGGTTAATGTATGCACATATATACCATACATGCCCGCACGTGTTTGCAGGCATGCATGGATATATATGCATACGTCTCAACCGTTCCTCAACACAGAGGTAGGTATGCGATATTGATCTAGAGGTATATCATATTTTGTATAAGCTGGAGGTAGATCCAATGTGCAGTTTGATCTAACTCTCAGTCCTTTGACCCCTTGACCGTTCACTAATGTGTCTCTCCCCGTCATTGTGGTGAGTTTGAGCTTCACTGGTTCTGTAGCCACTTGTAATTTCTTGCAAATTTCTTGGTCAATGAAGGTGATGTCACTCTGGGCATCCAGTAGCGCATAGGCGTATACCTTCTTGTTCCTCCTTTTAGGATTTAATATGCACATTGGTACAACCATTGATGTGCCATTGCTTTCTCCTTCCCTCACTCTGCAAGAGAATACTGATACTTTCTTTTCTTCCTCAGTATCTTTAGGTGTTGAGGATTTATCTTTCTTTAGATGTTCTTCATTTACAGGGTGGGCCATTTATATGGATACACCTTAATAAAATTGGAATGGTTGGTGATTTTAACTTCCTGTTTGTGGCACATTAGTATATGTGAGGGGGGAAACTTTTCAAGATGGGTGGTGACCATGGTGGCCATTTTGAAGTCGGCCATTTTGAATCCAACTTTTGATTTTTTAATAGGAAGAGGGTCATGTGACACATCAAACTTATTGGGAATTTCACAAGAAAAACAATGGTGTGCTTGGTTTTAACGTCACTTTATTTTTTCATGAGTTATTTACAAGTTTCTGACCACTTATAAAATGTGTTCAATGTGCTGCCCATTGTGTTGGATTGTCAATGCAACCCTCTTCTCCCACTCTTCACACACTGATAGCAACACCGCAGGAGAAATGCTAGCACAGGCTTCCAGTATCCGTAGTTTCAGGTGCTGCACATCTCGTATAATCTGAAGGCAATCGTCTATGCTGTGAAGATACGAGATGTGCAGCACCTGAAACTACGGATACTGGAAGCCTGTGCTAGCATTGTCCCCATTCATTGTCAATTGGGACAAAACTTAACAAAGCAGAATACACCAAAATGCATTCCGTTCCGTTTGGTTGCGCTTCCATCGCGGACAGAATAAAGCTGCAAGCAGCGTTTTTTGGCCACGATGTGGTGATGAGCAAGACTGATCCATCCTCACACACAATGTAAGTCAATGGGGACGAATCCGTTTTCTCTGACACAATAGAAAACTGATCCTTCCCCATTGACTTTCAATGGAGTTCATGACGGATCTGTCTTGGCTATAGAAGACACAATACAACTGTATAAGTTCATGACAGATGCATGCGGTTGTATTATGGTAACAGAAGCGTTTTTGCAGATCCATGACGGATCCGCAAAAAACGCTAATGTGAAAGTATCCTTACCTTTTACCCTGTTATGATGTCCTCTCCATTTGCTGAACTGTTAACATGCCAAATAACTGCAGAGTACACCAGTAATGTTATGTTTATTGCTTGCTGGTGCGCCTCCCTGCACTGGAGAGTATGATTTGACTTGTATCCATTAATGTGTTTATAAGAAGGATGAAACAAAATGCACCCCCTGTTACAATGCCCAGGTAGGGCTTATGGTTCAGCTGAGGTTGACCTTAGTGAGTATCTTTGTGTGTGAGTGAGTTTATCTAGGTTTATACAGGTAAAACTCGAAAAATTTGAATATCGTGCAAAAGTCCATTTATTTCAGTAATGCAACTTAAAAGGAATTGCATTAATGCAGCCTAAAATTAGAATTTTGTGAAAAGGTTCAATATTCTAGGCTCAAAGTGTCACACTTTAATCAGCTAATTAATCCATACCCCCTGAGCAAAGGGTACCTGAGATTGTGACTTTGGGGTTTCATAAGATATAAGCCATAATCATCCTAATTATAACAAATAAAGGCTTGAAATATCTCGCTTTGCATGTAATGGGTCTATCTCATATGTTAGTTTCACCTTTTAAGTTGGATTACTGAAATAAATGAACTTTTCACGATATTCAAATTTTTCGAGTTTCACCTGTATATGGCATGTATAGGGAATTTAGATTGCAATAGATACCATTGAAATGACAGAATCCAAAATGTAGATACTATTGGTTTATACCGTATGTTAGCACCACATAAACAACAGAAAGGATGAATTAGCATTTCTTGGAAGGGACAACATCTCTCTACTAAACGTTAGTAAAATTAAGATTTTATTTCTTTAACATTCAAATTACGGCAGTTTCTCTACAATGTGCCCCATAGGATATGCACAGTTAAAGGGTTATATAACAACTTAAATTTATGCTTCATAAATTAAAGTTACAGAAGAAAAATAACTTATCTTTTTAATATGATAACAATAAATTTTTGATTTGTAAACCTTTCCCTTGAGATGCCAAATGAGCGAAACAAATATTCAGGGGTGTACCTAGCCTTTCTGCCCCCTGAGGTGAACATTGAAATGGCGCCCCCCCCCCCACCTGTGCCAAATTCCCAATCCAACCCCCTCCAGCCTACAAAACATACAGCGCTACAGAACATACAGGGTAATACAGCCCCACATACCTCTTACATCCAGTGATGTCTCCTCTGATGTAGACATTCTCTTTCCTCATCTTCTCTATTCGGACCAGACAGCCTTGACAACTTCTATCAGCTGTGTCTCGTCTCTGCAGCGTTTGGTACACAGACATCTTAGATTCCTCACTTTTCCATCCTCCTCCCCTTTCTAGTACTCCAACATTGTCATTCTGCTGTTACCCCCAATACTGTGCCCACTGTGCTCTCCAATACTATACCGTAGAAAAAAAGTCCAATAATAATAATGCCCCGATTGTATTGCCAGTAGGGCTGAAACGATTATTTGACGTTATCGATAATATTCGATAACGGGATTCGTTGTCAACGAATCCCATTATCGAATAATCGGCCAATTCATTGCTATATGGGCGGGAGCTGGCGGTCAGGCGCTATATTCCCCCCCATAATAATGCCATCCACAATTTGTTTTAAAATGGCCTTTGAACAAAAATTTTCAAGTAAAATCATATACACCCTTTTTTTGTCATTTTAATGTTTTTTCACGATTAATCAATTAATCGATGAAATTATCGACAACTAATCGATTATTCAAATAATCGTTAGCTGCAGCCCTAAATGGCAGCATTAAAAATGACCCTATAGTGCACCCAGTAATAATAATGCCCATATAGTGGCCCCAACGGTAATAATGTCGGCTATAATGCCTCCAGTAATAAAATAATAGTGGTAGGTTGTGGTGGCTCACTAGCAAGTAGTTAAGGTATGGTGCTGCAAGCTCATATAGAGGGAATCACCCCACCCTCTCTTAAAGGCAAATGTAGTAATAGAGTAATGAGCGAGCACTCATACACTTGGCAACCAAATTGACATGTGCAGAAAATATTTATTATATCCCCATAAAATACAAGTAATAAAATTTATAAGAACAATGTAGCAATAATATACAACATTACAATCACATATATTGTGGTAGATATGATCAACACTATATTCATATGACTCAATAGTGTCGATAAATTCAATAATATATATCACACCAAGAAACTTCAAGTATATGCTGTTATTTGGGAAAGAGGGGGTATTATCTTCTAGCGCTCTATCCCAATTTGGGAAACTGAATGTCACTGAAAATGTTGTAGGTGTATTCACTGGGAGCGCAACATGTTTATAAAGTGTCCACAGGAATCCTGATAATGTGAAAAGTCTCTTATAGCATATCCTTTTATGGTCGATATGAGCTTTGGATTGAAGAAAACTTTAAATCGATATTTGGCTTACCGTCTAGGGTCTGCTGTCTCCCTATTGCTTCAATGGAGCTTTAAATATTTGCCGGCTTATTCAGTCGCTCCATACAGCAAGCTGGTTTAAATTTCGCGGGAGTTCCAGAGATCGCAGGAGTTGCCACTCTGTTCCCCCAGGACGCCCTATCGTCTCAGGGATTGGATCTATCACATCCAACCTGTCCAAATATATAGACGTACAGTTACAGCCAATAGTCAAGAAAACCAATTCCTATATTAAAGATACGACCCAAATCATACAGATTCTGGAAAACTTAGATGTCCAGACTGGATGGATTATGGGTACACTTGATGTTCAGTCACTTTATACTGTGATTGAACATCAGCAAGGAATTGATGCTGTAAAAATGCAATTAATAAGAGATGGCTCGTATGGAGCAATAAAAAAAGAGTTTATAACGAAAGGAATAGAGTATATCCTGAGCCACAACTACTTCTTTTTTGAGGGGGAATTCTTCCTGCAGAAGCGGGGTACCGCCATGGGGACCAGATTCGCCCCCAGCTATGCTAATTTGTTCTTGGCTGAGTGGGAGTACAACGTCATCAAGCCAAGGCTGGGGACGGATCTGGCCCTGTGGCGCCGTTATATAGATGATGTGATCTTCATCTGGAAAAAGAGTAAAGAAGAATTGGAAAAATTCCTAGAAACAATCAATATTAATAATTTAAATCTGGTCTTTACCTCAAACATACAGGAGAGCACCGAATTCTTGGATTTATTAATCACACAATCTGATAATAAATATATATGTGAGACATTTTGTAAATCCACAGCTAGAAATAGTTATATCGATTTTTCTAGCTGTCACCTGCCGAAATGGCAGACAATGGCATGACAAATGTTCCCTCTGGTCAGTTCCGTAGGATTAAGCGGAACTGCACAGAGGGACATACTTTTGAGATGGAAGCCATTGAGATGAAAAGACAATTTATTGAGAAGGAATATCCTGAAAACTTAGTGGAGGAGTCACTCAACCAAATTAGGAAATTAGATAGAAGAGAGTTCTTTAATAAGGAGGACAATAAAGATAAAAATGAGATGGATAATGAGGAAGATAAAACACTAAATAAAGAAGCCATGAGAGTTGTTCTTCCATTTAATGAGAATTATAGGAACATTCAGAAAATTATTAAAACCCATTGGCACCATGTGTTGAATGACAAAATTGTGGGACACTTACTCCCGACTGTTCCGACGATTACCTTCACTAGGGCACTCAATCTAGGTATCAAGGTGGCCCCTACCGTAAAACCGTGGAAACAGAATAAGTTGAGTTTTTCAGGAACTTGGCTGAGTTTGAAGGGTTTTTATAAATGTGGAAGGTGTATGGGTTGTAGAATGAATAAAAAACCCCGCCTGACGACTAATGTCCCCTCGACTCAGAACAACTATAATTGGGAGATAGAAGATTGTCTTACATGTGACTCCAGTGGAGTTATCTACCTTCTCCAGTGCCCCTGTAACAGACAATATATAGGACGTACCAAGAGGCCATTCAAAAAAAGAGTGGCCGAACATATTGCCAACATCAGGAAGGGGTACGATAAACATTCCCTATCTAAACATTATAAAGAGATGCATAATCAGGATCCATCAAGTCTGGTGTTTACGGCACTGGAGAAGGTGGAGAAACACTGGAGAGGCGGTGATTTTATCAGACAAATGTCTAGGATAGAATCCAGACGCATTTATGAATTTGGATCTCTACAACCGAAAGGCCTTAATTCGGAGTTGGAAATTTTTGGATTTATGTAGGTTGGATGTCTCGTGGCCGACGGCACGTCGCATGCTAGGCCGTCTATCGGCACTGCGACGTGTCCTTGGCTCCGAGATACCCACCCTTCTTTCTCTATCAAATCCGAATAATTGTATCAAACTCTAGGATTCCTATGAAACTTTCAAGATTCCTCACATTTATTATTTATTGTTTTATATTCTTATATTGATATTTTAATCTTGAAAATTTGTTTAATAATATTTTATTATAAAAAGTCATTTTATAAGTGTTGGCAATCAGATATCAAGTTTATATTTCACATAATGATATATCACACCAATTGGGACATCTGGGCCAAAAAACGCATGTGTCCCCAAAAAAACGCATAAAAAACGCATGGAAACTGCAAGAGGAAAAAAAAAAAAAGAGAAAAAAAAGGAAAAAATATATATATATATATATATATATTTTTTTTTTAAATCAAGGCTGTATAGAATTATCCCTTGATTATGTGGGAGGATTCCCTTGCAAACTGGGAGTAGCATGAACAACAGGTGTCCGAGATTTGGGAAGCAATCAAAGGAATGGATAAAAATGGAGGCAGAGCAGGCAGACACTTGACCACTGAGGAAGGGAGAGTGAATCTACCCGTAACGCGTATGGTGAAACAAGTGATGTACCTGCATTGAAAAGCCTCCGATAATACTGTATGGCCATACAGAAGAAAATCTCTACAGTAAAGGATTAACTATTCTTATCGTCGAAAGCTGCACCAAAGGAAATTGCGGAACAGAGTGGCAACTCCTGCGATCTCTGGAACTCCCGCGAAATTTAAACCAGCTTGCTGTATGGAGCGACTGAATAAGCCGGCAAATATTTAAAGCTCCATTGAAGCAATAGGGAGACAGCAGACGCTAGACGGTAAGCCAAACATCGATTTAAAGTTTTCTCCAATCCAAAGCTCATATCGACCATAAAAGGATATGCTATAAGAGACTTTTCACATTATCAGGATTCCTGTGGACACTTTATGAACATGTTGCGCTCCCAGTGAATACACCTACAACATTTTCAGTGACATTCAGTTTCCCAAATTGGGATAGAGCGCTAGAAGATAATACCCCCTCTTTCCCAAATAACAGCATATACTTGAAGTTTCTTGGTGTGATATATATTATTGAATTTATCGACACTATTGAGTCATATGAATATAGTGTTGATCATATCTACCACAATAAAATAATACTCCTTACAGTGCCCCCAATAATAATGCACCCTATTGTGCCTCTTATAATAATGCCACCACAATGTCTAATAATAATGTCTTCAGTAATGGCTAATAATAATGTCTTCAGTAATGTCCCTATAATGCCCCCAGTAATGTCCACCTCACTGTGCCCGAGGAACAAAAAAAATTAAAGAGTCCCATTTGCTGACGCAGTCTGAGATGCAATTTTTCAATATACTTTATCGTTTGCCCTGCACATTTAACAAAAAAATGGCAGTTACACAAATATATCCTGTATATATAAAAACCATGCAGAAATGTGTATATACACACACTAGTAAATACAGGCACATACTGTACATCACATGTTATTACATACAGTAAGATACTGTACATCACACATGTTATTGCATACATGCACATACTGTACATCACACATGTTATTGCATACATGCACATACTGTACATCACACATGTTATTGCATACATGCACATACTGTACATCACACATGTTATTGCATACATGCACATACTGTACATCACACATGTTATTACATACATGCGCATACTGTACATCACACATGTTATTACATACATGCACATACTGTACATCACACATGTTATTATATACATGCACATACTGTACATCACACATGTTATTATATACATGCACATACTGTACATCACACATGTTATTACATACAGGCACATACTACACATCACACATGTTATTACATACAGGCACATACTGTACATCACATGTTATTACATACAGGAAGATACTGTACATCACACATGTTATTGCATACATGCACATACTGTACATCACACATGCTATTACATACATGCACATACTGTACATCACACATGCTATTACATACATGCACATACTGTACATCACACATGCTATTACATACATGCACATACTGTATTTACATACAAGCACATACTGTACATCACACATGTTATTGCATACATGCACATACTGTACATCGCATATGTTATTATATACATGCACATACTGTACATCGCATATGTTATTACATACAAGCACATACTGTACATCACACATGTTATTACATACAGGCACATACTACACATCACACATGTTATTACTAGAGATGAGCGAATTTATTGAAAATTCGATTCGGCTGCTTTGCCGAATAAAAATAAATAAATTGCTTTGTGACGAATTACCATTTTTTTGGTACGTAGCGGGTTCAATGATACAGGGAGCTGCGATAGTGCCGCCCCCGTCATTGTACCCCTCAGATGATCGCAGCATCTGAGTGCAAAATTAACAATAAAAAAATATATTTAATCAAACTTACAACCTCCATATGCTCGCGACGGGCTGGCGCCGCCATCTTGCTTGAAGATCTCAGCCGAAATCCTGTGCAGCGCGAGATTATGTCATCACACCGGCTGGCGTAGTGACTTATGATGTCATTATGCCAGCCGGCGTTATGATGTAATCTTGCGCCGCACGGGATTTCAGCCGAGATCTTCAAGCAAGATGGAGGCTGGCGGCCCGTCGCGAGCAAATGAAGGAGGTAAGTTTGAATTTTTGGGTTTTTGATACTATTTCAGGTTAAATCGTTTCGCTGACACGAACCACTAGGAAATTCGGCTTCTAGGCGAATCAAATTTATCCTGAAATTCGGATCGAAATCCTTCTTTGTGGGATTTGATTCGCTCATCTCTAGTTATTACATACAGGCACATACGGCACATCACACATGTTATTACATACATATAAACATCACATATGCACTCACTTTTATGCAGGATTCCTGGGGCTCCATCATGCAGTGGAAGGGAATCCTGCAGCTAGAGGGGTAGGCACAAGGCAGGACTGAGCACCCTCTACCAGGCCATATCTAACACTGCATCCCCTTTCTCTCTGACCTCAGCCCAGAATACAGAGGTGCTTCATTTACACCAGCTCTGGCTGTTTAAAGGGAACCTGTCATGAACTTCATGCTACCCATACTAACGGCAGTATAAAGTGGAGACTGGTGAATTGATTTCAGCGGTGTGTCATTTATAAGTTACAAGTAAGTGGTTGCCGAGAACCAACATCACAAACCTTGAAGACTGGGCCTGGAAAAGAGTCACGGCCACCTGAGAAGTGTCATGGTTATTCATGAATTCCTGCTCTCCCTGTCTACCTGCTGATGACTGACAGGCTTCTACCTAGTTTTCTCCCTTTCTGTCTAGGAGAGAACTGCCAATCATCAGCAGATGGTGAGAGAGCAGGAGATTATGTATAACCAGGACTCTTCTCAGGTAGATCTGACTCTTTTCGAGGCCTGGGCTGCAATGATTATGATGCTGGTTCTCAGCAACCACTTACATTTAGCTCATGAGTGACACACCGCTGAAATCGGCATTTCTGTCAGTATTTTATACTGCCCTCAATGAGGTCAGCATAAAGTTGATGACAGGTTCCCTTTAAACACCAGCAGCTGTGTAAATACGAGGGTAAGGGTTAACAGGGCACCAGCTATCCAAGGGGAAGGGGGAACTGACCAGCAGTTCTTACTGCAATGTCGGCTCCTCTGACCAGGAACAGGCTGAGAAGAGGAGTCTTCTTATGATGTCTTCAGGCTGCTGTGTGCGGGACTCCACGGCTGGCAGCATGATTAGACGTCACCACTAGCACTGCTGCACATTGGCTGCCTGCTACAGAAGTCAGGAGACTAAAGGACACTTTACAGATGGAACGGAGGATGCAGTTGGAGGAGCGATTTCACAGTAGGGGCTGGTTGTCAATGTGTAATACTCCACTAGATGGCGCCGCCTAAGTCCACTGCCTCTCATCGCCTCCTTGATGGTGCGTCCCTGCAAATACCCTACTGGTATTGTCAGTATAAACAGTGCAGCAGGATACAATGTCTTGCAAAAGTATTCATTTTTACCCCCCTTGGTGTTTTTCCTGTTTTGTTTCATTATAACCTGAAAATAAAGTTGAGTTTATTTATTTTATGTAATGGATCAGACAAAGTAGCCCACATTATAACAGTGTAGTAAAAAAAAAAACTAATACAAGGCACTTACTAATGTATTGTGAATGTCCACATTGCCTTCTTTGCTGGCTTGATTCAATTTTCCATTTAATTATGCACTGCTTGTTTCCGCTGCTTGTTTCCGCTGCAGAGCAGTGTCAAGGTGGCAGGGACAGGAGCTGCGCATGTGTGCCTATGCATGCTTCTGCGGTCCTGGACACAAGAGAGGCCAGCATTTAACATGTAGTTAAAGGGCTTCTGTCACCCCCAAAACCCTAACACTAAAATCTACCTGTTATGTGCCATGACGGCTACCATATAATTCAGCGAGTGTAGGTTCCACATGCATGTGGAACCTACACTCGCTGAATTATATGGTAGCCGTCATGGCACATAACAGGTAGATTTTAGTGTTAGGAACCCGTCTTACAGAGATCGCCTTGACATGCGGCAGACGGGCTCAAATAATTTTGTACAAAATGATTTGCCAAGCATCTCTAACTTATTAGTATAGCATTTGCAATTATTATGCAATTTTGTACTTTATTTGGTTTGCAGTGAGCTGTTGCATTGCATGTTTTTTTTTAACAGTCTTGTTCTCAGCCATAGCAACGTGCCCCTGCGCTTTGGGATGTGCTAACTGACCCCCTTTTTCTTTGCAGTTTGTGCTGGAGGTGTGGCTGCCTCCTTAGTCGTGCACTTCTGATCAGCTCGTCTGCCCCATAGGCTGATTTTAATTAGTGTGAGTATATAGCTTGGCCTTCTCCCCCTCATTCACTGGAAGCCATTTGGCACCAGAAGAGAGATATAGTTTGTGGACTCTCATTGCATTCTTTGGTGGCCATTTGGCACCAGGAGTGGTGTGGAGTGGGCCCGGCATTCATGTTGGTACCTGCATTCCTTGGATATAATGGAGGCCATTTTGGCACCAAAAATGACAGAAAGTAAAGCAGGCCCAGCATGCATGTGGAACCTACACTCCCTGAATTGTATGGTAGCCGTCATGGCACATAACAGGTAGATTTTAGTGTTAGGAACCCGTCTTACAGAGATCGCCTTGACGTGCGGCAGACGGGCTCAAATAATTTTGTACAAAATGAGTTGCCAAGCATCTCTAACTTATTAGTATAGCACTAGCAATTATGATGCAATTTTGTACTTTATTTGGTTTGCAGAGAGCTGTTGCATTGCATGTTTTGTTTTACAGTCTTGTTCTCAGCCATAGCAACGTGCCCCTGCGCTTTGGGATGTGCTGACTGACCCCCTTTTTCTTTGCAGTTTGTACTGGAGGTGTGGCTGACACCTCAGTTGTGCACTCCTGATCAGCTCGTCTGCCACATTGGCTGATTTTAATTAGTGTGAGTATATAGCTTGGCCTGCTCCCCCTCACTCACTGGAAACCATTTGGCACCAGGAGAGATATAGTTTGTGGACTCTCATTGCATTCTTTAGTGGCCATTTGGCACCAGGAGTGGTGTTGAGTGGGCCCGGCATGCATGTTGGTACCTGCATTCCTTGGATATAATGGAGGCCATTTTGGCACCAAAAATGACAGAAAGTAAAGTAGGCCCAGCATGCATGTGGAACCTACACTCCCTGAATTACAGGGAGTGCAGAATTATTAGGCAAGTTGTATTTTTGAGGATTAATTTTATTATTGAACAACAACGATGTTCTCAATGAACCCAAAAAACTCATTAATATCAAAGCTGAATATTTTTGGAAGTAGTTCTTAGTTTGTTTTTAGTTTTAGCTTTTTTAGGGGGATATCTGTGTGTGCAGGTGACTATTACTGTGCATAATTATTAGGCAACTTAACAAAAAACTAATATATACCCATTTCAATTATTTATTTTTACCAGTGAAACCAATATAACATCTCAACATTCACAAATATACATTTCTGACATTCAAAAACAAAACAAAAACAAATCAGTGACCAATATAGCCACCTTTCTTTGCAAGGACACTCAAAAGCCTGCCATCCATGGATTCTGTCAGTGTTTTGATCTGTTCACCATCAACATTGCGTGCAGCAGCAACCACAGCCTCCCAGACACTGTTCAGAGAGGTGTACTGTTTTCCCTCCTTGTAAATCTCACATTTGATGATGGACCACAGGTTCTCAATGGGGTTCAGATCAGGTGAACAAGGAGGCCATGTCATTAGATTTTCTTCTTTTATACCCTTTCTTGCCAGCCACGCTGTGGAGTACTTGGACGCGTGTGATGGAGCATTGTCCTGCATGAAAATCATGTTTTTCTTGAAGGATGCAGACTTCTTCCTGTACCACTGCTTGAAGAAGGTGTCTTCCAGAAACTGGCAGTAGGACTGGGAGTTGAGCTTGACTCCATCCTCAACCCGAAAAGGCCCCACAAGCTCATCTTTGATGATACCAGCCCAAACCAGTACTCCACCTCTACCTTGCTGGCATCTGAGTCGGACTGGAGCTCTCTGCCCTTTACCAATCCAGCCACGGGCCCATCCATCTGGCCCATCAAGACTCACTCTCATTTCATCAGTCCATAAAACCTTAGAAAAATCAGTCTTGAGATATTTCTTGGCCCAGTCTTGACGTTTCAGCTTGTGTGTTTTGTTCAGTGGTGGTCATCTTTCAGCCTTTCTTACCTTGGCCATGTCTCTGAGTATTGCACACCTTGTGCTTTTGGGCACCCCAGTGATGTTGCAGCTCTGAAATATGGCCAAACTGGTGGCAAGTGGCATCTTGGCAGCTGCATGCTTGACTTTTCTCAGTTCATAGGCAGTTATTTGGCGCCTTGGTTTTTCCACACGCTTCTTGCGACCCTGTTGACTATTTTGAATGAAACGCTTGATTGTTCGATGATCACGCTTCAGAAGCTTTGCAATTTTAAGAGTGCCGCATCCCTCTGCAAGATATCTCACTATTTTTGACTTTTCTGAGCCTGTCAAGTCCTTCTTTTGACCCATTTTGCCAAAGGAAAGGAAGTTGCCTAATAATTATGCACACCTAATATAGGGTGTTGATGTCATTAGACCACACCCCTTCTCATTACAGAGATGCACATCACCTAATATGCTTAATTGGTAGTAGGCTTTCGAGCCTATACATCTTGGAGTAAGACAACATGCATAAAGAGGATGATGTGGTCAAAATACTCATTTGCCTGATAATTCTGCACGCAGTGTATATGGTAGCCGTCATGGCACATAACAGGTAGATTTTAGTGTTAGGAACCCGTCTTACAGAGAGTCTTGTTCTCAGCCATAGCAACGTGCCCCTGCGCTTTGGGATGTGCTGACTGACCCCCTTTTTCAAGGCACTTACTAATGTATTGTGATTGTCCATATTGCCTCCTTTGCTGGCTGGATTCATTTTTCCATCACATTATACACTGCACGTTTCCATGGTTATGACCACCCTGCAATCCAGATACCAGGTCATGGCCATCATAGAAGCAGGGTTTTTTCCTATAGTGTACAAGCATGGCCCCCACAGCTGGATTACAGGGTGTTTGTAACCCCTGGATACAAGCAGTGTATAATGTGATGGAAAAATGAATCAAGCCAGCAAAAGGAAGCAATATGGATGATAATAATACATTAGTATGTGTCTTGTAATAAATTTGTCTAAATAACAAACGCCATTTGCTGAAGTGAGACATCCCCTTTAATAAATTAAAACTGAAAAGTTGTAAATTAGCTGTGGACCATTTAACTTCCGAAGTCACATAATTAGCTAAATAAGGTCCTACTATGTGCATTCAAACATCACATGATCTGTTATATGAAGCAAGTATAAATACACCTGTTCTGAAAGACCACCAAGTCTACAGGCTATAGCACTTGAATAGGACTAGCAGTTGTAATAACACTGCACCGCTGCTACTATCTAGATAGTGTGCTGTCAACATTGAATAGGGGACAGTGCTCACAAGAGCGCTGTTACCCCTTTCAACAGCTGATCAGCGGGAATGCTGAGACCGACCTTTAATGATCTGCTATGGATTAGCTATCCTGAGGATAGCTCATCAATGTCGGATCAGTGCACCACCCCTTTAATTACTCTAAATATGTTCTTGGTTACTGTCGTATACAGTGCTGTGTGGCGGAATAATTATGCAACTGTCTTTATTCTTTTGTCCACAATTATACAGCAAATGCAGATAGCTGGCTCAGATGAGCTGCACATGTGGATGCTCGGCGGACACCCTCCAAGATCCAGTCCAAAAAAATCCAGAGCTGGGACCTGTATTCCCACTGCCCCAGAGCAGGCTCTACCCAATTCTCCCAACATTTTAGGTTGTCCGACAGCTTTAGTACACCCATCAGCGACATGTTTTGCAGTCACAGCCGATGCTTATTCAGATCACGGACACCACGGCCTAAGTGCATGTATCCAACTCCAACCAGCAACAACCCCATCCTCCTCCAGTAAGTGTCCTAAGTACCCCAATGCTGCCCCTTGGTTTGAGATGGTCCCCCTGAGAACACTTCCCCCAGTGCTAACTGTGCATTGCTGGATGTATTTGAGGCCAAAACTGCTCATCTGGGAGTACACCTAAGACACCCCCATGAAGACAGCACCACTGGGTCTACCCATCACTATCCACGCAATGGTGGTAGTGGCTGGGAGAACAGTGGCTTAATTGATGCTCTAATTACCAATCTCGTACCTGGCTAAATGTAGAGATAAGGTCCGGCCAGCACGTCTCACCTCATGGTTCCGGGGTCTGGATGAGCATGGTGTGTGTACACGTGGACTGTGTCTTCCCTGGCGCCCCTCCTGAATTTTCCTGTAATGCCACAGGATCTGGAAGTTGAGGGAGTCCATTCCAGGTGCACTATTCTGATCCCTTAACAAAGTTAATATGCACCTTAAAAAACCATAAAAATAAATACACCTTATAAAACTCAACGTAACTAGTGCTTAGTGGTGGAAAAAGTTGGCATCGCTCAGAGCTGTGGATTCCACACTAAGTTCATTAGTCTAGTAATCTTTAATCCATAACCAGCTCTTCACAAATGCCTTTTTCAAAACTTTAAAAATAAAAAAAAATACATAGATTGGGAAGGGGGCTAACAATGTTTCCATGATAACTTTAAAGGGGTTGTCCAAGTTAATTAAAAGTCTCTGACAAGCCTAACAATAGCATAAAATGAAAAAAAAAGTTCTACCCACCCATTTCTCCAGCTATTTTCTCTTTGGTGTTGATCAGGTCTTCATGCTGCTGCCTGTTTACAAACTGCAGAGGTCATGTGCCAATACAAGGCATGTGACCACTGCAGCCAATCACTGTCTTTAGCGTTAGACTGATAAAATAAACAAGACTGTCTGTCTTTTTCAGCTGTATTTATATGACAACAAGATATTATAACAACAAGATTTTACAAAAAAAAAAAACTTTTCAAGCTCATCTTTTTATATTTACTTTGCCCGAAGAAGTCCCAAACCAGAGCCATACTTGCTGGGACCTTAGGCAAGAAGCTGTCTTCAATGTTTTTTGCTACTAGCAATCTCAGTAACAATGCAAATGTATTATTTAACCATGTCAAAAGTCAGCGAAACTTGCCACAGGCATTTCAATACATTATCTGAATATATGTCTCATCTCAGTTTGTATTTTTCTTCTCTAGAGCTATTACAATTGTCTTCTTCATTCTACTTCACGTCAAAGTATTTTCCTATATTCAGATTAATCAAAAGATTAAATGTAATAATTGGACTCCGATATTGCATCCTACACAAAATATTGTATTAAAATGTTTTTTATTTTACTTTACTTTAAAATTAAATTGTAAATTTAAAATTTTACTTTACTTTACTAGGTTTCCTAGAAAGATCACATGATATCGACACTGCTGCACATATGTGACGCGGGGGCTAAATTGTAAGATAAAGCATCTGGCTGCTGACAGATCAGGGCACACATCTGAATTATTCCATTAACAATAAACCATCATGATGTGTTAGTAAATGAACATTTAACTGAAGAACCAACTGCAAAAAGCACAGAGACCATCAAAGTTTACATTAAAACTGGCAATCTATAGCATTTTTAAAGACAGTACAGCACTGACTTCACACTGGACCTCAAAGATCTTGGAAGAGGCAGCATCTTGTGTACCTCACTATTCTTGATCCCAGATTCTGGAACCTTGATTTTCAAATGAAATACTAAATTTATTTTTATTTGAAAACTGACTAGATCACTGAGCAACAGTTCAGTCCTTTTTCGCCTTAGCCCAGGTAGGACGCTTCTGATGTTATCTCTGGGTCATGAGTGGCTTGACACAAGGAATGCGACAGTTGTAGCCCAGGTCCTGTGTGGTGGCTCTTGAAGTACTGACTCCAGCAGGAGTTCACTTCTTGTGAATCTGACCCAAATTCTTGAAAGCCTTTTGCTTGCACACCATTTTCTACCACACTTTTTCCTTCCACTTAACTTTCCATTAATATGCTTGGATATACTGTAGCACTCTGTGAACAGACAGCTTCTTCAGCAATGACCTTTTGTGACATACCCTCCTTGTGAAGGGTGTCAATCACTGTATTCTGGACAGCTTTCAAGTCAGCAGTCTTCATCATGATTGTGTAGCCTACTGAACCAGACTGAAGGACCATTTAAAGGCTTAGGAAACCTACAGGAGTTTACAATATTCAAATTTTCTGAGATACTGACTTTGTTTTTCATTAGCTGTAAGCCATAATCATCAACATTAAAATAAATAAATACTTAAACTATCACTCAGTGTGTAATGAATCTACAGTATGAGTTTCTCTTTATGAATTGAATTACTGAAATAATTAAACTTTTCAATGATATTTTAATTTATTGAGATGTACTTGTAATTATTAGTATTTTTATTTCTAAGTCACTATAAAATATTGGTGTTTGAAAATTTTTCCGGGTAGTTAAAGGTTAAGTTGATCAAATGGAATAATCAAAATTGTGACAGTGCGATATAAGATACATAAATCACAAAACAAGTTTTCTAGGCGAGAAGCTGGGGATAAGGTCACCTCCTAGCTAATCCCTAACTGCTCTCCCTATTCTGCTTTGCCCACATTCAGACCTTGAAGGTAGGAATAATGTGTCCTCGTGCCTGGGCTGAGAATACCCTAGAATCCCTGAGATGGTAAAAGGGGAAAAAGGGACAGCCTGCTCCCTCAGAACCATGAGGGGACAGACGACACACAAAAGCCTAGACAACAAACCAAAGAAATAAGAAACCAACTTATCTTATCTGAGCCGGAAAAGCCAATCCTTCACTCCTTACTTCCACAGACTGACTGAAGCTATAACCCGCACGGCACCCTGGGAATGAAAGTAATTTAAGCCAATGACCCCACCCAGAGCAGCTGAAGGAAGGCGGATCTAGCACGACTCCAAAACAAAACAAATTATAAGACACGTGCTGACAGACCTCCGCACATCGTCTGAGCAGGGCATGACAACCGCACAGAGGAAACAACTACACACTTCAGGCTCTGGATTCAGCCTCTGCCTTCTCCACACACAGGACCCCCGACACCGACCACGCACCGGCTCCCATCAACACTGAGCGGTGACAACACGAGGACCCTCCGCTCCTCCTCTCAAGGGATCTCACCACCCCAATATCGGCGTCCTCTGCGTCCTCAGCAGACCTCAGTCATCAGCAGTCATCGGCAAGCGCGGCATCCTCCATCAAACACCTTACGGCAAGCAGCAGCAGCAAACGAGCAGGCAAGCGGGGCAGGGGGGTGGGGCGGAGCCTAGCGTCCGATGTCAGACGCTCACATGCCGCTCCGTTGTGATCCTGACTCTAGTTAACCTGGGGCCGATGTCATGTCCCCGTGACGGCGACGATCCATTCGGATGTCTGGCATATCAACTTTCGATGTAATTGTCAGCTCAAAACCATTGCAAACTACGGGTAACAGGGAATCAGTGTTTGATTCCGGAGAGGGAGCATGAGAAACGGCCACCACATCCAAGGAAGGCAAGCGGGTGGCGCACAAATCACACACTCCTGACTCGTGGAGGTAGTGACGATAAATAACATCACAGAACTCTTAAGATGCCCTGTTATTGGAATGAGTAATAAAAAATGACAGGGAATGTCACTGCGGTATTTTGGATGATGAAACGTTATACAGGAGAGGCCCTGCTGCTGCTTTGTTAACTCTAGATAACTTCTGCCTGATCTCACGTTCCCGTGACATCTACGATCCATTTGGATATCTTCACTATCAACTTTCGATGTAACAGTCAGCTCAAAACCATTGTAACTACAGGTAACAGGGATTACGTGTTTGATTCCGGAGAGGGAGCCTGAGAAACGGCTATGGCTACCACATCCAAGAAAGGCAGCATGCGTGCAAATTACCTATTAGGTATAATTAGCTGACGGCCTGCATGTGAGCTGACCCTTTAAAAGATTTGAGTTGCGGGCCTGCTAGTGAGCTGAGGTGGAACCGAAAAACCCAACTTGATTATGATGGCTGCATTAATCTGCAGGTGACCTTCATACAGCTCTACAGATTTGTTTCCATCTGCATCTTTCTCAACAATCTGTGGCATCAGTCTTTTATCCAGACTCTGTCATTGTGCCACTATGTGGCCTCCTCATGTTGCCATCTCCACACCATGTCACCTTGCCACTCATTTTTGTCACCATGCTGCTGCTGATGCTGCTTAAAAGGCATTAAACTGATCACTAGGCCCACAATTTAATTAAGGTTTTGGTATCGATAAACCCAACTTGCTTTTGTGGGCTGCATCAGTGGCATAGCTAGAAATGACTGGGCCCCACAGCAAATTTTTGAATGGGGCTCCATCCCACAGTAATTTTTTTAGCGACCCCTTTCTTTCATGCTGCCCCCAATCCTGTGGCTAGTAAAGATCCCTCTCTCAGACCAGGGCCGGCAGCTGTTCCATCTGTTTTATACACTGTCTATACTGTCACTGTATATAATTTCATTGTGTAATACTGTTGAGTGGGCCCTGGGACCAAATCTTTTAGTCCTCCTCCTCCTGGATGGGCCCCTTCGGGGGCTTCCCCTATAGCTACGCCCCTGGTCTGCATTAATCTGCAGGTGATCGTCATACAGCTCCACAGATATGCTTCCATCTGCATCTTTCTAAGCAATCTGTGGCCTTAGTCTTTTATCCAGACTCAATCATTGTGCCACTATGTTGCCATCTCTATAGTATGTCACCTTGCCTCTCATTTTTATCACCATGCTGCTGCTGATGCTGCTTAAAGGGCCTTAAACTGATCACCAGGCCCACAATCTAATTAAGGTTTTACGCACAAAACCAAAGTGAAAAATCGATTTTATAGGAAAAATTGATTGAAAAGATTCTTTCCTGTATATTTTCTTGTATACAGGGAGTGCAGAATTATTAGGCAAGTTGTATTTTTGAGGATTAATTTTATTATTGAACAACAACCATGTTCTCAATGAACCCAAAAAACTCATTAATATCAAAGCTGAATATTTTTGGAAGTAGTTTTTAGTTTGTTTTTAGTTTTAGCTATTTTAGGGGGATATCTGTGTGTGCAGGTGACTATTACTGTGCATAATTATTAGGCAACTTAACAAAAAACAAATATATACCCATTTCAATTATTTATTTTTACCAGTGAAACCAATATAACATCTCAACATTCACAAATATACATTTCTGACATTCAAAAACAAAACAAAAACAAATCAGTGACCAATATAGCCACCTTTCTTTGCAAGGACACTCAAAAGCCTGCCATCCATGGATTCTGTCAGTGTTTTGATCTGTTCACCATCAACATTGCGTGCAGCAGCAACCACAGCCTCCCAGACACTGTTCAGAGAGGTGTACTGTTTTCCCTCCTTGTAAATCTCACATTTGATGATGGACCACAGGTTCTCAATGGGGTTCAGATCAGGTGAACAAGGAGGCCATGTCATTAGATTTTCTTCTTTTATACCCTTTCTTGCCAGCCACGCTGTGGAGTACTTGGACGCGTGTGATGGAGCATTGTCCTGCATGAAAATCATGTTTTTCTTGAAGGATGCAGACTTCTTCCTGTACCACTGCTTGAAGAAGGTGTCTTCCAGAAACTGGCAGTAGGACTGGGAGTTGAGCTTGACTCCATCCTCAACCCAAAAAGGCCCCACAAGCTCATCTTTGATGATACCAGCCCAAACCAGTACTCCACCTCCACCTTGCTGGCGTCTGAGTCGGACTGGAGCTCTCTGCCCTTTACCAATCCAGCCACGGGCCCATCCATCTGGCCCATCAAGACTCACTCTCATTTCATCAGTCCATAAAACCTTAGAAAAATCAGTCTTGAGATATTTCTTGGCCCAGTCTTGACGTTTCAGCTTGTGTGTCTTGTTCAGTGGTGGTCGTCTTTCAGCCTTTCTTACCTTGGCCATGTCTCTGAGTATTGCACACCTTGTGCTTTTGGGCACTCCAGTGATGTTGCAGCTCTGAAATATGGCCAAACTGGTGGCAAGTGGCATCTTGGCAGCTGCACGCTTGACTTTTCTCAGTTCATGGGCAGTTATTTTGGGCCTTGGTTTTTCCACACGCTTCTTGCGACCCTGTTGACTATTTTGAATGAAACGCTTGATTGTTCGATGATCACGCTTCAGAAGCTTTGCAATTTTAAGAGTGCTGCATCCCTCTGCAAGATATCTCACTATTTTTGACTTTTCTGAGCCTGTCAAGTCCTTCTTTTGACCCATTTTGCCAAAGGAAAGGAAGTTGCCTAATAATTATGCACACCTAATATAGGGTGTTGATGTCATTAGACCACACCCCTTCTCATTACAGAGATGCACATCACCTAATATGCTTAATTGGTAGTAGGCTTTCGAGCCTATACAGCTTGGAGTAAGACAACATGCATAAAGAGGATGATGTGGTCAAAATACTCATTTGCCTAATAATTCTGCACGCAGTGTATAAAGTGCAATTTCTGCCAAAAATTACAAGGAAGAGGCACTCCAATACAACCTGTATATCACATAAAAGAGGGCCTCATTCACATTGAGTTGCGGGCCTGCAGGTGAGCTGACCCTGTAAAAGATTTGAAACTAAGGGTGGTCTGGCTATCATCAACCTGTGTAATGTCTTCCCCCATTTCCACCTCTTCAACATGCAAAGTGTCTGCCTTAATTGTGAGCAGCGAGCATTTGAGAAGACACAGAAGTGGGATGGTAATGCTGATAATAGCGTTATCGCCGCTCACCATCTTTGTTGATTCCTCAAATTTGCGTAAAAACTCACAGAGGTCAGACATTCATGCCCACTCCTCGCTTGTGAATAGCGGAACATGACTGGAAAGGCAATGACTATGTTACAGCTGGTATTCCACAACTGCCCTCTGCTGCTCACAAAGCCTGGCCAACATGTGGAACGTGGAGATCAAGCCCGTGCTCACGTCGCACAACAGGCGGTGAGCCGGCAATTATAAGAGCTGCTGCAGCAATGACAGACCGGCGGAAGCTGTTGATGACTTGCGGAAATGGGCACACAAGCGGCGCACCTTCAACAGTAGCTCAGGCAAATTGGGGTATGTTTTGAGAAACCGCTGAACCACTAAGTTGAAGACGTGGGCAAGGCATAGGATGTGTGTGAGCTTCCCGAGCTCCAAAGCCGCCACCAATTTACGGCCATTATCAGACACAACCATGCCTGGTTCTAGGTTGAGTGGCGAGAGCAACAGCTCAGTCTGGTCTCTTATCCCCTGCCACAGCTCTGTGGTGGTGTGCTGTTTGTCACCTAGGCAGATCAACTTCAGCACGGCCTGTTGCCGCATCCCTACTGCAGTGCTACACTACTTTCAGCTACCGACTGATGACTGACTGGTGCTGCACGCGGATAGATTGGAGGTGGAAGTAGAGGAGAAGTGGGGGTTGGAGCCACTATTGTAGGTGGTGGTGGAAACCCTGATGGAATTGGGGCCCGCAATCCTTGGCGTCAGTAGCACCTGTGCCATCCCAGGGTACGAGTCGCTCCCGGCCTCCACAAGATTCACCCAGTGTGCTGTCAGGGAAATGTAGCGTCCCTGGCTGAAAGCACTTGTCCATGTGTGTGTGGTTAAGTGGACCTTCCCAGTAACTGCGTTGGTCAGGGCACAAGTGATGTTAAGGGACACATGTTGGTGTAAGGCTGGCACGGCACACCTTGAAAAATAGTTGCGGCTGGGGACTGCGTAACAAGGGATGGCCGCCAACATCAGGCTGTCAAAGGCCTCAGTTTCCACAAGTCTAAATGGCAATATTTCCAGGGCCAGTAATCTGGAAAGCTGCACATTTAGTGCTATGGCCTGTGGGTGGGTGGCTGGGTACTTGCGCTTTCATTCAAAGGCCTGGGGTATGGACATCTGTACTCTGTGCTGGGACACAGAAGTGGAAGTGCTAGCGAAGGTTCAGGTGCAGGGCGGGAGGCATTCTGGCCTGCGTCTTGGACAGGGGATTGACCAGCACGTAACACAGGGGAAGAGGAGGCAGTGGTGTGACCTGGAGACACAGATTGTGGACCCAGGCATTCGGCCCGCCGATTAGAGTGCTTTAATGCCATGTGGCGGATCATGCTGGTGGTGGTGAGGTTGCTAGTGTTCACGCCCCGGCTCATTTTGGTGTGGCACAGGTTGCAAACAAGTAGAAAGGCCGAGTATTGGCCTGCATTTGTGGGAGGGGCGCCCTGGCCTTTATCAGCTGCTCACCCCCCGTCATCAGGGCACGGATAGCAGCGGCAGTGTTCATTAAAATCAGACAAACATTGCTTGAGCGTTGTGAATATGGATCTCCTGAAGTTCTACCTGCAGGGGCACGAGGATACTTTCTTTTGTGATTTCCTAGTGTCTGGGTTTACCACGGGTTTCCACACAGGCCTAGTGGCATTACCTGAAGATACTCACGAGTGTAGAAACTTGCAATCTGCTTCACTGAACCCTGCTTCCATAGATAGGCTCTTACAGTTGGAATTAGTGAAGGGGTACATCATCGGGCCCTTTACAACATCCCCTTTCGAGCGGTGGAGGGTCAGCCCCATAGGGGTCGTGACAGGTAAGTTCAACAACAAAGAGAGACTGATATTCGATTTGTCGGCTCCTCATGGCACACATGCGCCTAGTCTTAATTCTCTCTTACCGGCAGAGAAGGTCAGTATGGTGTACGTCTCCATTGATCAGGCTATCGCACTGATCTTAGCAACAGGTCCCGGGGCCATTTTATTTAAAGCAGACATATCAGATGCGTTTAAGTTAATCCCGATCAGGCCAGAACTTTGGCAATGGCATGGGATCAAGTGGAATTCGTATTATTATTTTGCCACAAAATTGACTTTTGGGTCCCGTAGCAGCCCTTGGATTTTCAATCAACTGGCGAAAGCCCTACATTGGATCCTCGAAAAAAGGTTTGAGTGCGAACATGTGATACATTACCTGGACGACTTCCTGCTGATTGAGTCTCCTCAGGGCCCGCGAGGCAATCTCCAAAGTCTCCTAGCATGCTTCGTGCAATTAGGGATTCCCGTTTCTCCGAAAAAGGTTGATGGTCCTGCCACTGTCATTACTTTTTGGGCATTGTTTTGGATACAGGGAGCATGTCCGCCAGGTTACCTGTAGACAAGTTGGTCAGGGTCCGGGATATTATTCACACATTCGCTGTGGGCAGGGTCACTACAAAGGCACATCTTCAATCATTATTGGGCATGCTTAATTTTGCCATGCGCGTTATCCCTCAAGGTAGGTCTTTTGTAGCAAGGTTACTACCGCTCCTGTCAGAGGCCCCCTGTCAGGACAGTCCGGTGTTCCTGGATAATCAGGCACTAGCAGATTTAGTGATGTGGGACCATTTTTTAAGTCACTGGAATGGCATGTCCATGTTTATTCCAGCAATCTCAGATAACTCCCCCATCTTATTCTCCAGTGGGGCGGTGAACACAGGTTACGCTGCAATTTTTGGCCCCCATTGGCTAAACGGGACCTGGCCAAGGGAGTTTCTCGAGGCCACGGGAGTTCGTCAATCAGCGGAGGCGGGGCACTTGTATCCCATGGTGGCAGCGGCTTACGTTTGGGGTAGCCTTTGGTCAGGCCGTACCGTGGTCTTTACTTCTGGCAGTTCCTCCGTCATTACCATCCTTGAGAGTGGAAAAACGAAGTCACAACCGGCCATGGCCTTCCTTGGGCATCTGGTGCAGTTATCCCTCCAGCACCATTTCCTGGTCCACGGCTCCCTCATACATGATGATCAGACGGTAGCAGTTGACGCCCTAGCTAAGCATGATTACTCTCTGTTTTCCCAGGTCTGTCCCGAAGCCGACTCATCAAGGACCCCGTCTCCTCATCCCGCCTCGCTAATTCTCCACTAAACAAGTACCTAGCCGTTGCCCATGGGCTGTTTTCCCGGTCTCTTGCGGCCAATACCACCAAAGCGTACAACACCGGCTGGCGGCTGTACTGTACATTCCTACAAGAACTCGCGCCATGCGCTTTCGGTCATATCGACCGCATACTGTCCTTTATCAGATACTGTCATGTGCACAGGCACCTATCGTATGGCACCGTGAGGACTTACCTGTCAGGGGTGCAACATCATTTATCCCTTTCCCATCCTAATTTAACATCGTTGTTTTCCAGTCATGTGGTCAAGGCCACGTTGAAAGGTCTACAGAATAGTACCCCCGGTGTTAACTCCCGTAGACAGCCCATTTCTGACCAGATATTCAGAGACATGTCCGATTTGCTAGATTTAAGGCCCTTCGGGGCTCTAAAAAGCCTGGTAATCAAAGTGGCCATCTATTTGGCCTTTTACGGTTTCATGAGGCCAGGAGAGTTCTCCTCGTCATCACCCTGTAGGCCATTCCTAGCTCGTTGGCAGTTGGCCCCTAGCTCAGAGGGATTCATCCTCTCTCTACCCGTAACCAAGACTTCCCAGTCAGGCCCCCCTACCCGCATTAAATTCTTCCCTACAGCGCACAAATGGTGTCCAGTCCACGTACTTCAGCAGTTGTCTGGGGCTTTGGGCGCTCTCGGCCCTAAAACTCCCCTGTTGCCCTGCGGGACAGTAGCATTGTCCACCTCGCAGTTCGTCTCACATGTGCGTATCCTGGCAGGTAATTTAGGCTTGGATCCACTCACCGTGTCAGGTCATTCCTTTAGGATTGGGGCGGCATCTGCCGTGTCCAAGAATCAAGTGCCGGCTCACATTATTCGCAAATTGGGCCGGTGGCGCTCCTCCTGCTTTAATCGATATGTTCCCAACCCCACGGGGGAGATTGCATGCGCCTTTCAGACATTGGTGTTGTAATGTTTAATAAAGTGTCTTGCATTTCTTGCTGGGTTTTTGGCCTCTTTCAGGTATACTCCCGACGGTAACGGTTATGGCACAACTCAGACCGTTGACACCTTTTATGAGTTAGGTAGGTTAGGTTCTGTCACATATAGCCCCGATCAGATAGAAAGGCCGAGTATTGGCCTGCATTTGTGGGAGGGGCGCCCTGGCCTTTATCAGCTGCTTACCCCCCGTCATCAGGGCACGGACAGCAGTGGCAGTGTTCCCCTCCCAGCCCGCCCCCTTTTTCTTTACTCTTCCACAGGGTATGCCCTCTTTCAGGTATACTCCCGACGGTAACGGTTATGGCACAACTCAAACCGTTGACATCTTTATGAGTTAGGTAGGTTAGGTTCTGTCACATATAGCCCCGATCAAAACTATTCTTTTGTCGTCCGCATATTCCTCAAAAAAAGGCCATACTGCCGAACACCTACCCCTTGGCAAGGGGGTACTCCGTAGAACAGTTGCGGGCCTGTTCGGTGGTGCCCTCCTTCTACCTTTTGCCACCCCATTGCCTCTTCCAGCCTGTTGCAGTGCTGCATATCCCTCCCCTTCTGTACAGCTCTCCTCGCTCGACTTGTTGCCATCTCCCCAGGTTGGGGCAGTGACCTCGTCGTCCAGCACCTCCTCTTCCACTTCCTCACTCTGATCATCCTCCTGATTTGTTGACCTAACCCCAACCTCAGTGATTGACAACTGTGTGTCATCCTCTTCCTCAACTTCTTGAGACTGTAAATGCGGTTGAGTCATTGGCAAATGTGTCTCATCATCATCCACCTCATTAAACACTAATTGATGTTCCCCAGCGTCATGTTCTAGTAACTCTGAATGCTCAAGAGGTTGGTAATCGGGGCACAAGATCTCAGGTCCTTTTTTAAGCGTGCTTGGCGAGAAGGCCATATCAACTTATGGCAATGAAAAGAGGTCCTCGGAATATCCGAGTGGGGGATCACTTGTTTGGCCAGACTGAAAATGGTAGGAGAAATGAGGATCAGGGTGAGGATTGTGTGGACCAGACTCCTGGCTACTGAGACTGGACTTGGTGGAAAACAGGGTGGTGCTTAACCAACTGGATGCAATCCAATCGACCACCTGCTCGCACTGGGCTGACTTCAAGAGTGGTGTCCTGCGCCGCCCTGAAAACTTGGACATGAAGCTAGGTATCTTGGATGATTGTTTTTCTTGTGCTCTGGCAGCAGGCAGTTTTAACGCGCCCAGGGCCACGGCCTCTAAGTGCACCATCAGCATCACGGCCACTTCCGAATCCCTTAATGCTTGCCTTCTTCATATTAAATGTTATATGCATGGTTGACACACAAGATGTGGCACGGATGTCACAGTTCACAGCAAGCACAGTATATGGAAAAAGTACGTAAAAGTATAGAAAAAGGAAAATAGATTTCACTTATAATTTTACTATCTCTTGTCCTGACACACACACGCTATTGCAGCGCAGATGTGACAATTCATTGCAGACACCATTTATAGGCAAAGTGTGGATAAATGATGGAGAAAATATATTTGTTGTCACTAATATTTTTCCCCAAATCTGGGCCTGACACACAGACACTATTGCAGCACACATGAGACAATTCACTGCAGGGACCGTTTATAGGAAAAATTTGGATAAATTATGGAAAAAATATAATTGTTGTCACTAATATTTTTCCCAATATCTGGCCCTGACACACAGACGCTATTGCAGCAGAGATGTGACAATTCACTGCAGGGACCCTTTATAGGAAAAATTTGGATAAATTATGGAAAAAATATAATTGTTTTCGTTAATATTTTTCCCAATATCTGGGCCTGACACACTCACGCTATTGCAGCACAAATGAGACAATTCACTGCAGGGACCGTTTATAGGAAAATTATGGATAAATTATGGAACAAAAAATATATTTGTTGTTACTAATATTTTTTCCACTATCTGGGCCTGACACACAGATGCTAGTGCAGCTCAGATGTGACAATTCATTGCAGACACTGTTTATAGGAAAATTATGGATAAATTATGGAAAAATTATATTTGTTTTTCGCAAATATTTCTCCCAATATCTGGGCCTGGCACAATCACGCTATTGCAGCACAGATGAGACAATTCACTGCAGGGACCGTTTATAGGAAAATTATGGATAAATTCTGAAAAATATATATTTGTTGTCACTAATATTTTTTCCAATATCTGGGCCTGACACACAGACGCTATTGCAGCTCAGATGTGACAATTCATTGCAGACACTGTTTATAGGAAAATTATGGATAACTTATTGAAAAAATATATTTGTTGCCACTAATATTTTTCCCAATATCTGGGCCTGACACACAGACGCTATTGCAGCACAGATGTGACAAGATGTGACAATTCACTGCAGGGACCGTTTATAGGAAAAATGTGGATAAATTATAGAAAAATAAATATATTTGTTTTAGCTAATATTTTTCCCAATATCTGGCCTGACACACATGCTATTGCAGCGCAGATGTGACAATTCACTGCAGGGACTGTTTATAGGAAAATTATGGATAAATTATGGAAAATATATATTTGTTGTCACTAATATTTTTCCCAATATTTGAGCCTGACACACAGACGCTATTGCAGCACAGATGACACAATTGACTGCAGGGAACGTTTATAGGAAAAAAGTGGATAAATTATGGAAAAAATATTTGTTGTTACTAATATTTTTCCTAATATCTGGGCCTGACACATAGATGCTATTGCAGCACAGATGTGACAATTCACTGCAGTGACCGTGTACAGGAAAATTATGGATAAATTATGAAAAAAATATATTTGTCACTAATATTTTTCCCAATATCTGGGCCTGACACACAGCTGCTATTGCAGCACAGATGTGACAATTCACTGCAGGGAACATTTATATGAAAAATGTGGATAAATTATGAAAAAAATATAATTGTTTTCAATAATATTCTTCCTATCTCTGCCCCTGACACACAGAAGGTATTGCTAAACAGATGTCACAAGTCACTGCAGACACCCTCTATAGAAAAAGAATCGCAAAGTATGGAAAAAAAAATCGAAAACTACTTTGCAAGATTAAATTGCTGCCACCACAGACAATACTCCTTAAAAGGACTTTTGGGTCTTTGAAACGTTTTAAAATTGAATAAATTGCGATCACAAACTCCCTACACTATCTGTCCCTTCCTAAGCGCAGCTCTCCCTGACTCGCAATGAGCCGAACACGTGTCATCGGGTGCTATATAGGCGTTCCGGCCAGCCTATGACGCGTTCCGGCCAGCCAATCACTGTAATACCAGTAGCCAACATGGCTACTGGCATTACAGTGATGGCAGTACTTACCTGCACGTTTATTGGCTGCTTAGCAGCTGCGAAACATGCGGGGAGGAGACTCGAGCATGGCGCTTGAGCACATGTGGTACTCGGCCGAGTACTGGCATGTGCTGAGCATAGCGATGCTCGAGCCGAACAGTTTAACAGCTTTTTTGATCACTTTTATTACCTTTTCTGTGAAGTGAGGTGGGCAAAATTTCAATTTCATCGTAGTTTTTTCTTTTTATTTTTATGGCGTTTACCGTGCGGGGAAAGTAACATGACCATTTCAGAGATCAGGTCGTTACGGACGCGGTGATATCAAACATGTGTAGTGTATATATATATATATATATATATATATATATTCTTTTTTTTCATTTTTAATCAGTGATAAATGTGCGTCTAAAAGAAGAACACATTAACTAGCGGCAGGATGGATCCACCCGCTGGAATAGCCTGCTGGAGTCCCCTGCCGCTAGTTTGAAACGGGTGAAAATGCTTCAAACCCAGACACTGTAGCGTGTCTATAACCGGGTGAGCAATTCCTCCGCATGCGGTCCGCAGACAACGGCAATCCCCAGCAAAAAATGCGTACAATGGAGGATGCCAGGGCGGACCGCATGCACCACAAGAACATCTTACACAAAATTATACATTGTGCAGATAAAAAAATATACTGTAACGGATCTCCTAGCACCCCGACCGGGTACCTCCGACAATGGATGCTGCTAGCGCTTCCCGAGGACTCCAAGCACTCCACTTGACAGCGTAAGCGCTGCAGACCCCACGAACCGCCGAAGCTTGGTTGAGGTCTCGCAGTCTCCTACCCACCCTGGACCTACGACAAGGCTCCAGGCTCCAGTGGGTGAACCTCTCCTAAATCCAGAGAGCATGAACAGCTCTTACAAGAGCTAGGAGTTATAGCCAGGGGAGAATACAGCTTATAGCAATCCCCATACACATGAGACGAGGCTCTATGTTGAATCTAAAACAGGAACTCTTTATTGAACACGCAAGCATTGACTTATACACATTTTCCAACAAGGTTACCACCCCTGTGGACCTGGTTGGGAACTGAGGACATGACCTAGCAGCCAATCCTTTACAGCTTTACAGTTTAAACAATCCCATACAAAATCCTCCCCTCTGCCTGTGATACAATTACCTTACACAATGGGTTGATGTAATTATCACAGGCAGGAGAATACAACATTTTAAACAATGTCTTCTGTCCTGGAGACAACCGAGGAGTAATTCAATTATCTCTCAGGACAAAGGGAAATCGCCAATACACACATGGGGACAATAGGACAGACATCACTATTCAAATAAACAATGTCCCAACTAGAGTTGAGCGAACACCTGGATGTTCGGGTTCGAGAAGTTCGGCCGAACTTCCCAAAAATGTTCGGGTTCGGGATCCGAACTCGACCCGAACTTCGCCCCGAACCCCATTGAAGTCAATGGGGACCCGAACTTTTCGGCATTAAAAGGCTGTAAAATAGCCCAGGAAAAGGGGATAGGGAAATGAATTAATAAAAAATAAATAAAAAAACACGATATCAATTAGAGAATCAGGCTTCATGTCACCCACCACTGGAACAGGCCACTGTCAGATATTTTTAGGCCCCGGCACCCAGACAGAGGAGAGAGGTCCCATAGCAGAGAATCAGGCTTCATGTCATAGCAGAGAATCAGACTTCATGTCACCCACCACTAAAACAGGCCACTGTTCAGATATTTTTAGGCCCCGGAGCCCAGACAGAGGAGGGAGGCCCCATAGCAGACAATCAGGCTTCATGTCATAGCAGAGAATCAGGCTTCATGTCACCCACCACTGGAACAGGCCACTGTGAGATATTTAGGCTCCGTCACCCAGACAGAGGAGAGAGGTCCCATAGCAGAGAATCAGGCTTCATGTCATAGCAGAGAATCAGGCTTCATGTCACCCACCACTGGAACAGGCCACTGTCAGATATTTTTAGGCCCCGGCACCCAGACAGAGGAGAGAGGTCCCATAGCAGAGAATCAGGCTTCATGTCATAGCAGAGAATCAGGCTTCATGTCACCCAACACTGGAACAGGCCACTGTCAGATATTTTTAGGCCCCGGCACCCAGACAGAGGAGAGAGGTCCAATAGCAGAGAATCAGGCTTGGGTGTGTCTGCTGCCTGCAGCTGTGGTGATCAGACGTGTGCTAGGAGAGCTCCTGAACCTCCAGAGACTTCCAGGGTGATTTTTCCATCTGCTTCCCTTGTGATCGGATCCAGACTTGCGGGGAGTTTTTTCCATCTCTCCCCAGCCCAGGCCCTGCCTCTCCCTTGGGAGCTGGTAGGGTCCTGTGGCAATGGCATCCAGGAAGGGTGCCCCTGCTCCCCGGCCTCGGTCGGCGGGGAGTAGGGAGCTGCAGCGACCGGCCAGGAGTGACGACAGCGAGGGGGTAGTACCATCAGGACGTGGCAGAGACAGCCGAGTCCCCCCTGAGGACCTGAAGTCGCAGGCAGAGGATCAGGAGGTGTCGTCCCAGGTAGGTTGGGGGTCCAGGAGGGAGAGGGAGACCACCCAGACCTACAGCTCCCGCGTGGCATACCACCTCCATGAATTCAAGAGGGTGAGAAGGTGGACCTATCCTTATGGATAAACAGGCATGGCCTGCGAGCTTTCCGAGAGGAAAGGGGGGGCGAGACCACCTGGCCCCTGCCCACAATCGGCCCTGGGACCAGACGGAATGTAGTCTGTCTCAAGTGGAGAGGCAATGATGCCTGCCCTACGAGAAAGAGGGTGGTGGAGCTCCTGCTTGAGATGGGTTTCAGGGTGGCTGACATCTTCGCCCTGATACATCCTTATGGTTCCAAGGAGTTCGACATCAGCTTTGCCCGGCCGGAGGGCCTAGAGCTTTTCTGGTCTGGGTATGAGCTGGTGAAGAACTTACCGGATTGGAAGGGTTTTTTCGCTCAGGCGATAACCCGGCAGAACAACGTCAAGAAGGTGACCATTTTAACCTGTAACTAATCAATTTCTTGCGTTGATATTCTGACGTGGCTAAGCAGGTATGGGGATGTCCAGGGTGTACCATCCAAAAACCTGGACAAATTTGGCATTTGGTCGGGAGCCTGGACTTTCAATGTGAAGTTGAAATGTCTAGGAAGCACGGTTTCCCACATTCCATCCTCTGCCTTCATCGGCCGGGATAGGATCCTGGTTTTCTACAGGGGGCAACCTAAGCTCTGTCACAAGTGTGGCAGCCCTTCACACTTCAGCGCCAGCTGCCAAGTGCAGAAGTGCGCGTTGTGTGGAGGGACAGGTCACCTTGCCGCAACTTGTGAGGAGATTAGGTGCAACTTGTGTGGTGTGCTCGGACACCCATTTAGTCGCTGTCCCCTCTCTGAGGTCAATGCGGCCCGAGCTCATGCAGGAGTGGGTCGGGAGGTCTCTTTGGCTGAGGCGGGTGCTGGCGGAGACAGTCAAGTTAAGGGGTCAGTGAAGACCAAGAGCGGTCCGTCCCAGCAGAGGCGGAGGGAGAGACGCCAGGCGGAGAGGGAATAGAAGGAACCCCACCACAATGGGGTGATGTCTGCCCCTCCCCAAGTGGCTGACTCCCGTAGTTCAGAGACCCTAGGGGACAGGGAGCTAAGAGGGGAGATCAGGAGACTAGAACAAGCCGATGAGACCCAGTCTTTACACTACGAAAGTGCAGCAGAGGGTAGTGAGACTGGGTCTAACATCAATAGAAGGAAACGGTACTCCAAAAAAAAGAGCCCGACCAAAGTAGCCAGGGAAGGCGAAACCGGCTCCCCTCTAGAGCTCTCGAACCGGTATCTCACTTTGGATGAGACCGCCGCCTCCTCTTCATCTGAGGAGGAGGTAAGAAGTGGGGTACCGGGGGCGAAGGAGGGAGGGCTTTCAGGAGGCCCCGTGCCCCTCTCTGGTGAGGATGTAAGGTCCCCAGAAGAGGAGGCAAATCCGATTCCTGGAACTGAGAAAGCCAGGGGCGGTACGCTAGAGGGAGCGGTGGTGACAGATGGAATGTATACCACCGTCTCCCTCAAAAGAGGGCGTGCCGCTTTAGAGGATAGCCCCGGGAGGGGTAAGAAGGTTGGGAAGAAAGGAGGACATCTAGCTTAAACACCAAGTATGGTGGTACCCACTCAGCTGATACTGGCGGCCATTAATGTCGCCAGCATTAAATCTGATGCGGCTCGTTACACAGCCTTAGATTTTTTCAGCCGAGTTGAAGCTGATGTTTTATTTTTGCAAGAGACCAGACTTGGCAGAAGTCCATAAAGCGAAGAGGGAGTGGAGATCTGGGCCCTCCTTCTGGTCTCTTGCGGCTGAGCCGTATAGCGGAGTGGCGGTTCTTTTCACCGTACCGGTAGAATGCCGACGGGTGGTTGAACTAGAAATGGGGAGGTGTTTGATCTTGGATATCCTCATGAAGGGACAGGAACTGCGCCTGATCAATATCTACGGGCCCCAGTCCAGGTGGGGCAGGAAATGTCTCTTTATGAGGATCAAGCCTTTCCTTTTTACGAGCCGGCAAGTGGTCTTTGGTGGGGACTTTAACACTATCATAAGGTCCCAGGATAGGGGAGGCACCAGAGACCGGCTGACTTATGATAGTATAGCTCTAAACAATATAGCTAGTGAGGCTCGTCTGGTGGATGTCCACATTAGGCACACCCCAGACCACGGACGGTGGTTTCACTTTCTATAGAGGAGATAGGATTAGGTCTAGAATAGACAGTTTTTTTTTGAAGGAGGAGGCTACTTTCTCGCCCTTAAGGGTTGTGGAGGTAGAATTCTCCGACCACTGTCTGATTATGTTTTCTCTGAATATTTCAGAATCCCCCCAAATGGGAAGAGGTTACTGGAAGCTGAATGCGGGAGTCCTGGAGGAAGCAGAGGTGAGACAATCCTTTGAGGACTTTCTTCAGAGTCAGGTAGCTTTGCTGAATCTCTGTGACACTAAGTCAGAGTGGTGGGAGGTATTCAAAGACCGGGCCGCAAAGTTCTTCCGCCAGCTCTCGAGCCTCAGGTCTCTGGACAGGTACCGCCTGTATCAGAGTCTGAGGAGGAAACTCGAAGGTCTGGTCTCGACTGGACGGTTATCTATGGTCAACCCCGTGGTGTTTCTTGTAAACACATTTGTTAAAGTAAATCTGGCTAACCTCTGGATGGAGAGGGCTTCTCCGTGGGTAGTCTCCTGCCGGGGGTGGTTTCGGCCTTTCTTCCAGGAATGGGAGACAGGAGGGCAAGTGAAGGACTTCCGTACGCCTCACGGATATCTTCCGGCTTACGTCACCCCGATTCTGAAGGTAATCCGCCGGTGGGGTTTGGAGGTAGGGGAAATCAGGACTCTGTCAAGGAGGAGCTGTAGGTAAGGGACAATCTGAAGTACAGGAACTCTGATGAAAGGGGTTGTCCCCGGGAGGAGTGCGGCTCCATACTGGAAAGTATGGAGCACTTCCTGCTCCAGTGTCCCTTTAATACAGAGGTGTACAAATGGGTGGGAGCTTCCATTGGCTGGCCTAGGCTAGCCAGCCTCTCCTATGCGGAGTGGGCCTATGGAGTACTCAGAGACCTGGGCAGAAGGGACCTGTGCACATGTTTTTTAGTTAGCATAGTGGTTAGGTTCTACACGTGGAACGCACGGTGTTTAGTTTCAACAAGGCAGAAAGTCCTCCCAGTGGATGAGGTGTGTAGGAACATTCTGGGGGACCTGGTGAAGGTACGTTCTCTCGAGTACGAAAGCCATAGTTTCGTTTGAGTTTGATTTTATTCTGGATTTTATTTCAATTTCTTTGGGTTAGGTTATTTCGGCCGAACCGGCTGGGTAAGTTTTATTTATTTTAGGTTATTTATTGTAGGTTATTTATTGTAGATTGTAGGTTTGTAGTTTTATGTGTAGGTATGAATGTGTGTGTGAATGTGGCTGGGGCAGCTGGAATGCTGTCTATGTTTAAGTTTTGTTTGTCTGTACTTGTAATTATTTATGTAACGTTTTGTAATTTTATAATAAAAAAGAGTTCCCATAGCAGAGAATCAGGCTTCATGTCATAGTAGAGAATCAGGCTTTATGTCACCCAACACTGGAACAGGCCACTGTCAGATATTTTTAGGCCCGGCACCCAGACAGAGGAGAGAGGTCCCATAGCAGAGATTCAGGCTTCATGTCATAGCAGAGAATCAGGCTTCATGTCACCCACCACTGGAACAGGCCACTGTCAGATATTTTTAGGCCCCGACACCCAGACAGAGGAGAGAGGTCCCATAGCAGAGAATCAGGCTTCATGTCATAGCAGAAAATCAGGCTTCATGTCACCCACCACTGGAACAGGCCACTGTCAGATATTTTTAGGCCCCGGTACCCAGACAGAGGAGAGGTTCATTCAACTTTGGGTTGCCCCGCAATATAATGGTAAAATTAAAAAAAGAGGATTGAATGAGGAAGTGCCCTGGAGTACAAGAATATATGGTTAAGGGGAGGTAGTTATAAATGTCTAATCTGCACAAGGGATGGACAGGTCCTGTGGGATCCATGCCTGGGTCATTTTTATGAACGTCAACTTGTCCACATTGACTGTAGACAGGCGGCTGCGTTTGTCTGTAATGACGCCCCCTGCCGTGCTGAATACACGTTCAGACAAAATGCTGGCCGCTGGGCAGGCCAGCACCTCCAAGGCATAAAAGGCTAGCTCTGGCCACGTGGACATGCTCAGGCCTTACCATCCTTAGAATGGCATTGAGCCCCACCAAATATTGCTGTAAATTCTGGCGTCTACTGGGACCTGAGGTAGTTGGTACACTAGGATGTGTGGCTGTGGCAGAACAGCCACGTCCTCTCCCAGCACCAGAGGGTCCACTAACACCACCACGACCATGTCCGCGTCCCTTACTAGATGTTTTCCTCATTGTTACCGTTCACCACAATAAGAAAAAAATTATTTGGCCCAATGTATTGAATTCAAATTCAGGCCTTTTTTTACAGGCACCTAACACTATCTGGCTATCTATTTAGGTACCGTATTACACTAAAACAGGCACAGCAGTAACCACAGATTTAGCTGAATATAAATTGTAGGCCTAGTATTTAGGCCCTGGATGACAGGTATCCTTTTACGGACAGAATTAGAATTGGAGATGCACGGTAGCGTGTGAAGTTATTGAGGATGACCCTATCAGCACCTTCAATGTTATATACGCTTTTATGGATAGATTTAAACTTGGCCTGCTACAGCAGAAACCACTGATTTAGGGAATTGTTAATTTGGGAATTGAATTTCAACCCAGAACAAAAACTGTGCTTTGACGGACACTAAATAACTTGACCAGCCACAGCAGTAACCACAGATTTAGCTGAATATAAATTGTAGGCCTAGTATTTAGGCCCTGGATGACAGGTATCCCTTTTACGGACAGAATTAGACTTGGAAATGCACAGTAGCGTGTGAAGTTATTGAGGATGACCCTATCAGCACCTTCAATGTAATATACCCTTTTATGGATAGATTTAAACTTGGCCTGCTACAGCAGAAACCACTGATTTAGGGAATTGCTAATTTGGGAATTTTATTTCAACCCAGAAAAAAATATATCCTTTGCCAAACAGCAGACAGTATTACAATTGGCTAGCCACAGCTGAAACACCAGGTTTAGGGTACTGCTATTTTGGCAATTGTATTTCACCCCTCAATAAAATAGCAAGCACAGCCAAGCCCCTGATGTAGGATATAGCAAAAAAAAAAAACACACTATTGATGGTTAAATGGACTTGGTGGCAGCTTGTGCTGGCGCACCACAAGACACAAAATGGCCGCCGATCACCCCAGAAAAAAGTGACAGAAAAACGCTCTGGGCAGCCTAAAAACAATGAGCAATTAACTAGCAGAAGTTGAATGATACACAGCTGTAGATCGATCACTTCAGTAAGTGTTTTTGATGAGTAAATCCCTGCCTAATCTGGCCCTAACAGCAGCAGCTGCATCCTATCCCTACACTGATCAGAGCAGAGTGACGTGCAGCGCTACGTGACTCCAGCTTAAATAGAGGCTGGGTCACATGCTGCACTGGCCAATCACAGCCATGCCAATAGTAGGCATGGCTGTGATGGCCTCTTGGGGCAAGTAGTATGACGCTTGTTGATTGGCTGCTTTGCAGCCTTTCAAAAAGCACCAAGAAAGGGCCGAACACCAAACCGCAACCCAGACTTTTATGTAAATAATCGGGTTCGGGTCCGTGTCACGAACACCCCAAAATTCGGTACGAATCCGAACTATACAGTTCGGGTTCGCTCATCCCTAGTCCCAACCATTACAGTAAATATAGTCATTTAACATATTCCCAGATGGCTTGGATCTGAGCGCTCAATATATCCAAACAGCGCTCAGATGCCACAAACACAGTCAAATCGCCATGGGGTTTAAGTTTAGCATGGGCTGATGAGAGGGCCCATAATCCTGGGGCAAGAGGCTGGCAACCAGGCTTCTCCAGCACCCAGTGGCGAGGTTGGTTTCGCCACATATACATACAAAAATAACTGCAAAAAATGCACCATAATGATACGCAACTGACAATACTAGCTAATTCCTCAGGCCGATGTTAAAAGCTGAGAAATTTGCCAATATAATCCAGTCAGGAACATATCGGAGCCCCTCATGCACCACGTCACGGTGTCTCAGCACGCATGGGGTCTTACCACTCACCTGCCCGTGGTGTGTGAACAGGGTCTGAATCAGTGCTAGAAATCAACTCACAGCCAGACTCTTACATGCCCTATAGTGGTATCACCAATGTGTGCTGAGACACTGTGACGTGGTGCATGAGGGGCTCCGATATGTTCCTGACTGGATTATATTGGCAAAGTTCTCAGCTTTTAACATCGGCCTGAGGATCTAGCTAGTATTGTCAGTTGCGTATCATTTTGGTGCATTTTTTTAAGTGATTTGTGAAACTAGCCTTAGCCTGATCAGGCTGCAGCCTTTAGCAGAAGCCTGATCCGGCTTAGCTATACCATGGCAAGCCAGAAGCCTGTGAAGGCGTCCGGTTGCCATGGTAACCATTGGACGCTGCCACAACAGAGCAGCGGCTGATGAGGAAGGGAGCCCCCTCACTCTGTGATCCCGTCAAGTATCGGGTGGCTGCACTGGCACAGCAGCACCCAATGGGAGAGGGAGGGAGCTTTCTCCCTGTTAACTCCTTCCATACAGCGGTCCCTATGGACCGCGGCATGGAAGGGGTTAAACATCTGACATAGGCCATCCTGAAAATGGAGAAAGTGGGGGGGGGGGGATTGCACGTGGTGGTTCCCGCCCCAGCTCGGCCATCCATAAAATGAGGAGGAGCACATTGGGGGCTGCAGGGGGGTATATTATATATACATTTTAGAAGGTTCTGATCCCCGCAGTCACGGACTGCGGGGATCAGAACCTGTCAGCCGGCATTAGCATCATCGGATTGGCTAGTCTGTACAAACTAGCCAATCAAAGCAATCGCTGGCCCGGGACCGCTCCCTCATTGGTCCCGGGCCAGTTAGTTGAGATCCCTGGCTGTGTGTAAAAGCCGGGGTCTCAGCGCATACATGGTGACAGTTTAATGCCATGACATGTATACTCATCATGGAGCGCTAGGGGGTTAAAGGGGAATCAGCGGGGGGGCATGCTGGGGGGCAAGGAATAACCCCCCCTTGCCCACCTGTAGCGACGCCTATGATTACTGACAATCCGTTTTTTTAGGGGGTTTTTGTTCTGACGGATTAGAGGAAGGGCAAAATATATCAGTGACGTCAACACAAACTGATACCCTCTCCACTCTGTCAGGGGGGCTCTACTTGTATAAGCGTTGAATAAAACAAGTTTTGTAGACATCTATGTGGAATCAGCTGATGAAGGTGTTACATTTTTTTTAAACTCACCTTAATCCACTTGTTTGCGCAGCCGGCATCTCTTTTGTCTTGTTCTGTGAGGAATAGGACCTTTGATGACGTCACTACGCTCATCACATGGTCTGTCACATGATCCATCACCATGCACCCACACGATTAAAACTGAACAACGGAATGCAATTGCAGTCGAAACTGACTGCAATTGGGTATCTACTCCCGCGGGTTTGCCGCAACACATCCGGACCTTATCCGGACACGCTCGTGTGAAAGAGGCCTAAGAGCGACACTTGTCATTTGCATGTCATACTGACTCACAGTTTTATTTCACTACCACAGCAGACTCACTATGCGTGTTGCTGCAAGGCACAGTGTTCTACACCACTTTACAGGCTCTCTGCAGCCAGGAAATAGCAGTTTTTTTAAAGCGATTCGCCACAAATTAATTCAGATCGAAAATTTTTGAGAAATTCGCTCATCTCTAGTTATTACTTTTTCTTACTTATTATTCTTATGTAAACTGAAATTGCATGGAAATGCACCTTTCAACACTAGACACTTTGCCATTGTGGAATGTCATATAATGGTTTGTAGAGCTGGCTTAGGCCTCATGCACACAACCGTTTTTTTTTCCGGTCCGCAAAACGGATTTCCGTTGTTCCGTGATCTGTGACCGTTTTTTCTTCCGTGGGTCTTCCTTGATTTTTGGAGGATCCACGGACATGAAAAGTGAAAAAAAAAAAATAAGTCAAGTTTGCATTGAAAATGATAGGAAAAACGGACACGGATCACGGACACGGATCACGGACGCGGATGACTATCTTGTGTGCATCCGTGATGTCACTTACCAGTAGGAGGAGCTCCCGGCCGGACGCAGACATCGCAGCTCACAGGTAAGTATAATGGTTCTACAAATTGCTAAGTAACCATGGCAACCGGGACTGCAGTAGCGTCCTGGTTGCCATGGTTACCGATCGGAGACCCAGCGATTAAACTGGGACTCCGATCGGTACACTCCGCTGCCACCAATGATAGGGGGGAGATTTTAATTAGGAGGGGGAGGGAGGGGAGAAGGCCCACTGGCCACCAACGAGTTAACTACAGGGGAGGGAGGGGGGCCCACTGACCACCAATGAGTTAACTACAGGGGAGGGAGGGGGGCCGGCCGCACTGGCCACCAATGAGTTAACTACAGGGGAGGGAGGGGGGGGCCGGCCGCACTGGCCACCAATGTGTTAACTACAGGGGGGGGCCCACTGGCCACCAATGAGTTAACTACAGGGGAGGGAGGGGGGGGCGGCCGCACTGGCCACCAATGTGTTAACTACAGGGGGGGGGGCTGCCCCCTGCTGCCTGGCAGCACCTGCCAGGCAGCAGGGGGCAGTCATGTACACAGTTCTTTTAGTATATTCTAACCTGGGAACGCCTCTGTGTTAGAATATACTGTCGGATCTGAGTTTTCACGAAGTGAAAACTCAGCTATGAAAAAGCTTTTATGCAGACGGATCTTCGGATCCGTCTGTATAAAAACTAACCTACGGATCACGGACACGGATGCCAATCTTGTGTGCATCCGTGTTCTTTCACGGACCCATTGACTTGAATGGGTCCGTGAACCGTTGGCCGTGAAAAAAATAGGACAGGTCATATTTTTTTCACGGCCAGGAAACACGGATCACGGATGCAGCTGCAAAACGGTGCATTTTCCGATTTTTCCACGGACCCATTGAAAGTCAATGGGTCCGCGAAAAAAAATGGAAAACGGCACAACGGCCACGGGTGCACACAACGGTCGTGTGCAGGAGGCCTAAGACCATCAGAAGAAAAATAAACTCTCTGGCAACACAAGGATAAAAAAAAAAATGCTTTTATTGTGTACAACAAAAAAATATATAAAAAATAATAATAGACATATGAAGGGATCAAAAACTCTTATTTAACCCAAAATGGTACCAGTGAAAACTTCTGCAAGAAAGAGCCCTCACAGGTTTTACTTTCCAACCAGAGTATGTATGCAAATTTTAATTGCAAGATGAATCTACATATGCACGTAGGCAATGTTACTTAAAGAGGACCTTTCACTAGAATAGAAAATCTAAACTAAGTATACAGACATGGAGAGCGGCTCCCAGGGATCTCCCTGCACTTACTATTATCCCTGGGCGCCGCTCTGTTCTCCTGCTATGCCCTCCGGTATCTTCGGTCACTAAGTTATGGTAGGCGGAGTCTGCCCTTGTTCTGCTGTAGCGCTGGCCAATCGCAGCGCAGAGCTCACAGCCTGGGAGAAAAGAACCAAGACAGGATCGGACCGACTCTCCGCGGTAAAGTAGATGAGGTGAGTATAATTTTTACCATTTTAGGAAAAATTGATTTATTACCATTAGTCATGTTAATCGGCTAACAGGTAACACATTTAATTACAGTATTTTGCTTTTATTAATGCATTTATGTATATGTTACTTTAATTGTTTAGCGCACATATGGTAAAATATTTAGTTTATTAGATCTTTCATTTCCGAAAATCAATGCCAAGATGATATATGGGATTAATAAAAGTGCCGCTGTATGTCTTTCTTATGGAGCTTTAGCAAGATACCTTACCCATTTAATATTTAGTAGGTTACTATTGTATAATGTTGGCAAAATGAGCATCGTATTTAATGATCTGTATGAACTTGTTTGCAAGTGTATGTAGATTATGGTACATTTGTAGCTCACAGATGAATGTTAAATGAATGGTTATTTCTGCCAACTCATCTCATATGGAAGCGCAATGTTGCATAACGCATGGATACTATACATTTCTGTAATCCTAGCCGTCATTTTCCACCTATGGCAAAGTCAACAACTTTAAATTACTCCAAATTTTAATTGGCCATTGTCCTCCAAGACACCTCACAAATAAATCTGTATTGAAGGAGTTGTCTCACTTCTGTAAAGGACATTTATTATGTAGACAAAGTTAATACAAGGCACTAATGTATTATGATTGTCCATATTGCCTCCTTTGCTGGCTTAGCTTATTTTTCCATCACATTATACATTGCTTGTTTCCAGGGGTTACAACCACTGCTGCAGTGCAGATACGAGGTGGGATAGGAGCTGCTGCTCATGCATGCCCATGCCCATGTACCAACAGTCCTGACCACTTGTCAGGGACCCAGGGAAGGGGTTCCTCATCGGGCTCGCAGGCGCGGGCATCGGGTGCAGGTAGCTCCTCCTCCTCCTCCTGGTAGGGCACCTGGCGCTGGTGTGGTCAGTGCGCGTGAACGGGTCGAGAGCCAGGTGCACGTGCGCGGTACGCAAGCCGCGCGCGCGTGTGTGGAGATGCGAGCGTAGTGCGCACGCGCCATTCCAAGACACAGGTGCTACTCGGGCTGGGGGAGGACTTCAGCCTTCACCACTTGCCCTCAGCCTTATGATTGGCCTCTGACTAAGGAAGCTTCCTGGTTGCCTGGCAGCCAGGGGGCGGTCCTGGGTTCCCTGTGCATTTAAAGCTGGTCAGAGCCTTGACTCATTGCTGAGTTATTCTACCTTATGGTGAACACCCAGCTCCTTCCTGTTGTTTAATCTGACTTCCCGGCTACCGACCCTTTGCTTGGCCCTTCGACTACGATTCCTGCTGCCCGCCACGACCCGGAACTGGACCTGACTATCCGATTGGATTATCCTTTTGTACTACGCTATTTCTGGACTTATTTCGTCCCTGCCAAGGGGTTCCACACCTGGCTCACTACTCCAGCCCTGACACCACTAGAGAGGCCGGCGCCTTTTCCTACACTATGAAAGGACGACCACAGTTGCTGCGCACGGCAGTTGTAATCCCTGGAAACAAGTGGTGTATAATGTGATGGAAAAATGAATCAAGCCAGCAAAGGAGACAATATGGACAATCACAATACATCAGTAAGTGCCTTGTATTAACTTTCTCAACATTATAAATGCCATTTGCTGAAGTGAGACCACCCTTTTAAGAAGGCAAATACTTGTTCTGGCTATATGCAGCGATCTACAGGGCGAGTGCTGGGGGAGGATGGGAGTGGTAGTTTTGGCTTTGATAGTGGTAGTAATGGTCCATGGTGGCTGTCCTAACTTAAAGTGCCCTAAGACTTTGCAGTGAATAAAAGGTGCCCCCTTTCTTCCCTCAAGGCACACCCTGGACTCCTGCCTGATGTTAGGTGGATTTCCCTTGATGCTAGGTAGATGGGTGCAAGGCAGGAGTCCCTGGTGGTGCAGGCAATGCAATGGTGGCAGCAGTACAGATGTTGGGTGCCACACAATAAGGAAGCCTTTGTAAGGTAACAAGTTCAACTGAGCTAATCTTGGCAAATCACACTTGTGAGGATACGTTCAGTCTCTCCAGGGTACACACAAAAAATCTATTGAAGCCTGTATATGGGAAAGCAGGCTGTATAGTAGCTATCTCTAAGTCTCTCTATATTAAATCCAGATAACATTCCAAATGTGCAGATCTTAGATTTGGATGGCCTGTCCATCTCAAATTGTGTTGGTAGTGGTTCTGGCTTTTATAGTCAATCATAGTGGCTTTCCTCACACCATTGCTCTATGCAGTATGCCCTCTTTCTTCTCTGGGGCTCCTGTGTAGGGTGTCTTAGTGTCCCTCTCTTTCTCCTCCCATTCTGTTGATCATGCAGAGATGGGTGAGTCTCTGTAGCTTTTTGGGCCTTAGAAGAGGAAGCACAATTCACAGCTTCCTCTCCCTTCCAAACGCCAACCTACACTGACTTAAGGTTGGGGTGAGGCCAGCCCACAATGAACCTCCTACAAGGGCTCAGTGAGGATTGTTAAACCTGGCTGTGCCATTCATACATAACGTAGTTATGCTGGGTACAAAGCATAACCTGAGATAAAATTAAATAATATCAGAAAATAAACTATTTGCAGATACCTCCCTGCTCTGGGGTACTGCACAAGCAGCAAAATCTTAATGGCAAAGATCAGGACGAGAGCAGCCTGTCTCTACTGCAACCTAACCGAGACTGGTAGTGTTAAATGTTTTATGTCCATACACAATGATAGTGCACAGAGCAGTAAGTGCTTTTAGCATTGGATAACAACATTTAACTTTTTACAAACAATTAACTGTTAGCAGTGATCCGCTGGGTCACTGCATATACAATCATTGTCATTGTTGATATCTTTTTACAAGAGATTTACAGGAGATTATAAACTACACCACCACGGTAGAATAATATGTAGGTTGAACTTGATGAATGTACAATGCATGTAAATCTAGGTATCATTAACATAACTAATACAATGCATTAACCATTAACCAAACTTGAAAAAATATTATTCTCATAATATTGTAAATAATGTTGAGCAATGCAAAGCATTCGAAGTGGAATTCGGTCAGAAGTTTAGGAAAACTTTGATTCACAACAAATCCAAATTTCTTTGCGCTTCGTGGTAACTAATCAGTTTTTCATAAAATGGAGGCTGCACGTGTTAATGAAAGTAAGAAGCCCGGGAACGCGAGATCACCCGTAATGCTGTGAGCCAGCCAATCTGCAGATAGCCATGCACTGTGATGTCACAGCCCTATAAAACTCCCATTGTCCTGTGAGCTGAGCATAGGGAAAGACGTAGCAAGGGCTCATGCGCTAGGGACAATGTTGCCGAAAATGATTAATAGAAGAATATTGGACATGAAGAGTTCAGGGAGAGTGCAGAGAGACTTATGCTGCATCCGTTTTATGTATTTATTCCTACATTTACTTATTCCTACATCAGCCATAAATGTAGTTCAATACCAATAAGATGGAAGCCTTTATTATTCCACTGCCCAGCGTGCCAACCAATATCATCCAGTCTGCACCCCTTGGGCGGGAGGAAGGGCAGTTCTTAATGATGACCATCCTCATCTTTTGCTGACTTTTCTTCTTCCAAAACATCCTTCAAAGTCTCCATGTCCTAGAAAAGTCAGCAATATGCAGAGAGAGGAGGGAGCTGGATGTCCCTGATGACCTATCTTCATCAATATCAGATGATGTGGAAAAGGAGGAAAACCAGATAGCAAAAAAGGGTTCCCATCTAGAATTTAATTTGGCCGCTTCACCAAATTTCTCCAAGAAATTGTGTTCACATCACTGTTTATTTTTCCATTCTTCTGATCCATCAAAAGAACAGCCCATAAAAAGTGGATCCTGTATTTTCAGCATCTGCCTTCAAACCATCACTATTTGGTCCGCATTTGATCAGTATTGGTAAGGCAAAAACAGGAGTGGGTTGAAAGCACAGATAAAATGTGATGGTAATATTTGCATCTTTTCTGCGTTTAGGACCCACTCCTGGTTTTGGCTTCCAACTCATGATCAAATCCTGATGCAAAATACTGTTTTTGGCCATTTGCCTCTGAAATTGGCTTCATTCAGATGGAAAAGAAGTCCTACATGAAGGAATTTTATGGCCTCTATCAAATGGTTACTTTTTTGAATCAGTATTTGATACAAAAACAGGAGAGGGTCCAAAACAGAGAAAACATGTGATGGAAATATTTCCATGTCTTCTGTATTTTGGACCCACTCCTTTTTTTGGCTTCCAAATCATGATCAAATCCTGATGCAAAATACTGACCATGAGCCTTATGGATGCTTAAATGACAGGAGCTATTTTTTAACAGTAATCTATGTATAACAGATTAAGTATTAATGGCGCAGCAAGTGTACTAGACAAATGCACCTATATATTAGACCATCAGTTGACAATGAGTCCGATGCCCAGTAAGTCTATGTATAACAGAACAGATTAAGTATGATTGGCACAGCAGGTGAGCTACATAAATGCCCCTGTATATCAGACTACCTGTTGACAGTGAGTTATACTTGCTATACTCAGTTCACAGTGAAATGGCGGTGACCACGCGGGGTAGGGCTTTGACATGCGTAACATCACAGGGGATGGCTATCTGCTGATTGGCTGGCTGCAAGGCATTATGGGTCATATTACGTCCCTGGGCTTCTCACTTTTACTTTGTAAGGCTACTTTCACACTAGCGTTCGGGGCTCCGCTTGTGAGTTCCGTTTGAAGGGGCTCACAAGCGGCCCCGAACGGATCCGTCCAGCCCTAATGCATTCTAAATGGATGCGGATCCGCTCAGAATGCATCAGTCTTGCTCCGTTTGTCCTCCGCTCCGCTCAGCAGGCGGACACCTGAACGCAGCTTGCAGCGTTCGGGTGTCCGCCTGGCCGTGCGGAGGCAAACGGATCCGTCCAGACTTACAATGTAAGTCAATGGGGACGAATCCGTTTGAAGTTGACACAGTAAAAAATTATTATTATTTTTTTGTTCATGGTAATGCAAACGGATCCGTTCTGAACGGATCTAAACGTTTGCATTATAGGTGCGGATCCGTCTGGGCACATACCAGACGGATCCGACCTAAACGCAGGTGTGAAAGTAGCCTAACACGTTTAGCCGCCATTTTAGAAAAAAAATAAAAAATGTTTATGAAGCGTGAAACAAATTTTTCCTGAAATTCAGATTGAGTTTCACTTTGTTAACTTCGATTCACTCAATACTACTCCCAACTGTAGGGCAGGAGAGTGCTGGGGTTGGAGAAATAGGTGTGTCAGAGCTGATTAATATTCAGTGTTTACTGTCAAATAACCTTCAGCAGATTGCAGACAAGAACAGCAATAATATGCATATTGTCCCGCCAACCTAACCAGCCAAACCCCATACTAGCAAGAGCGTGGCCATTAACAATGAAGAAGTACTATACAGTGTGGTATTCATTATTAAATGAAAAGCAGCTGCGGGCTAATTGACCACGTGGTCGCTCCATGTGGCTTTACCCTAAGCAGAGTGGCCTGGGTATGCCATATTTATAGCGATTTGCGATGAATTAATACATAACAAATCAAATTTCTTGGCTAACAAATTTTTCAAAACTTCACTCATCTCTATATGTAAACTGTAAACATTTGTTAGGCTAGGTTCACATCTGTGAGCCTCCATCGCAGATTCCAGAAAAAAGCAGCTGTACTTTGTCTGGCAGTATGCTGGTTTTCATGTTGGAAACCCGACAGACCTCTTCATAGCAAATTTGGCTGCAGATCTGAACTTAGTCTTAGCTGTTTAAGGCTAGGGCTACACGACGACATGTGTCGCGCGACACATAGGGCACAACTACACTGCAACATGTGTCATTGATGTTGCACCATTGTCGCGCGACAATTTTTATAATGATAGTCTATGGTGTTGCACTGCGACATGCGACATGCTGCGACTGAGACGCAACAGTCGCAGAAAAATCAATCTTGATGGATTTTTTGCTACTGTTGTGTCGCAGCGCGACACCATAGACTATCATTATAAAAATTGTCGTGCGGCAAAATGTCAAGCGACACATGTCGTTGTGTAGCCCTAGCCTAAGTGTTTACAATGATGAACTTAATTATTTATGTGATTAACTAATCAATAATCGCTTCTAAAACATAATAGAAGCCATTTCCTTGAGTAAGAAAACAGTCAATTTAAGAAACACATAGAAAGTTGTTTGGCCACTCTAGGCACAAGGCACATGGATTTACAGACTGGCACGGTACCCGCCAAAGCATCTCCACATTTCTTTTCTATACTTACTTTACTAATCAACTTATTGCAAACTCAAACCTAGTTTAGATGGATCAACACTCAAATATGGAAATATGTATGCAGCTGGTTTCTTTTAATCCTGTTATATGTCTCTTTGCCGTCGATGTAGGTTCTTGTCAGAGGCTTAGTTAGGAATTTAGAATGGGGCAGGGGGAACACATGCAATGCCTAAATGGGCCCCCAACCTACATGAACCATGATCACTACCAATTCCACTAAATAGTGACAGAATAATATTACCATACTGTTACTGAATAAAACATTGTACAAAGTTCCGTATTACCCTTAGAGAATTACTGTATAAGTGATATCAGTGCAGTAAAATCCAGTGACTTAAACTTGACATACATACTCACTTTTCCAGCATTTTCCCTATCTTTTCCAAAATGACACAATCTCTTTCCTATGCCTGTGTGTGGCTGTTTCATCTGCAACTAATACTGTACCTGTATTTCAGAAATAATGTGGTCATAACTACCATTACAACCATAAATAGTGGTACATGAATAACACCCCGAAAAAAATAGTGAAAATTGTCCCTTGTACCTCCTGAAAAATAATACCCCATTGTGCCCGCTTAATAAATAATAATGCCCTATTATGCCCCCTTAATCTATAACAATGTCTATTGTGCCCCCCTTAAAGGGGTTGTCTCACTTCAGCAAATAGCATTTGTTATGTAGAGAAAGTTAATACAAGGCACTTACTAATGTATCATTATCCATATTGCTTCCTTCACTGGCTGGATTCATTTTTCGATCATACATGGCTTGTTTCCATGGTTATGACCACCCTGCAATCCATAAGCTTGCAGGGTGGTCAGTGCTTGCACACTATAGGAAAAAGTACCAGCCTATGTGAGCTCCCACGGTTCTGGCCAACAGAAATGTTGGCACTTTTTCTTATAGTGTGCAAGCATGGCCACCGCTGATGGATTGCAGGGTGGTCGTAACCATGGAAACGAGCAGTGTATAATGTGATGGAAAAATGAATCCAGCCAGCAAAGGAAGCAATATGGACAATAACAATACATTAGTAAGACCCTTGTATTAACTTCCTCTACATAATAAATGCCATTTGCTGAAGGGAGATAACCCCTTTAATATATATTAATACTCCTTGTGCCCTCTTAATATATAGTAATGCCCCATCGTGTCCTCCTAAAATATAGTAATTATATATCTGGGTTCTATAAAGTAGGATGTGTAGCTGTTTTTGTATTGCATAAATTAAATCAATGTGGTAGTGCAGAAGTTCTTGCATTAGTCCTTTAGAACTTCTTTTTTTCTGGGGTAATACAGGTCGGTGTAGCACACTTACTACTGCACACAGCACACTTAGGTTTGGTCCACTTGTCCATAGTATGGCACTAGTGTAATACACTTATTGTGTATTTTTTTTATTATTATCAACCAGGGCTACTTGTCAAATATTTGGGATCTCGTACACATTGACCTAATGACACTTTTCTAAAATTCCTCTAAACATATACAATACAGCATAAATTATTTCACCAATTTGGGCATTCCATTATTGATAGAAGGTTTCTAGACTACAAGTTGATGATAGGATATATGTAGGGGGACTCTCCATTTTGCAGTACATGGATTTCAGTTGTACTCTTTACCAGTGGTCACCTGTTTCTTAAAATATATACTGCGAATCAGTCGGCACTGCAGGGGTAGCGTGGCGGTGCACGTGTCCTAGGATCGGCGTCCCACGAAAACAATTGGAATAAAGGACAGGCACTCGCTGTTCGTAGTCTAGCAAATATTCTTTTTATTGCCACATATCCATATCTGTGACGCGTTTCGACACAAAACTGCGCCTTTGTCAAACAGTCAAAGGCACAGTTTGTGCCAAAACGTGTCACAGATATGAAAATGTGGCAATAAAAAGAATATTTGCAAGACTACGAACAGCGATTGCCGGTCCTTTATTACAACTGTTTCTTAAAATAGACTGACTAGTAAAAGGAGTTTCCAAGATTCAGATTTTGATGACCTATCTTCAGGATAGGTTATTAGTATCAGATTGGCAGGGATCCGACACCAGGCACCACCTGCCGATTAGCTGTTTGAGGTGGCCGCTATGATCAGGTGAGGGCCGTGGTCAAGTTGCAGCTCACCAAGAACATGGTCATCCATTGGATAGCACCCATGCTTGGCATTGCAGATCAGCCTCATTCACTTAAATGGGAATGAGCTACATCTCGGCCATCTTCTCTACCTTATGCAATTAAATTAGTTCCTAACATCCATATGTCACGGAACCATGAACCAGACGTACAACAAGGGATAAGTGAAAATAAGAAGGCTTTATTGAAAATAAAGCTGTAAAGCAAAAGTCCAAACGGATGGCGAAACCGAAGCAGAGTCTTTGCGAAGCCAGAGGTCAGGAACCAGAAGGGTAGTCAGACGAAGCCAGGATCAGGAACCAGCAGGGTAGTCAGACGAAGCCAGGATCAGGAACCAGCAGGGTAGTCGGACGAAACCAGGATCAGGAACCAGCAGGGTAGTCGGACGAAACCAGGATCAGGAACCAGAAGCAGCAGCAGTCTAGAAGCATGTGAACACAGGAGGACCAAGCAAGGAACTGAAGCCACAGACCTCCTATATATATGAGCTAGGCATCCAGCTCCTCCCAGTGGGAAGGAGGAGCCGCAGGGTGGGAGGCTACAAGAAACCCAGAAACCAAGATGGCCGCCAGCACATGTCAAACGAAGGAGAACAGCAAGAAGGTAATACCATGACAGTACCTCCCCCTCAAGGGCCCCTCCTCCGCGGAGTAAAGAACGGTTTCTGAGGGAAGCGTGCGTGGAAGGCTCGGAGCAAGGCAGGAGCATGGACATCTGCGGAGGGAACCCAGGAACGCTCCTCTGGACCATAACCACGCCAATGGACCAAAAACTGCACCCGACGGCGGACCAGGCGTGAGTCCAGGATATTGCTCACCTCATACTCCTCACGATTACCCATTTGGACCGGACGAGGCCGAGGAACCGAGGAAGTGAAACGATTACACACCAGTGGCTTCAACAGGGAGACATGAAACACGTTGGAGATCCGCATGCCAGGAGGAAGCGCAAGGGCATAGGCTACCGGGTTTACCCTGCGAAGCACTCGGAAGGGACCAACAAAGCGAGGCGCCAGCTTGGGAGTGGGCACTCGAAGGTTGAGGTTGCGGGTGGACAACCATACACGGTCTCCGACCTGGTAGGAAGGAGCAGGCGCTCGTCTGCGATCAGCCTGGAGTCTCTGGCGCTGCGCAGAGACCTCAAGGGACTTCTGGATCAGTACCCAAGAAGCACGTAGGACGGAAAGGTGATCCTCCACAGCCGGAATATCCTGGGGAGAGAATACCTCCGGTAACACGGCAGGTTGGAACCCATAATTGGCCATGAAGGGAGACGTCCCAGAGGAAGAGTTCACCGCCGTGTTCCTGGCAAACTCAGCCCAAGGCAGGAGGTCAACCCAATTGTCTTGGTGATCGGAGACATAGCAACGAAGGAATTGCTCCAAGGCCTGATTGGATCGTTCTGCGGCCCCATTGGACTGAGGGTGGTAGGCCGAGGAGAAGGAGAGATGAATCCCCAACTGGGAGCAAAAGGCGCGCCAGAACCTGGACACAAACTGACTCCCCCGATCCGACACAATCTCCTTGGGCAAACCGTGCAACCGGAAGACCTCCCTGGCAAAAATCGTGGCCAACTCTTGTGCAGAGGGTAACTTCTTGAGAGGAACACAGTGGCACATTTTGGAAAACCGATCCACAATCATGAGAATGACCGTATGGCCTCGGGATGCAGGGAGGTCCACAATGAAATCCATCCCCAGGTGTGACCATGGGCGCTCCCCGGTGGCTATGGGTTGCAGAAGGCCCAACGGAAGGTGCCGAGGGGACTTACTCTGGGCACAAACGGAGCATGCCGCTACATATGCGGCGATGTCGGAACGTAGGGAAGGCCACCAGAACAGACGTGAAACAGCCCAGGACAGCTGATTCTTTCCAGGATGCCCCGCGGTCTTGGAGTTATGGTAGGTTCGCAACAACCGAGTGCGCAACTCCTCAGGCACAAAACATCTGCCGTTGGGTCTCCCAGAGGGAGCACCAGATTGAGCCGCCAAAATCTGCTCACCCAGGGGAGAGGTCAGGCTGGTGCGAATGGCGGCCAAGATCTGGTTCGGAGGTATGACCGAAGTCGGAATCGACTCCTCCCTGGACAGCTCGGAGTACTGCCGTGATAAGGCATCCGCCCTGATGTTCTTGGAACCGGGTAGGTAGGATACCACGTAATTAAAACGTGACAAGAACAGAGCCCATCTGGCCTGACGTGGTGTCAATCTCTTGGCCTCAGAAAGGTAGGTCAGATTCTTGTGGTCCGTCAGGATGAGGACCGGAACCACCGAACCCTCGAGCAAGTGCCTCTATTCTTTAAGGGCCTGCACGATGGCCAATAACTCCCTGTCACCAATCTGATAGTTGCACTCCGCGGAAGACAGTTTCCGGGAGTAAAACCCACAAGGAAGCAGAGGACCCTCTGGTGTTCTACGCTGAGACAGAAGGGCGCCTACTCCCGTCTCAGACGCGTCCACCTCGAGGACAAAGGGCAACCCAGGGTTGGGATGCGACAGAATCGGAGCTGACACAAAGGCGGACTTTAGAGCCTCAAAAGCTCGGATGGCCTCGAGCGGCCAGACCTGGGAATTACTGCCCTTCCTGGTCAGATCCGTGAGAGGCTTGGCTAGCATGGAAAAGTCCCTGATGAACTTCCGATAATAATTGGCGAAGCCCAAAAAGCGCTGCAGGGAACGAAGACCACTGGGCTGGGGCCACTGTAAGACAGCCGAAACCTTCTCAGGATCCATGGAGAACCCCTCAGCGGAAATGATGTAACCTAAGAAGGTTACCTGGGATCGGTGAAATTCGCATTTCTCAAGCTTACCGAACAGCTTGTTCTCTCGTAACCGTTGCAACACTCGTCTGACATCCAGAATGTGGGCCTCCATGGATTCAGAATATACCAAGATGTCATCCAAATAGACCACCACACACTGCTGCAACAGGTCACGGAAAACATCGTTGATGAATTCCTGAAGGACTGCGGGCGCATTGCACAACCCAAAGGGCATAACCAAGGATTCATAATGACCGGTCCTGGTGTTAAACGCGGTCTTCCACTCATCGCCCGCCTTGATCCTTACCAGGTTATATGCCGCCCTCAGGTCGAGTTTGGTAAAGACCGTGGCCCCTTTAAGGCGATCGAACAGCTCGGAAATCAAGGGTATCGGGTAAGCGTTCTTGATCGTGATGCGATTGAGACCCCTGTAATCGATGCAAGGCCTCAACTCACCGCCCTTCTTTTTCACAAAGAAAAATCCAGCCCCTGCCGGGGACGAGGATTTGCGAATGTGTCCGCGTGAAAGCGCCTCCCTCACGTACTCCTCCATGGCCTCATTCTCCGCTACCGACAGTGGATAGACTTTGCCACGAGGAGGAACGGCACCAGATTGTAACTCTATGGCACAATCGTATGGGCGGTGCGGAGGTAGGGCAACCGCGCGCACCTTATCGAATACATCCCGGTACTCCTCGTATTCAGGAGGCAACAGAGAGTCCGAGGAAGTACACAGCAACTTGACAGACCCATGGATGCAACTAGCCCCACACTGCGGTGACCACGAGAGGATCTCGGCCGATCTCCAATCGAAAGTCGGATTATGCTTCCGGAGCCAGGGGTACCCCAAGACCACTGAGTAGTGTGGAGACGAAATAACCTGGAGGCAGACCGACTCTCTGTGAACGGCACCAATGGCTAACCCCACTGGAAGGGTCTCATGAGTCACGTGTGGCGGCAGAAGGGGTCTGCCGTCTATCGCCTCAAGAGCCAGTGGGGAACCTCGAGCCTGCAGAGGAATGGAATTGGCGGCAGCGAACACATTATCAATGAACAAACCACCAGCACCAGAGTCCACCAACGCCTGGGTCGTCACCGAGCCCCCGACCCAGGAGAGGACAACAGTGATCAGTGGTTTGTCAACACGGGAAACCGGGGACGAGGAGACTCCACCCAAGATCTGCCCCCGACAGGATCTCAGGTGCGAGCGTTTCCCGGACGGTTCGGACATGCCAACCGAAAATGCCCACCGAGACCACAGTACATGCATCGGCCCTCGCGTCTCCGGAGTACCCTCTCCCCCTCGGACAGGCGAGCAAACCCCAGCTGCATGGGTTCACCCCCAGACAAGTCATCCCCAGGAGGCGTGGGAGGAGAGGGAGGCACGGGTGGGACAGCAAACGTAGGCGCCAATCTGTTAGAAAACCTCCGCAGGCTCTCCTTAAAGGAAGGTCTCTCCCTGAGTTTGGTGTCAATCAAAATCAGGAAAGAAATAAGAGACTCGAGCTCCACTGGTAGGTCCTTAGCTGCAACCTCATCCTTCAAGGCATCCGAGAGACCATGAGAGAAAGCAGCGACCAGAGCCTCATTATTCCAGCCCACCTCTGCTGCCAGGGTACGAAACTCAATGGCGTATTCAGCTACGGATCGTGAACCCTGTCTGATGGACATAAGGAGCTTCGCAGCAGAGGCAGCACGAGCCGGCACATCGAATACCTTCCGAAGAGAAGCAACAAAACCGGAAAACTCGGCAACCACCGGATTGTTGTTCTCCCATAAAGGGCTGGCCCAGGCCAAGGCCTTGTCCGAGAGCAGCGAGATCAAGAAGCCCACCTTTGATCTCTCAGTGGGAAAGGCATGTGGCAGCAACTCGAAATAAATGCCCACCTGGTTAAGGAAACCTCGGCACTGAGTTGGCTCTCCCCCAAAGCGCTGTGGAAGAGGGGCAGAACCGGTCATACCCCAAAACACCGCAGGTGCAACAACAGGTGTCGGGGTAGACTCTGGCGCAACAACCGGAGCGGCAGTAGGAGCGGGCCCAGGAGCGACAACCGACCCATCGGCAACGGGAGCGAAATGAGCCGTGCGTTCAAGCAGGGTTTGCAACGCTACAGCGAACCGACCCAACAGGTGATCCTGCTGATCAAGTCTGGCAACCAGCGTGGGTAGCGAGGATGGCCCTGTACCGTCAGAATTCATGGCTTGGTCCTAATGTCACGGAACCATGAACCAGACGTACAACAAGGGATAAGTGAAAATAAGAAGGCTTTATTGAAAATAAAGCTGTAAAGCAAAAGTCCAAACGGATGGCGAAACCGAAGCAGAGTCTTTGCGAAGCCAGAGGTCAGGAACCAGAAGGGTAGTCAGACGAAGCCAGGATCAGGAACCAGCAGGGTAGTCAGACGAAGCCAGGATCAGGAACCAGCAGGGTAGTCGGACGAAACCAGGATCAGGAACCAGCAGGGTAGTCGGACGAAACCAGGATCAGGAACCAGAAGCAGCAGCAGTCTAGAAGCATGTGAACACAGGAGGACCAAGCAAGGAACTGAAGCCACAGACCTCCTATATATATGAGCTAGGCATCCAGCTCCTCCCAGTGGGAAGGAGGAGCCGCAGGGTGGGAGGCTACAAGAAACCCAGAAACCAAGATGGCCGCCAGCACATGTCAAACGAAGGAGAACAGCAAGAAGGTAAGACCATGACACCATAGTTTTAGGCGTTCCCTAAAAACACATCTTTTTAGGTTGGCCTACCACATCCCCTAATCTAACTTTTTTCCACTCACCCCTCCCCATCTTCTACCTCATTCTTCAGAGTCTGATCCATCATCTATCAGCATCCACTACACCATACACACTCAGAAGCACTACAAATATCAGCTGTTGACTGGCTCATGCAGCTTTATATCTACTCCCCAATTTTCTTAAGATGGCCAGAACATTGTGCAATACAAGCACTTTTTACTTTCTGTGTCACCTCATCTTCTCATAAATTGTAAGCCCTTGTGAGCCGAGTCCTCATGCCTCTTATTTTAATTGTTGACTTGTCTGTTACTATGTAGTGTATAATTTTGTTTGTACATAAACCCTCTAATTGCAAAGCGTTGAGAAATACGCTGGCGCTATGTAAAGATTACTATTGTCGTGGGAGGCATTGGAATTTTTTTTTTTTCTCCTAGCCAAAGAGGTAGTCCATAAATGTGGTTTTAACAGAGCATATGAAGTAAACTTTGGTATGGAATATACTGGAATAGAATATACTGGAATGGAATATATCTGGTATTACTGGAAGCTCATTTGGTTATGGTTATGTAGGGAGATTCAATCCCAGCCAGGAACTGTTGTCCCTCTTTTATCAAAAAGGTACAGTTTCTCACATGATTGTTACGGCTATTTCTTACACTATAAGAAAAATAATTCTTATGCTTATGGACTACATCACTGGTTTAATGAATACAGTTCAGATAAAGATATCATTTACATATTGTAATTATCAAGACTGTTATATATGTTCGTGTTCATCTCAACACTAATAATGTCACGATTACTCTATTCGGATCATTTATAATAATTAGCATTAAGTCATGACATTCATCATTTCAGTGTCTAAAATTCATTAGGTATTACATCAAGGCATTAAATTATAATTGCAACAGAACAAAGTTTACATCTTTGAGAGTGATCATTATTCCTGTTATCATTTTTCACTCTCAGTAGTGATCGAGCATGCTTGGCTGAACACCTGTTTGATGCTCGGCACATGGTGGTATTCGGCCGAATACCGCATGTGCTCGTGCGCAATGCTCGAGTCTCCCCCCCCCACATTTCTTGCTCTCACTGTAATGCCATAGCCATGTTGGCTGCTGGCATTACAGTGATTGGCTGGCCGCAACACGTCATTGGGTGCTATATAGCACCCGATGACGGATGTTCATCTCATTCCTTGTCAGGGAGAGCTGTGCTGATGAAGGGACAGACAGTGTAGGGAGTAATTTAAGAATATTTTTACCACAAAAACTTTTCAGAGACCCAAAAGTCCTTCTAAGGACTATTGTGTGTGGCAGCAATATCTATTTTTAGCGCATCCTGCGCTAAATAATGTACATTAGTTAGGCCGCTGCAGACAGAGATATTAGCTGCGCCACATCTCCAGTGTAAAGTGTGCGCATCCCAAAAAAATCTGTGACATCCAGTGTACTTTTTCAATAGATGGTATCCGCTGCGGACAGTGACATTAGCTGCGCCATATCTCCAGTCTAAAGTGTGCGCATCCAAAATATATCTGTTTTCTGCCAAATACTGATTGAGGGGTGCCATATACCTTCTTCCACGAAATACTGATTGAGGGGTGCTATTGCTATATACCTTCTTTCAACAAATACTGATTGAGAACTGTGATAGGGGTGCCATATACCTGTTTCTGCCAAATACTGATTGAGGGGTGCCATATAACTTCTTCCATAAAATACTGATTGAGGGGTGCTATATATCTGTTTCCACCAAATACTGATTAAGGGGTGCATTATACTTTCTTCCATTAAATACTTATTGAGGGGTGCAATATATCTGTTTCCACCAAACAGTGATTAAGGGGTGCCGTATACATTCTTCCACAAAATACTGATAGAGGGGTGCTATTGCTATATACCTTCTTCCATAAAATACTGATTGAGGGCTGCGATACACCTGCTTCCACAAAATACTGATTGAGGCGTGCCATATACCTGTTTCCGCCAAATACTGAATGAGGGGTACTATATACCTGTTACTGCCAAATACTGATTGAGGGGTGCCACATACCTTCTTCCACTAAATACTGATTGAGGGGTGCTATATACCTGTTTCCGCAAAATACTGATTGACAGGTGCTGTATACCTGTTTCCGCCAAATACTGATTGGGGGTGCCATATACCTTCTTCCACAAAATACTGATTGAGGGGTGCTATTGCTATATACCTTCTTCCACCAAATACTGATTGAGGGCTGCGATACACCTGCTTCCACAAAATACTGATTGAGGGGTTCCATATACCTGTTTCCGCCAAATATTGATTGAGAGGTTCTATATATCTGTTTCTGCCTAATACTGATTGAGGGGTGCCATGCGGCCCATGGCAAAGTGTCATGCCTTCTTCTTGAATTAGATAGCTAAGCGCATTGAGGCCCTAAGGGTAAGACTGCGTGTATACAAGACTATACATCATCATCATCATATACCTTCTTCCACTAAATACTAATTGAGTGGTGCTATTGCTGTATACCTTCTTCCACCAAATACTGATTGATAGCTGCAATACACCTGCTGTTACAAAATTCTGATTGAGGGGTGCCATATGCCTGTTTCCGACAAATACTGATTGAAGGGTGCCATATACCTTCTTTCACAAAATACTGATTGAGGGGTGAAATTGGTATATACCTTTTTCCACCAAATACTGCTCTTCTCTACAGACTTAGGCAGAGGGTCAAATAGAAAATCACAGTGTCTCGGGGCGCCAAAGGAGCACTCGGTCTCCCATCAGCCGCAGACCTGCTGCTTAGCTTCGGGAGCGAGGATCTGTGTTTGGCCTCGTTCCCAGGGCGGCTTTGCTAGCTGGGAGGCTACCTGCTCCTAGGTCTGCCTTGAGCGCCGAGCTGATCACTCTGTGCTCGACTTGTCTGTCTGTCGGTCATGTGACGCTGGCCACATCACATGACCCTCAGACCCCACTATAAATGCAGGCAGCCTGCTGGCCACAGGTTGCCTGTTAATTCTAGGTTCCTGGCTATTTGTTGGACTACTGATTACTCACCTGATCCTGTTCCCTGACGATCCTCTTCCTGCTCCTCCTGTCCTGCGCATCCCTCCTGGTATTGTGACCTCGGCTCCCACCTGACTACTCTTTGTTAACTCTTTGTACTGCGTAGCTCTCTTGGTTCTGACCCGGTCCGTTCACATTCTGTTATTTGTTTTGTCTGTCTTTCCAGCACGTATCCTAAGTTAGGGACTGCCGTCTAGTTGTCCCCTGTCATTAAGACTTGCGAGGCAAGTAGGAAGGGCCAGGGGTGAGGGTGGAGCGCAGTGGTCACTATCCTCCCCCCTGTGTGTAGTGTACGTGACCGTCACACACAGGCAGACGAAGAGGCAGAGGCAGACCATTCCGCAGGGATGGTAGTGGTCGGGCAGGTGCACCAGGCCGGAGCCTAAGTGGGAAGTTTGAGAAGGCACGTGCGATAACTTCAAAGGGCGCACCAAAGATGGTTGAGTGGCTCACTCAGCCTTCTGCTTCTGCACATTCCTCATCCTCTGTATCTGCACCCTCCTCACTCTCTGCTGTGTGCACACCCAAAGACACCACCACCACCATATCTCCTCGACTCGATTCAGAGGAATTATTTTCTCATCCATTTCCAGACCCTTATTGATGCGCAGACATTCTTGGCATCGGATGAGGAAGAGGAGGTAGCAACGGCCGCCACCCAGCGGTCTGACAACAGTACACAGATCAGCCCAAGGAGGGTGGTCCCCGCTTTTGCTGCCTAATCCGAGATCTCTAATGTCAGTGGTGGTGAAGGTGACGATGATTGTGTCGATGGACGTCACGTGGATGCCCACAAGAGAGGAAGAGGAGGGGAGTTCAGAGGGAGAGACGGAGCAGCAGATAGGGAGGAGAAGCAGGCAGAACTTGCAGTGCACAGGAGGGAAAAAGCAGACTGCAAATGTATCTGGAGCGAGCCATCCACCATGCTCGGTCACATCTTGCACTCCCAGGACACCGGCACATGGCTCCGCAGTGTGGGCTTTTTTTAACATGTCAGCTGCTGATAATAGTGTTGCCATCTGCAGCCTGTGCTGTCAAAGCATAAGTCGCGGTAAGCCTAACACTCACCTAGTGATGACCGCCATAAGAAGGCACCTGGCCTCCCATCACTGTGCCCAGTGGGAGCAACGCCGTCAGAACCCACAAATATAAACTCCCGGCGCTCCACGTCCTGCCTCTTCTCCTTCTCCTCTATCCTACCTGTTTCCGCCAAATACTGATTGAGGGGTGCTATATACCTGTTTCCGTCAAATACAGATTGAGGGGTGCCATATACCTTCTTCCACAAAATACTGATTGAGGGGTGCTATTGCTATATACCTTCTTTCACCAAATACTGATTGAGGGCTGCGACACACCTGCTTTTACAAAATACTGATTGAGGGGTGCCATATTCCTGTTCCAACAAATACTGATTGAGGTGTGCAATATATCTGTTTCCGGCAAATAGTGATTAAGGGGTGCCATATACCTTCTTCCACAAAATAATGATTGAGGGGGGCCATATACCTGTTTCCGCCAAATACTGATTGAGGAGTGCTATATACCTATTTCCGCCAAATACTGATTGAGGGGTGCTATATCCTGTTTACACCAAATACTGATTGAGGGGTGCCATATACATTCTTCCACAAAATACTGATTGAGGGGTGCTATTGCTATATACCTTTTTCCATCAAATACTGATTGAGTGCTGCGATACATCTGCTTCCACAAAATACTGATTGCGGGGTGCCATATACCTTTTTCCACTAAATACTGATTGAGGGGTTCTATTGCTATATACCTTCTTCCACCAAATACTAATTGAGGGCTGCAATACACCTGCTTCCACAAAATACCGACTGAGGGGTGCCATATACCTGTTTCCGCCAAATACTGATTTAGGGGTGCTATATACATGTTTCAGCCAAATACTGATTGAGGGGTGCCATATACCTTCTTCCACAAAATACTGATTGAGGGATGCAATATACCTGTTTCCACCAAATTCTGATTCAGGGGTGCCATATACCTTCTTCCACCAAATACTGATTGAGGGGTGCTATTGCTATATACCTTCTTCCATTAAATACTGATTGTGGGCTGCAATACACCTGCTTCCACAAAATATTGATTGAGGGGTGCCATATACCTGTTTCCACCAAATACTGATTGAGGGGTTCTTTATATCTGTGTCTGCCAAATAGTGATTGAGGGGTTCCATTTACCTTCTTCCACTAAATACTGATTGGGGGGTGCTATTGCTATATACCTTCTTCCACCAAAATACTGAATGAGCGCTGCAATATACCTGCTTTTACAAAATACTGATTGAGGGGTGCCATATACCTTTTTCTGCCAAATACTGATTGAGGGGTGCTATATACCTGTTTCCACCAAATACTCATTTAGGGGTGCCATATATCTTCCTCTACTAAATACTGATTGAGGAGCGCTATATACCTGTTTCTGCCAAATACTTATTGAGGGGTTCCAACTACTTTCTTCCACAAAATTCTGATTGAGGGGTGCTATTGCTATATTCCTTTTTCTACCAAATACTGATTGACGGCTGTGATATACCTTCTTCCACATACAGTCAGGTCCATAAATATTGGGACATCGACACAATTCTCACATTTTTGGCCCTATACACCACCACAATGGATTTGAAATTAAACGAACAAGATGTGCTTTAACTGCAGACTGTCAGCTTTAATTTGAGAACATTTACATCCAAATCAGGTGAACGGTGTAGGAATTACAACAGTTTGCATATGTGCCTCCCACTTGTTAAGGAACCAAAAGTAATGGGACAGAATAATAATCATAAATCAAAATTTCACTTTTTAATACTTGGTTGCAAATCCTTTGCAGTCAATTACAGCCTGAAGTCTGGAACGCATAGACATCACCAGACGCTGGGTTTCATCCCTGGTGATACTCTGCCAGGCCTCTACTGCAACTGTCTTCAGTTCCTGCTTGTTCTTGGGGCATTTTCCCTTCAGTTTTGTCTTCAGCAAGTGAAATGCATGCTCAATCGGATTCAGGTCAGGTGATTGACTTGGCCATTGCATAACATTCCACTTCTTTCCCTTAAAAAACTCTTTGGTTGCTTTTGCTGTATGCTTTGGGTCATTGTCCATCTGCACTGTGAAGCGCCGTCCAATGAGTTCTGAAGCATTTGGTTGAATATGAGCAGATAATATTGCCTGAAACACTTAAGAATTCATCCTACTGCTTTTGTCAGCAGTCACATCATTAATAAATACAAGAGAACCAGTTCCATTGGCAGCCATACATGCCCACGCCATGACACTACAACCACCATGCTTCACTGATGAGGTGGTACGCTTAGGATCATGAGCAGTTCCTTTCCTTCTCCATACTCTTCTCTTTCCATCACTCTGGTACAAGTTGATCTTGGTCTCATCTGTCCATAGGATGTTGTTCCAGAACTGTGAAGGCTTTTTTAGATGTCGTTTGGCAAACTCTAATCTGGCCTTCCTGTTTTTGAGGCTCACCAATGGTTTACATCTTGTGGTGAACCCTCTGTATTCACTCTGGTGAAGTCTTCTCTTGATTGTTGACTTTGACACACATACACCTACCTCCTAGAGAGTGTTCTTGATCTGGCCAACTGTTGTGAAGGGTGTTTTCTTCACCAGGGAAAGAATTCTTCGGTCATCCACCACAGTTGTTTTCCGTGGTCTTCCGGGTCTTTTGGTGTTGCTGAGCTCACCGGTTTTTTAAGAATGTTCCAAACAGTTGTTTTGGCCACGCCTAGTGGTTTTGCTATCTCTCTGATGGTTTTTTTTTTTTTTTTTTAGCCTAATGATGGCTTGCTTCACTGATAGTGACAGCTCTTTGGATCTCATCTTTAGAGTTAACAGCAACAGATTCCAAATGCAAATAGCACACATGAAATGAACTCTGGACCTTTTATCTGCTCATTGTAATTGGGATAATGAGGGAATAACACGCACCTGACCATGGAACAGCTGAGAAGCCAATTGTCCCATTACTTTTGGTGGCTTAATAAGTGGGAGGCACATATGCAAACTGTTGTAATTCCTACACCGTTCACCTGATTTGGTTGTAAATACCCTCAAATTAAAGCTGACAGTCTGCAGTTAAAGCACATCTTGTTCGTTTCATTTCAAATCCATTGTGGTGGTGTATAGAGGCAAAAATTTTAGAATTGTGTCGATGTCCCAATATTTATGGACCTGACTGTATATTGCTCTTCTCTACGGACTTAGGCAGAAGGTAATTTTGAAAATGACAGGCAGATGAAGAGGCAGAACTTCCCGCAGGAATGGTACGGGTCATGCAGGTGCACCAGGCCGGAGCCTAACTGGGATAACTTCAAAGGGTGCACCAGAGTTGGTTGAGTGGCTCACTCAGCCTTCCGCTTCTGCGCCCTCCTCATCCTCTGTATCTCCACCCTCCTCACTGTCACGAGTTGGAGGTCCCAGGAGAGACCACCGCGTCGTCAAGCAATAAACGGAAATCAGGTACAGACACATAAGAGTTTATTGCACAAACAGAAACATGGAAAGCAGCACAGATAAAACATGAGCTCTATGTACCGTCAGCACAGTGGGAGAAAACCACCACTGCGCCACTGTCTAGTAATACTCCAGAGGGGCGTAACTAAGCAACTCCTGGTTTTCACTAGAGCCCTAGATGGTAGGGTTAGACCTAGCCGCAGGAAGTTGCCAGGGTCCACTCTGGAGCGTGACCTAGAAAGTGACAGCAGGAGCGAATGGACAACAGGTACCAGAAGGTACCGACGGCACATAGGCAAACATAACAGACAGGTAAATACAAAACAGGGCAAATAATAACACAAGCAGGAGTTCATGCAAGGGAGCAGGAGTGGCAATGAGCAGAGAAGGACTTGCTCCACCAGTAGTAAACTGCATGGCCTTGTCATGCCACTCTGCTGCAAAGGCTTGCTGAACACAGACATATGAATACAAAACAGGGCAACTAATAATACAGACAGGAGTTCACGCAAGGGAGCAGGAGTGGCAATGAGCAGAGAAGGACTTGCTCCACCAGTAGTAAACTGCATGGCCTTATCATGCCACTCTGCTGCAAAGGCTTGCTGAACACAGACATCAGAATAAACACAAAGTAACTAAAACATAACTGGCAGAACAGAAAGACAGGAAAAAGGACGCAATGAACAAGTAGGGAAACTCACAGAGCACAGACAGACAGAGATCCCATGGGTCAGCAGCATGGGAGAGAGAGAGTACAAACCAGGAGCAGGACAGACAACACACACCAGGAGAGCTGACACAGAACTGAGGAAACCTCAGCCTTAAATACAGGTTCCATGGGTGCAGCAGAGAGACCACACCCATGGAGCAGACAGAGGATTAACTCCAAATAGGCACACAGGGGAGTTAACCCATAAAGAACCACAAATGACACAGGAACGGAACTTCAGCGAGGAGCGCCGAACAAGCAATGACGGAAGGTCACAGCCAGAGATAGTGGCTGTGACACTCCCACCCCTCAAATCCCCCCCCCTCTCCTCCCAAACAGAAAGAGGAAGAAGTGGGGCAACAAACCAAACAGAACCAGGCAAGGGGACAGAAATCAAAGGGGTGACGAGGTACAAGGGCAGGAACACATACGACGACCGCAACCAGCCCAACCCCTGAAAACCAGCCTACATGGAGGGTCCGCAGCCAGTACGCCAGGGGAAGATAGCCAGCCAACACGGCATTCACGTCAAGTGAACCGCACCATGCAGTTACCTCCCCCTCCACTCTCCCTCCGGAGAATGACATGTCTGCCAAGAACTGATTGGCCAGACATGCAGACACCCCCTTCCGGAGGATTGGGACCAGGAACAGGAACCAGACAGGAATACAAAGAAAATCTGAATCAAAGGGGTACAGAGGTACACAAGCAGAACACATAAGACGACCGCAGCCAGCACGCAGCCCCTAGCAACCAGCCTACACGGTAAACGCAGCCAGTACGCCAAGAGGAATGCAGCCAGCCTACACGGCCACAAAAGTCATGGTGAACTGCAGTGTGCTAACACCTCCCCCTCCACTCTCCCTTCAGAGAATGGCATGTCTGCCAAGAACTGATTGGTCAGACATGCTGACACCCCCTTCCGGAGGCCCAGGAGCAGATACCTGCGCCGATAACGGAAAACACGGCCGTAGGCAGAACTGCAAGCAAAAAAGGTTAAGCCGGACGTCACCCCTGGCAACCAGCATACACGGAGAACACAGCAGCCAGTACACCAAGGCAACCAAATCCGATACCTAAAGGCACATAAAGAGGGAAATACAGAAAGCACACACAACACAGATGAGCAGAAAACAGAACAAAAAAAACTCTGTGAAAGTTCACTTGTTCATTCTGTCACGAGTTGGAGGTCCCAGGAGAGACCACCGCGTCGTCAAGCAATAAACGGAAATCAGGTACAGACACATAAGAGTTTATTGCACAAACAGAAACATGGAAAGCAGCACAGATAAAACATGAGCTCTATGTACCGTCAGCACAGTGGGAGAAAACCCCCATTGCGCCACTGTCTAGTAATACTCCAGAGGGGCGTAACTAAGCAACTCCTGGTTTTCACTAGAGCCCTAGATGGTAGGGTTAGACTTAGCCGCAGGAAGTTGCCAGGGTCCACTCTGGAGCGTGACCTAGACAGTGACAGCAGGAGCGAATGGACAACAGGTACCAGAAGGTACCGACGGCACATAGGCAAACATAACAGACAGGTAAATACAAAACAGGGCAAATAATAACACAAGCAGGAGTTCATGCAAGGGAGCAGGAGTGGCAATGAGCAGAGAAGGACTTGCTCCACCGGTAGTAAACTGCATGGCCTTGTCATGCCACTCTGCTGCAAATGCTTGCTGAACACAGACATCAGAATAAACACAAAGTAACTAAAACATAACTGGCAGAACAGAAAGACAGGAAAAAGGACGCAATGAACAAGTAGGGAAACTCACAGAGCACAGACAGACAGAGATCCCATGGGTCAGCAGCATGGGAGAGAGAGAGTACAAACCAGGAGCAGGACAGACAACACACACCAGGAGAGCTGACACAGAACTGAGGAAACCTAAGCCTTAAATACAGGTTCCATGGGTGCAGAAGAGAGACCACACCCATGGAGCAGACAGAGGATTAACTCCAAATAGGCACACAGGGGAGTTAACCCATAAAGAACCACAAATGACACAGGAACGGAACTTCAGCGAGGAGCGCCGAACAAGCAATGACGGAAGGTCACAGCCAGAGATAGTGGCTGTGACACTCACTCTATGCTTTGTGCACCCCCATAGACACCACCACCATAGCCCCTCCACTCGATTCAGAGGAATTATTTTCCCTTCCACTACCAGACCCTTTTTGATGCGCAGACATTCTTGGCATCGGATGAGGAGGTATCCACCACCCAGCGGTCTGACAGTACACCGATCAGCCCAAGGAGGGTGGTCCCCGCTGTTGCTGCCTACCCTGAGATCTCTAATGTCAGTGTTCGTGAAGGTGACAATGATGACGTGTCGATGGACATTACGTGGGTGCCCACAAGAGAAGAAGAGGAGGGGAGTTTAGAGGGAGAGATGGAGTAGCAGATAGGGAGGAGAAGCAGGCAGAACTCGCATTGCAAAGGAGGCAAAAAGCAGACTGCAAATGTATCTGGAACAAGCCATCCACCATGCACAGTCACATCTGGCGCTCCCAGGACGCCGGCACATGGCTCCGCAGTGTGGAATTTTTTTAACGTGTCAGCTGCTGACAATAGTATTGCCATCTGCAGCCTGTGCTGTCAACGCATAAGTCGCGGTAAGCCCAACACAACCGCCTTAAGAAGGCACCTGGCCTCCCATCACCTATCCCAGTGAGAGCAACACCGTCAGAATCCACAAAGCCACACTCTCGGCGCTCCACGTCCTGCCTCTTCTCCTTCTCCTCTCTCCTCCTATTTGTCCTCCACTCCACCTTCCACCGTGCCGTCGTCACGTTTATTTGGCAAAAGGCAGGCTTCCGTGGCCCAAATATTCGAATGTAATAAGTTGATGACGCCGGATAACCCTCTTGCCCAACAGCTGACCACCGGCTTGTCGGAATTGCTAGCCTGCCAACAACTGCCATGTAAACTGGTGGACTCGGAGGCCTTTAGAAAATTTGTGGCCATTGGCAAACCACAATGGAAGGTCCCTGGAAGGAAATTTTTCTCCCAGAAGGGAATCCCAGAGCTATATGGCCATGTTCAGCGGCAACAGAATGTATCTCTGGCACACAGTGTCGGTGCCAAGATACATCTGACCACAGACACGTGGTCTAGCAAACACGGGCAGGGAAGGTACAGATGTAGCAGGGTTAGCACTCAAACTCTTAACTCAAATTTCTTAAATTATCGTGTTATCTTGAAACAAAAGCCATTGAAAAGCAATTGAAGGTGTTTGCTTAGATTAGATAACACAACTCAGAAATCTCAGAAAGCATGAGTGTTAACTCTACTACATCGGTACATAACTTTTACTGCCCACTGGGTGACCCTTCTGACGGCCATCAAGCATGTAACTTGTGGCACCCGTGTGGATTTGGTTTTACCGCCATGGATTGCATGCCTCCTCTTCCTACTTCATCCTCCGTCTCCTCCTCGGCTGACTTCTTCTTTTCCACTGCTACCGCCTCTTCCACTGCACCCCCCAAGCTCCCCCCATTCGACGTGTCAGGTGAGACGTTGCCATGCTGTCCTATGGCTGTGCCTGGAAGCCAAGAGCCACACCGGTCCTGGACTCCTTTCAGCTCTGCGATCACAGGCCGATCAGTGGCTAACCCCGCTAAATTTGACAGTTTGTAAAGTGGTGTGCAACAATGGTGCCAATGTGCTGAGTGCACTGAAACAGGGCAAAATGACACACGTGCCGTGCATGGCACACGTCCTGAACTTAGTCGTGCAGCGATTCATTGCCAAATACCCCAGGTTCCAGGACGTTTTGCGGCAGGCCAGGAAAATCTCTGGCCATCTTACATGGCCATGGCTCGCCTTGCTGACGTTCAGCGGTGACACTACTTGCCCGTCAGATGTCTTATTGTGACTGCCCAACGAGCTGGAACTCAACCTTATATATGCTTGATAGGCTGCTCCTGCAGAAACGTGCCGTTGACGACTACCTGTACGAACTCTGTGGCAGGACAGGTTCTGAGGAGCTTGGTTGTTTTTCACCTCGCCAGTGGCTGCTCATGCACGACGCATGCAGACTTCGCGGCCATTTGATGAGATCACCAAACTGTTCAGTCGCAGCCATGGAGCCATCAGTGACATTGTACCTTACGCCTTCTTTCTGGAGTGTGCATTGCGTCGTGACATTGATCAAGCCATCGAGAAGCAGGAGCTGGAAGATGAGGAAGTCGCAATGCTGAATGAATTCCCAGAGGGGGCTACTCCATCTGAGACAAGTCAGCAGGAGTGTGAAGAGGAGTCAGAGGTGGATGGTGGCTGGGGGGAACAGGAGGATGAAGAGCAGGCTTTAAACTTTTCGGGGATCCCTGGTGTTGTCCGTGGCTGGTGGGAGGAGACCGAGGACGACATTCTCCTGGGCAATGAGCAGGAGGCAGGGCTCTCCACCGCTTCCAATTTAGTGCAGATGGGGGCTTTCATGCTTAAATGTTTGAAGAGGGACCCCGTATAAAAAGCATAAAGGTCAAGGACCTGTACTGGGTGGCAATGTACTTAGACCCCCGGTAAAAATACAAAATGGCAGACATGTTGCCAGCATCACAGAGGGCTCTCAGAATGCAGCATTTCCAGCCCTTGCTGCAAGAGATGCTGCATTTTGCTGTTGCGGGCACTGGCAGAGGAATTTCCACCCACAGTGAAACAGGTGGGGGTACCTATACTAACGCACCTGCAAAAAGAGTGCGGTTTGAAGATGTGTTGGTCACTTTGGAAATAAGATCTTTCTTGCAGTTAACCCATCGAAAGCCACCCTCTGGATCCAGCCTCAGGGAACGTCTAGACCAACAGGTGTCTGACTACATCGGGTTAACAGCCGATGTGGACGCTCTGAGAAGCGAGGAACCCCTTGATTACTGGGTGTGCAGGCTTGACCTGTGGCCAGAGCTGGCACAATTTTACATGGAACTCTTGGCTTGCCCCTCGTCGTGTGTCCTGTCTGAAAGGACGTTCAGAGCAGAAGGGGGGATCGTGACCGATAAGCGCGCTCACCTAGCTCACAACAGTGTGGACTACCTCACATTTTTTTTAAATGAATGAGGCAAGGGTCTCGGAGGAATTCAACACCTGTGATGAGCACATGTAATTGAATTTCCTCATGCCAGCCCACACATATCCGCCACCACTCAGAACAAAGAATGGTCCTTGTCTTATGTATATACAGCAGCATAAAAGGCCTTTTCTGTCAGGTTAATGCCTAATTTTTGGGGCCTGTACTCCAATGGACTACAGTAAAAATTTTATCCAGTAACAGCCTAATGTACCTCCAGCCACAATATCACAAGTTTTTTTTCTGTCAGGTGAATGCCTAATTTTTGGGGTCTATACTGGCCTACAGTAAAAATTTTATCCAGGGACCACCTAATGTACCTCCAGCCATATAATCACAAGTTCTTTTCTGTCAGGTTAGTGCCTAATATTTGGGGCCTGTACTGGCCTACAGTAAAATTTTTATCCAGTGACCGCCTAATGTACCTCCAGCCACATAGTTCTTTTCTGTCAGGTGAATGCCTAATTTTTGGGGCCTGTTCTCCAGTGGCCTGCAGTAAAATTTTTATCCAGTGACCACCTAATGTACCTCCAGCCATATCATCACAAGTTTTTTTCTGTCAGGTAAATGCCTAATTTTTGGGGCCTGTACTCCCGTTGCCTAAAATGAAAAAAGGCCTCTGATTAAAATACATATTTTTAGTGGAAATTTTTGCCAATGATCCCCTTACCCACTGTCACTGTCCATGTTGTGGGACTATTTGCGCACTTCTAGTAAGTATTTGGTTGCTGCAAATATGACCTAAAGGTTTTTGAGGTTTGTCTGCGATTAAAGTAAATGGGGCCCGCCGCGAACGTGCGGTTCGCGAACATTTTATTCGCGAACAGGCGTCCCGCACGTTCTGGACGATGTTCGTCCATCACTATACATAATAAATGTATCTAGTAATATTTGTGCCTGTTTATGTCTACAGAACTGGAATCCTATTATTGTACAGTATTTGTGTAGACTCTACTCATAAATTATGAATCTATGACCTTTATCTGCTCAATTAACATAGCTGTAGGAAGTGACCAAGAATTTCAAAGCTGATTTTTTTTTTTGTTCCCACTAGAGATGAGCGAATTTCTCAAAAATTTGATTCGGCCGGTAAGCCAAATTTTTTGATCTGACTTTATTTGCGGCAAAAAAATGGCTATTTCCGGTCTGCAAACAGCCTTTATAGGAGTGTAGAACACTGTGCTTTGCAGTAACACGCATAAGGAGTCTGCTGTGGTAGTGAAATAATACTGTGAGTCACTGCCGAGGTCTGCAGATGTCTTTTTTGTAGATATCCTGCAACTTTTAATAATTATAATAGTGTAAATCCGTACGGTTAAGCTGCCCTGCAGTGCACAGATTGTACTTACACGGCACTCCACCAACAACAGGCGTATCTAAGATATCCTCCGCAGGTCCACGTTCATACACCACCAAACAGGGCTCAACCACGGACTTGATTCCAGCACACACCAGATAAATCTGCTAGTAGTCCCGACTTCTTTTAATTAAAAATTTCTGTGGATACAAGTGGCTCCTACCATAGTGAAGCTCCGATAACTATTTTATAAAGTTTATTAGTACATACTTACAAACATGCACTTTAAAATTCGCATTAAAAAATCCCAGTATCTTTTTCTTTGCCCGACCCAGGTTTCGCTCCTCAAGCTTCGTCAGGGGCACACATAATCTCTGCCTCCCCCTTCTTTTTTATTTGGTAGGCTAGAGTTAATCAAGCACCTGATGTGCTACTCCAGACGCCTTCTCTTTTTTCTTCACTTAACCCTACACTTGTATCTCCTAGTTCTAAAGGGAAAAAACGCAGATCTTTAAGTCCTAATTCACATGGGACTAATTGTTCTGCCAATTTTTTTTCTAATTTAAAACGGCTTGCAGGTCAAAATCTACATTCAGGCCCCCTGGTTGTAGCATACATAATTCATATATCCACTTACTTTCTTTTTTATTAATTTTCTCTAGAAAGCTTCCTCCCCTCCAATGGTTTTGTACTAGTTCTACCCCCATAAATTTTAATCCCGCTGGGTTCTTTTGGTGATATTTTTTATAGTGCGCCGAGACACCATGGCTTTCAAGCCCCTTCTTAATATTTCTTATGTGCTCCTGCACCCGGACCTTAAGGGGTCTGATGGTACGTCCTACATACTGGAGGCCACAAGGGCACTCCAGTACATATACAACCCCTTTGCTATGACATGTCATCTCTCCCGCTACTCAATAAAAAGGAAATGGAATACCTGAATATAAAAGAACCTATGATCCCAATTATCTATGTATTACCGAAAATCCACAAAAGCTCTACCAATCTACTGGTAGACCTATAGTGTCAGGGATTAACTCCCTGACCAGTAGGATTACGGAATACATAGATAATTTCTTACAGAAATACGTACCATCAGCACCGTCTTTTTTGAAGGATAGTGGTTGTGTGGTGAAAATGATAAATGAAATACAGGGGGTGGGGGAGAATACGTGGATGGCTACCATCGACGTATCCTCCTTGTACACCATTATACCAAAAAAACAAAGGACTACAAGCAATAAAAGATACCCTGTACGATGACCCTGATATGACCAAAATACAAGCGGACTTCCTTGTACGCTGTGTGGAATTCTGCCTAGAGCATAATTATTTTTGGTTCAAGGACCAATATTATTTACAGAAGGTCGGAACGGCGATGGGGGCGAAATTTTTGCAAATATTTTTATGACCATGTGGGAAAATTATTACATTGACCCCAAGGTGAACAAATACAAAAAAAGTGGGACATTAAAAACTTGGAAAAGGTATATAGATGATTGCCTGGTGATATGGGAAGGGGACAAAAATCAGCTGGAGGCGTTTATTAGAGGATTGGAAAATAAGGAATGGAACTTAAGTTTCACTAGTACTGTTAGTGCGGTTTCAGTGGATTTTCTGGACCTGACCATATATGTGGAAGAGGGACAGCTCAAAACTAAGACCTATTTTAAGCCCACTGATGTCAACGGGTACATAGATTTAACCAGCTGCCACTATGCCCCCTGGCTTCAAAATGTACCTGTCACGAGGGTGTCAAGAGCCACGCCTGACTCCGTTATACCCGGGGTCAGGAAGTCGCAGCGGGTGGCTGCGCGCTCTATGTCTAAAGACAGTGCTGTTTATTAATGGTAGCTTTCTGGGTTTGCCCTGCAATCCTTTTTGGCTCACTCAGGGATCCGTAGCTTCTCCTCCTCAGCTGTTTCTTGTCCAGCAATCCCAACCTCCTTATATTCCCATCTCTCACTTCTCTGGTTGCCAGATATAGAGCTTCCTGCCTGGACTTCTATACTGACCCACTGAAGCTGTGTAGCTGTGTTCCCTGGTTGTTGTTCCAGAACGTTACCCTCCGGATTCCTGTTGGGCCTTGGTGGTCTGCTGATGTCGCCCACCTGGGATTATATGTTTGTCTGTATTGTCTGTCCTCTCCTTGGTGTTTTCCTCTTAGTGTCAGTGGTGCGGACTAGTGATCCCACCGCCCCGTTCACTACATAGGGCTCATCTTAGGGAAAGCCAGGGTTTAGGCACGTGATCGGCGTACGGGTGAGGAACCCGTCTAGGGACGTCAGGGCAGTCAGGTGCCAGCCGCAAGGTGAGTCAGGGGTCACCACATTTCCCTCTCCCTTGGACAGGGCCTTCCCATTTCCCTCCCTTTGCGTGACGCCGGTCATTACAGTACCCAAGGGACAGGTCCAGAGAATCCACCGCAACTGCACTGACACAGCTATTTTCAAAGAACAGAGTAAAATAATAAAAGAACGCTTCCTAGAAAAAGGATATGAGAGTGAAAAATTGGAGAGATGTATAAAAGATACAATAAAACAACGAGAGGAGACCCCAAATAATCCAAAAATATCCAAAAACACTACTGACTTTCGTTTTTCGTTCATAACCCAGTTCACACAATGTTCTGGGGAACTAAAAAACGCAATTAAAAGAAACTGGTCCATCCTGAAAAATGATCCAGTACTTGGACCTGCAATTCCTGAACAACCACTAGTCATCTATAAAAGAGCACCTAATTTACAAAACAAATTAGTACACAGTGCCAACCGACCTGAGGATACAAATAAAAAAAATAAAAAACTGTTTTAATTGGTGTGGTTTCTGCATTGCTTGTAAAATTAGAAAAAGAACAGAAAGATTACAAAATAGTACTACAGTAAACAGTATTGTAAAAGGTAAACAATCAGAAGTAGTGGGAGAGATGACATGTCATAGCAAAGGCGTCGTATATGTACTGGAGTGCCCTTGTGGCCTCCAGTATGTAGGACGTACCATCAGACCCCTTAAGGTCCGGGTGCAGGAGCACATAAGAAATATTAAGAAGGGGCTTGAAAGCCATGGCGTCTCGGCGCACTATAAAAAATATCACCAAAAGAACCCAGCGGGATTAAAATTTATGGGGGTAGAACTAGTACAAAACCATTGGAGGGGAGGAAGCTTTCTAGAGAAAATTAATAAAAAAGAAAGTAAGTGGATATATGAATTATGTATGCTACAACCAGGGGGCCTGAATGTAGATTTTGACCTGCAGGCCGTTTCAAATTAGAAAAAAAATTGGCAGAACAATTAGTCCCATGTGAATTAGGACTTAAAGATCTGCGTTTTTTCCCTTTAGAACTAGGAGATACAAGTGTAGGGTTAAGTGAAGAAAAAAGAGAAGGCGTCTGGAGTAGCACATCAGGTGCTTGATTAACTCTAGCCTACCAAATAAAAAAGAAGGGGGAGGCAGAGATTATGTGTGCCCCTGACGAAGCTTGAGGAGCGAAACCTGGGTCGGGCAAAGAAAAAGATACTGGGATTTTTTAATGCGAATTTTAAAGTGCATGTTTGTAAGTATGTACTAATAAAATTTATAAAATAGTTATCGGAGCTTCACTTGTATCCACAGAAATTTTTAATTAAAAGAAGTCGGGACTACTAGCAGATTTATCTGGTGTGTGCTGGAATCAAGTCTGTGGTTGAGCCCTGTTTGGTGGTGGACCTTCACCGCGAAAAATCTAACAAGCTGCGGAGGATATCTTAGATACTCCTGTTGTTGGTGGAGTGCCGTGTAAGTACAATCTGTGCACTGCAGGGCAGCTTAACTGTATGGATTAACACTATTATAATCTTTAAAAGTTGCAGGATATCTACAAATAAGACATCTGCAGACCTCGGCACTTTTCCAAAAAGGAGAAGGAGAAAAAAAAGAAAAAAACTATTTTGTATACCATCTATTTATGACACGCGCGGTCCGAACCCTATATGTATACTCCATGAAAGTGTGATTGACCCCACAACACTCCTCGGACCTGCAGCGGAACATTTTTGCGGACTGGTGACTAAATATTTTTCTTTTTTACTGACATAGTGTAGAGATGGCAGCAGCATCAGGAGACCACAGAGTGGTAAGGCGACATAGGATGGAGATGGCAGCACATGAACATTTTTTTAACTTACTGAAGCTGCTTTATTTAATTGTGAATAGATGGTTAATGCACCCATCAATTTTACAAAAAAAACCTATTTTGAAATAAAAAATTTCACGACGACATAATTAGGTCCTTACTGCAAAAGGAGCTCTTCAAGCACCCATCAATTCTCCCCCCGAAAAAAACGCAAAAAGGACTTTACCACATATAACTGCAGTGCTGAACGCCAAATATATTTTTCTTTTTCTACTGATATACGCCACTAAAGTCTTTACCACATATAACTGAAACAGTGAACGCCGAGTATATTTTTCTTTTTCCACGTATATACGCCACTAAAGGCTTTTCAACAGAGGTTTATAGGCTGTCAGTTAATAAAAACACCGGCGTCCAGATGAGCTTTTGCAAAGCCCAAGCGAGCTTTTGTGTGCCTTATCTGGAGAAGTGGCATCCTCCTTAGTCTGCATCCTTGGAACCCAGCAGTGTGCAGTGTCCGTTGGATTGTCTGCCTTGAGACATTGCCACCAGCAGAACCCAGATTCACCAGGATGGCCTTGGTGGTGATCAGGTGTCACTTTTGGCTTCCGACCACGTCCTCTGAGAATTTCCACAGTGCGGAACATCTTGTATTTTTTAATAATACTTTGCACTGTAGCCACTGGAACTTGAAAACATTTAGAAATGGCCTTGTAGCCCTTTCCTGACTTGTGAGCAGCTGCGCAGCCGCAGGTCCTCACTGAGCTCCTTTGTCTTAGCCATGACTGTCCACAAACCAACTGCAGAAAGCTGCTGTTTTTCACCTGTTGAGTTGATTAAAACAGCTGTTCCCAATTAATCAGGGTAATTAGGATGCTTTAGAACAGCTTGGACTATTTGGAATGGCATAGAACTTTTGATTTTCCCACAGACTGTGACAGTTTGTGAAGGGTATGAATAATTTTGGACTGGACACTTTTTGCTCAAATGTAAATAAAAGCTGATAAATGTTTTTTTCCACAATAATGCCTCTTGTACATCGTCTTATTATCTTTTGGGAGACACCTATGTCATTTCCCGTCAAAAAATTACTTGCTGGTTGAATAAAAGTAACTTCAAGTCAAAGTTTGCCAGGGGTATGAATAATTATGGACAGCACTGTATATTCTTAATGCATTTCTGCAGTTAATTGTGGTGAATTTATGTACAGGGTGGGCCATTTATATGGATACACCTTAATAAAATGGGAATGGTTGGTGATATTAACTTCCTGTTTGTGGCACAATAGTATATGTGAGGGGGGAAACTTTTCAAGATGGGTGGTGACCATGGCGGCCATTTTGAAGTCGGCCATTTTGAATCCAACTTTTGTTTTTTCAATAGGAAGAGGGTCATTAGACACATCACACTTATTGGGAATGTCACAAGAAAAACAATGGTGTGCTTGGTTTTAATGTAACTTTATTCTTTCATGAGTTATTTACAAGTTTCTGACCACTTACAAAATGTGTTCAATGTGCTGGCTATTGTGTTGGATTGTCAATGCAACCCTTTTCTCCCACTCTTCACACACTGATAGCAACACGCAGCAGAGTAAGGGGGCGTGGCAGCAGGAGTTACAGCGAGAGGCCTGAGCTCCCGGTGTCATCTAGCAGTCGTGTCTTGACCAGAAACCCAGCGGTTCTTGATTGCTTGACTCAATCTTCGACTTCGTCGCAAGTGACAGAAGCGCCAGCAGCCTGAGTCTAAAGTCGCTGATGAGCAACCCAGGGGTTCTTGATTCGTTGACTCTGTCATCCATGTCATGCCAAGTGACATCAGACACCCCCAGCCTACAGTCAGTGGCTCGGGATCAGGCCCTGTGCCCTCACCTGTCCTCAACCTGCCTCTGGCCTTTGGTGTTCCCTCAGCCACAGAAGTAATGTATGCTGTGGGCTCAGCTCCACTATACAGCGAGGACGAGCTGCTAGAGGACAGTTAGCAGCTACTGCCCAGCCAAGATCTGGAGGAGACATCCGCCGCTTCCTCTGCTAGGCGGGCAAGTAGTGATGAGGAGAATGGTGCAGGAGCTTGTGTTGCAAGCGGTCAGGCTCCTGACCCAGAGACCGTTGAGGAGGACATCAGTGACGTGCAGACACTACTTGATGATGATGACGCCGATTTCACTTGGGAGCCAGGTGCAGAAGGGGCTTCATCATTATCAGGAGAAGAGGGTGGCAGCTTGCCTGTGAGGCAGCGGCTGAGCCAGCTGCGTGGTAGCATGGCTGGGAGTCAGCAGGGTGGCAGCAGTTGCAGGTCGGGAGCCAAACATGCCCATGATAGACCACCTGCTTTGCAGCAGCCTACCGGCCGGGAAGTAGTAGTGCAGGGTAACAGTCAATCACCTACTCTGCGGTGTGACAGTTTTTTTTATTAAGCTGCCAGGGGAGGTTAACGTGGCCACATGTAGAATATGTGGGCATAAGGTGAAGCGTGGCCAGGGTGCCAATGTTGGCACTAGGGTCCTGCATCAACATATGCAGCGTTGCCATGCAGTGGCCTGGGAGAACCGTGTCTGCGATGTGGTGGTCCAGCCTTCTGCAGCTACCGCTGCATCACCCAGTGGCACGCACCCGATTTCAGCCAGTCAAGGCTCCACCACCTCAGCCGAAGGGAGCTATTGTCATTCCCATCTTCTGCTGGTCCAGATGCTCCTGCTCCTCCTCCTCCTACTCCTCGTCAGTCATTCCATCAGCAATCGATCACCGAAGCGATTGCCAAGAGACAGCAGTATGCGTGCAAGCATCCAACGGCACAGAAGCTGAACGTGCTTCTGTCTAAGTTGCTGGTGCTGCAGTCCCTCCCTTTCCAAGCGACCTTTCAGAGAACTGATGGCTTGTGTCAAGCCGAGGTGGAGAGTCTCAAGCAGGCCCATCTTTAATATTGATTGGACCCTGGGCAAGAATTTACTTGGGCCCCTTGGATCCCGCCTTCCCACGCCCTAGCATGCAATCACGCCCTTCACCACAACACACACACACACACACAAAAAATCCACACACCTCATAGAGTACAGTAAATTACTGTAAATACTTACAGTTCTGAAAACTCCAGCAGGCTCAGGATCAGTGCTCTGGGCAGCTGGGCTCAGGGCTGGAAGTGGGCACCGCTATGCAGTTCAGGAAGGAGACCGGGGCTCGGCTCACACTAGCGTTGCAGTGCACCCCAGCACCCCACAGTATTCAGTATAGCACCCTATAGTATACAGCACCCCACAGTATGCAGTATAGCACTCTATAGTACACAGCACCCCACATTATGCAGTATAGCACCCTATAGTATACAGCACCACACAGTATGCAGTATAGCACCCTATAGTATACAGTACCCCACAGTATGCAATATATAGTGTAGCACCCCACAGTATACAACGTCCCACAGTATATTGTACCCCACAGTATGCAATACATAGTATAACACCCCATAGTATGCAGTATAGCATCCTATAGCATACAGTATAGCACCTCACAGTATACATTAGAGCAGTGTAACATCCCACAGTATACAGTGTACAGCACCCCACAGTATACAGCACCCTACACTATACAGCACCCCACACTATACAGTATATAGCACCCCACAGTATACAGTAGAGCAGTAGAGCACCCCACAATATATAGCACCCCACAGTATACAGCACCCCATAGTATACAGAAGAGCAGTATAGCACCACACAATATATAGCACCCCACAGTATACAGCACCCCATACTATACAGTAGAGCAGTATAGCACCCCATACTATAAAGCACCCCACTATACAGTAGCTTACAGTATATTAGCATAACAGCCTCTGTCACCTTTTCCTGATGTAATCTTCACACAAAAAAAATCCTAAATTATGGCAAACTTCTCATGCAGCAACAATCCTGGTAGAAAGAAGGAAGCTTTGATTACCTCATAGCCATGTGACCAGTAATATCGCTATGTTACTGGTCACATGGTGATAATGTCATCTAAGGTCCTTTCTTCTAAGAGAATCACAGCTCTCACTCTCTCACAGTTCACTGCCTGGAGTGTCCGCACGTAAACAGGCATGGCAGCACCCCCCTGTGTAGCTGACAGCCTGACACCCAGGCAGGCCCCCCCCTTCCCCTAGGCACACCACTGGTTGTCATTGAATTAGTGGGCAGTGGCCAGTGGGGCTCAAGAGGCAGCTGCCTTGGGCCCCCAGGAGCCACTGGGCCCGGGGCAGCTGCCCCTTTTGCCCCGTGTTAAAGACGGCCCTGGTCCCAAGCCATCATTTCTTTGCGAAAAAGGCAGTACCAGCCCTGCACAAATATGTAGAACAGAAGGTGGACCAGTCCTTGAGCCTGACGGTGTCTGCCAAAGTGCACAGCAGCACCGACGTGTGGAGCTGTAACTACGGTCATGGACAGTACATGTCCTTTACGGACTACTGGGTGAATGTAATTACTTCACAGCCACACCAGAAATTTGGCCAGGTCACGCCTCCACATTGTCACACCCTTGGTCCTGCGACAATGTCCGCCTCTGTCTCCTCCATCCTCCACCGTGTCCTCAGCCTCTACTGCAGGGACAAGTCACAGTGCTTTTCCAGCATTCCACATGCAGGGCTCGGCGGTGTCACGCTGTTCTGCATCTGGTTTGCCTTTGCGAATGGAGTCACACAGGGGAGGAACTGCTCCGTGTGATGCATTAAGAAATCGAATCCTAGCTTTCTCTTCATCAACTGAAAATCAGAACCATGCTGACCGACAACGGAAGGCTGAGCCATGCTTCCTGCATGGCACATGTGTTCAATCTGGTTATCAAGCGGTTCCTGAAGTCTTCCAACCATCTGCAAGACATCCTAAAAATGGTCAGGAAACTGCATGCACTTCAGCCACTCGTACACCGCAAAGCACACCCTCCTTGAGCTGCAGCGGCAAAACGGCATCCCCCAACATAGGCTGATATGCGACGTTTCCACCCGTTTGAATTCCACCCTCCATATGTTGGACCGACTATACGAACAGAGTAAGGCCATCAACGATTTCTTGATGATGCAAGCGGATAGGAGTACTCCACTATGTAACTTCAATGTCAGCCAGTGGCAGCTCATGCGTGACACCTGTCGTTAGCTCAGGCCCTTTGAGGAGGCCACGTTATTTGTCAGTTGCCAGGACTAAGTAATGAACAACGTCATTCCACTGTTTTGTGTCCTGGAACAAATGCTGATAACTATGGCTGGTCAGGAGACGTGGCGCCTCGATCTTATGGCCGCATGAGCCCTGTGGGGGCTGAACTGGAAGAGAAGGATGGGGAGGAGGACATTGGAGCACAGGCAATGTGCAGATAAATGGGTGGTTTTTCTACTCAGCTGACATGAGAGGAGTAGCAGGAGCAGCCAGAAGAGCTACAGGGCGATGAGGAAGACAAGACAGGCACGATGCATGCTTACTTACTTGCGTAGCAACAGCCGAATTGTCACTATTCGGCAGAGGGATGACTTCTGGCTCTCCACCTTGTTGGACCCTCGCTACCGATCCAGAATGGGCGCCTTTTTTACACCCACTGAGAGGGAAGACAAACTGAACTACTACAGATACATCCTATGTAGTCAGTTGGCCTCTGCCTAACTGCGCCATCGTCCATCCTCTGGCAGGTCTCACCGGAGGGGCCCTCTGCACTCACGTTCCACTGCCATGGCTGCAGGGGAGGGGTGCGGTGGCAGGAGCAGTCCCAGCTCCATTAGCAGCAGCCTGAGTCTACAGTTGCTGATGAGTAGCTCTCTTCACCTGCATAGTGAAGAAACTACTCACCAGCAGCAGGTAGAACTGGAGCAGGACCTGAACCAGCATACTTGTACAGCACCCTGCCACCCAGCATTGAAGATCCTCTGGACTACTGGGTAGCTAAACTGGATTTGTATCTGCAACTAGCAGAGTTTGCCCTGGAAAAGTTGGCCTGCCCGACCAGTAGTGTGGCATCAGAGTGGGTTTTTAGTGCGGCGGGGCCATAGTTACCCAAAGGAGAACTCGCCTGTCCACCCAAAATGTGGAGAGACTGACCTTTGTCAAGATGAATCAGGCGTGGATCAGCCAGGATTTCCAACAACCAATTCCTGATGCATAAAGGCTCTCTGCAGCCCGGGTAGGACAGCTTTTCCAGGGCAAACTCAGCCAGTTGTGGCCACTAATGCAGTTTGGCTGCCCAGTAGTCCAGCAGATCTTCAATGACGGCTGGCAGGGTGCACTCCAAGTTCAGGTTCTGCTCTATGTCTACCTGCTGGTGTGTAGTTTCTTCACTATGCGGGTGAAGAAAGCTGCTCATCAGCGACTCTAGACTCAGGCTGCTGGCGCTGCTGTCACTTGCGACGAAGATCGAGTCAAACAATCAAAAAACGCTGGGTTGCTGGTCAAGACACGACCGCTAGCTGACAATAGGAGCTCAGACCTCTCGAAGTGACCCCTGCTGCCACGCCCCCTTACTCTGCTGCGACCTGTGCCTGCACCAGACACATTTAGGCCTCTGCCACTCCCCTGTGCAGGGCCTGGCACTTCTCTGTCTGACACTGTTAGCTGAACTAAATAAATAGAAATGAAATTTAAACACCCCGGGCTGACATGATGACGTAGCCCGTCGCGCTCTCCCCTCCTCCCGTGGTTCGGCTTCCCCACTGTCTTTGTTCATCTCTGCGGCCTCTCCCCGTCTCCCTAGACCTGGGGACCCGTGATGTAGTCCCGTTCCCTGCTTCAGTTGTGCCCCTTTTTCTGCCTCCAAGTGTGTCTCCTCCTCTCCCTCTTTACCCTGTCACCTCCTCATCTCACCCAGATCCTGGACTTCTTACCTGGGCTCCGCTTCGCTCCATGCGTCTGCCTCTGCCTCGGCTCTCTCCTTGCTGCCTCCTTGGCCGACGGTGTTCGGCGCGGCTCGGTCCGTGGTCCCTCTGGGTTCGCCTCCTTGGCCGGCGACTTCCGGTTCCCCTGTGCCCGCTGGTTGCGGCGGTCCTCCCCTCCTGGTGGATCTTCTCTGCTACCCTGTATCTTGGCTGCCTGCGGTGTCCGTTGGTGCCTGGTTGGCTGCTCCTCCGGATGGTCTTCTCGCTGTGTTGCTGTGCCTCCTGCTCCTCTTCGGGCTGCCTGTGGTGTCCTCAGAGCTTGGTCAGCTGTTCCCCCTGGCGATTCTCTTCAGCTGTGTTGCTGTGCCTCTGGCTCCTCTTCTGTCATCAGGTTGTCCTTCCAATGCCTAATTTCTCCATGATTGTCCGGGGAAGAAAACAGAAGGAAAAAAAAAAAGAAAAGGAGGGAGAAGGAGAGAAAGAAAGAGAAAAAGACATATCTAATAAGAAAAAAAAAAGGGGGGGGGAGGAAAAAAATATATATAAAAGAGAGGGGGAAGTAAGGAAAAAGAGGAACACGGAATTTACCCCAAAAGCTAGTAGGCGTTCCGCAGATCTCTCTGCTCAGAAACCGGCCACTAAACCCTTTGAAGGAACAAAAATAGACCAATTCCTAAGGTTCCCAAGGGTTAATACCAGAGGCGGTCATAAGGACATTAGTTCCAAAAGAACTGACAATACTGAGGTGACGGAAGCAGAATCACAAAAAGTTTCTGGGTACCCTCAAGGGGAAGGGGGAATAGAGGGAGAAGATATGTTTAACGTCGACTCTACCTCGCTAAAAGAAATACTATTGGCAGTAAAACAGAATGGGGATTTAATACAAGACATTACAACCCAACTTGGGTCAATTGAAGCCGATGTGGGACTGATTACAGACGATTTGTCAAAGATCCGAGATAGAGTTAACAATGTGGAGAGTTCTATGGCTATAATGCAGAATTAATCCTAAAAAATAAATACAGAGGTGTCCACCCTGAAGATAGATCTTAATCTTCTTAAAAGAAAGGTGGTGGACCTCGAAGACAGATCACGAAGATATAACGTGAGAATTTTGGGGGTTCCAGAGGGTGTGGAAGATAAGAACCCTACCCAATTTATACAGACTATGATCCTGGAGAATTTTGGGAGGGATCTTTTTTCATCTATGTTTATGGTAGAAAGAGCCCATCGGGTCCCAGGTGGGAAACCAATCCCTGGGAGACAACCACGAACATTCCTTGCTAAGATGCTGGTTTCAAGGGACAGAGATATGGTACTAAGAAGGGCGAGGGAATGTCCCCCCGTTCTATATGATGGGAACAGATTGGCCTTCTTTCCTGATTTTTCAAAGGATATCCAGGAAAAGAGACGCTCGTTTACGACTGTTAAAAAGAGGTTAAGAGAAAGGGATATTAAATATTCACTTATTTTCCCAGCAAAACTTCGGATTATTTTCAAAGACACAACCTTTTTTTGACACTCTGGATAAAGCAGCGGATTGGCTTGAACTAAATAATATGTGACCTAACTGTTGTAGGGTTGGCTCGGAATAACAATTGTTAGAGGGTGTTTATATTTTCCACTTTCTTTGTTTTCCTAGCGGGGAGGTGCCAAGCAGGGAAGGGGGGGGGGAGTATGGGAGGGATGGTCATAGGTGAGAGATCTGCTGCAATATGTGGCGGATTACTTGTATGGGGGGGTTGGGATTGGGCTGCGATGCGTGTTGTTTTTTTTTTGTTTTGTTTTACAAATTATTGCTCATAATGTCTATCAGCATTCTTACCTGGAATGTTAGGGGTTTGGGGGACAGAAGAAAGAGACAAGCGGTTTTTGATATGTTGCGTATACATCTCCCAGCAATTGTATGCTTGATAGAAACACATCTTACTGGGGAGACTTCCGGGATGGTCACCAGGGGATCGGCTGCGCACACGTACCACTCAACCTTCTCTAGTCATTCTAGGGGAGTGACAGTTTTTATTCATAGAACAATTAAATTTTTTTGGCGAGGCATCCTTTGTTGACCACCAGGGAAGATTTGTCTTCTTATACTGTAAGTTGGCGGGGAAGATGTGCATTTTGGCCTTTGTTTATATTCCACCTCCATTCTCTTTCTCAGTGCTTAACTCTCTGTTAACATGTATTGACAAATGGCCGGAATGCCCCACATTGATTATTGGGGACATTAATTGTGTTATTAACCCGGCAGTAGATAGGGTTTCTATGGGTGTCGAGGGAGACTCCTCTGTTTAGGGGTCTTCCCTGGCACGCTTCTGTTCTGAGGCTGGGTTTGAGGATGTTTGGGGAGGCCTGGGTCAGGGGAGAAGAGTCTTCTCATGTATTAGTAAATTAGGCAGATCCATGTCCAGAATAGACCATGCTCTGATCAATAAAAAATATGTACGATATGTAACACGAATGAAGTACGAGACTAGGTCACTCTCGGACCATCTACCGTTACTCCTTGAACTTTGCCTGGCCCAGGATAAACAAATAGGGAGGCCTCCTTTTAGATTAAATCCTTATTGGCTATCACTAATAAAGAATCATGAAATAATACAAAAGGAAATAAACTAATTTTGGGTAACTAATTATGGGTCAACTAAAATCCAAATGGTATGGGATACTTTTAAGGCCTATATGAGGGGAATAATGGTCAGTCACATTGCAAACCTGAGAAAGGAGTACGGGAAAAATGAGAAAAATTTAAAAGAGCAAGCTTCCTCAGCCACACAATTTTTCTATATAAATAGGACAGAGGAATATGGGGAAAATATGCAGAAGACTGCACAAGCATACTCTGAAGGGCAAAAATATTTTACTGAATCGGGGCGACCGGGGAAACTACTATCTCGAGTCAGGAATCCAAAAAGAATATAGATAATATACGATTGGCTAATGGGAGGATGGTTAGGGGACAAGACTCCATAGAGAAGGTCTTCCTTGATTACTTTTTAGACCTTTATAGTGCTGCACGTGCCAGAAGATGGGAGCAGCGCAATTTCCATCAGCAGCATTTTCACCTACTTGAAAAAGGGGTCCACAGAACCCCGAAACGCGTTGTCACAATAACAAAAATAATAAAAAAAACTATTGGTTTGAAACAAACTCTGGTTGTGTTTTGCGCCTATGGTCCACCCTCCACTCGACCCCAGAGTCCAGTGGATACATACTTAATGGGAGGATGGTTAGGGGACAAGACTCCATAGAGAAGGTCTTTCTTGATTACTTTTCAGACCTTTATAGAGCCGATTGCAGGATCACGGATGAAATGATGGACTCTTATCTTGATGGTATTGTCTTTCCTACTATTACTTCGGCTCAAAGGAAGGTACTTGAGGCCGATCTCTCTATTCAGGAGCTTGAAGGCGCAATTAAGCTATGCTCGGGCAACTCCACCCCCGGTTCAGACGGACTCCCATATGAATTTTATGGTAAATATAAAGAGGATGTTTTTCCTAGATTGTTGGAGGTCCCCGCTGAATCGGTGGAGGAGGGGAACCTGCCGGGTTCAATGATGGAAGCTGTAATAATATTAATTCCAAAAAAAGGTAAGGACCCCACAGATTTGGGATCCTATAGACCGATCCCACTGTTGAACGCGGATGTAAAGCTCCTGGCGAGGATCTTGGCCACAAGACTTTCTGGGGTTATCTCCTTTATTGTCCATCCGGACCAGAATGGTTTCATTCAAAACAAAGGTACACAACATAATCTTCATCGGCTTTTTGCCAATATACAGGCTCCTGGGGGGTCTGCTCGCTCCATCCTGTCTTTAGATGCCTCTAAGGCCTTTGACAGGGTGGAGTAGCGGTTCCTATGGAGGGTTTTGGAGAGGATGGGCTTTGGGGAGAGATTTATAAATATGATTAAAACACTCTATAGATCCCCTATGGCCAAGTTGAGTCTCAACGGGAGCCTTACTGCCAGTATTGATCTAAATAGAGGTACTCGCCAGGGCTGCCCATTATCTCCACTCCTATTTGATATTTATATTGAGCCCCTGGCCTTGGCTATTAGGCAGGATGTTCAAATTAAAGGATTTGGAACATTAGGAGTGGAAGATCGCATTTCTCTATACGCGGATGATGTCCTTTTTTTCGCAGATAATAAAGAGATAACTGTCCCAAGAATTATCCGTATGGTTAAACTATTTGGTGAGGTATCAGGCCTGGATATAAACTGGTCAAAGACCATTCTGATGCCAATAGACCCGGTGTCCCAAAAGGAGTCCTTGATAACCCAGTTAGATGTTGTTGATACTTTTCAATACTTGGGTATGACGATATCCCCCAAGGTTGAAAATTCTGTACATCTTAACCTGACCCCATTAATAACAAAAACTAGGGAAAAAATAGGGATTTGGCTGAGACTTCCTTTATCCAGAGCTGATCGAGTTTCACTGGTTAAAATGGTAATTCTACCCCAATTCCTCTATGTCCTTAGGAATATACCTATTTGGATAGAGGATAAATATTTTAAACTTATGGAAAGAATAATCAATGATTTGATCTGGGGAAGAAAACGAGTGAGACTTAAACTAGAATATTTATATAAGCCGCTGGAGCATGGGGGTTTAAATCTCCCATGCTTTAAAGGCTATTTTATTGCTGCTCAGCTATGGATGTGCAATGAATGGCCAAATAGTACACTTCTAAGTAGCCTAGTAAGAAGCTACTACAAAATTACTATCGAAAATGTGGGCTGTTACTAGAGGATGGTTGGGGGTAAAGAGATCACTTATATTCACTCCTCTGGCACAGACTTTAGACGGTATAGCAATGGATCAATTCTGGCAAAAGAATGAGATTCTTGATATGGCACAGGTTGTCAAGAACATATGGAACAGGTTGTCAATTTAAGTTGTTTGTGGAATTATCACATAGTGTAGAGAATCTATCTTGGTTTAGGTATTTTCACCTTCGCTCTGCACTTTTTAGTTTGGATGATAAATCACTGCTAGAAATAGATAATTCTTCTCCGTTAAACGAGAGGTTTGGGAAGATACCATTAAGAATGAAGATTTCAAATATATATTAATTACTAATTAAGTCACGGTTTTCTGAGACACAATCACCAGGGCAAAGGGCCTGGGAGAGGGACTGCCCAAATATACAAATGGTAGGGTGGGGGAGTATTTTCACTAATCCAGATGTACTTTCTCATAACTTTAATCACGTTCTAATACAGTTTAATATTTATCACAGATTATATGTCACCTCCATCTGGTTAAACAAGTGTGGAATAAGAGATACCTCCAAGTGTCCTCGATGTGATACTGTCAGTGCGGATTATCTGCATATGATCTGGGCATGCCCAGAACTTGGAGCATACTGGAGTGGTATTAATAATTTCCTCACCCACAAATTAAAAATACGGATCCCTCTTGAGCCACAATTGTTTCTACTGAACGATCTTTCGACATTAAGTAGCCATAAACCCCAAAAGATCCTACTAGGTAGAACACTACTATTGGCCAGGCTCCTGATCAGTCGGAGCTGGTTTGCACGTCATGCCCCAGAGGTAAACAATTGGATAAACCTGGTTAATAAGGTTAAAAACTATGAACGGATTCTCTATAAGCAGAGGGGTGGATTAGAGAAATGGGTTAAGATATGTGATGGCTGGTAGTTCTGATAGGACCGTACGTGGAATATATTTATTTATTTATTTACTTATTTATATATAATTTTATTTATTTTATTTTCCCCCCCTCTTGTCTCTTCCCTTCTCCCTATTTCTTTTCGAGGGGGGGAGGCAGGGGTGGACGCATCGCAGGGTGGGGGGTAATGGGGTTAAGGGGAAAAATGGTGAAAATTATATATACACATGTGTGTGTGTGTGTCTATGTATCTGTATGAATGTATGTGCATATATGTGTCTATACAGGGAGTGCAGAATTATTAGGCAAGTTGTATTTTTGAGGATTAATTTTATTATTGAACAACAACCATGTTCTCAATGAACCCAAAAAAACTCATTAATATCAAAGCTGAATATTTTTGGAAGTAGTTTTTAGTTTGTTTTTAGTTTTAGCTATTTTAGGGGGATATCTGTGTGTGCAGGTGACTATTACTGTGCATAATTATTAGGCAACTTAACAAAAAACAAATATATACCCATTTCAATTATTTAATTTTTACCAGTGAAACCAATATAACATCTCAACATTCACAAATATACATTTCTGACATTCAAAAACAAAACAAAAACAAATCAGTGACCAATATAGCCACCTTCCTTTGCAAGGACACTCAAAAGCCTGCCATCCATGGATTCTGTCAGTGTTTTGATCTGTTCACCATCAACATTGCGTGCAGCAGCAACCACAGCCTCCCAGACACTGTTCAGAGAGGTGTACTGTTTTCCCTCCTTGTAAATCTCACATTTGATGATGGACCACAGGTTCTCAATGGGGTTCAGATCAGGTGAACAAGGAGGCCATGTCATTAGATTTTCTTCTTTTATACCCTTTCTTGCCAGCCACGCTGTGGAGTACTTGGACGCGTGTGATGGAGCATTGTCCTGCATGAAAATCATGTTTTTCTTGAAGGATGCAGACTTCTTCCTGTACCACTGCTTGAAGAAGGTGTCTTCCAGAAACTGGCAGTAGGACTGACTGGGAGTTGAGCTTGACTCCATCCTCAACCCGAAAAGGCCCCACAAGCTCATCTTTGATGATACCAGCCCAAACCAGTACTCCACCTCCACCTTGCTGGCGTCTGAGTCGGACTGGAGCTCTCTGCCCTTTACCAATCCAGCCACGGGCCCATCCATCTGGCCCATCAAGACTCACTCTCATTTCATCAGTCCATAAAACCTTAGAAAAATCAGTCTTGAGATATTTCTTGGCCCAGTCTTGACGTTTCAGCTTGTGTGTCTTGTTCAGTGGTGGTCGTCTTTCAGCCTTTCTTACCTTGGCCATGTCTCTGAGTATTGCACACCTTGTGCTTTTGGGCACTCCAGTGATGTTGCAGCTCTGAAATATGGCCAAACTGGTGGCAAGTGGCATCTTGGCAGCTGCACGCTTGACTTTTCTCAGTTCATGGGCAGTTATTTTGCGCCTTGGTTTTTCCACACGCTTCTTGCGACCCTGTTGACTATTTTGAATGAAACGCTTGATTGTTCGATGATCACGCATCAGAAGCTTTGCAATTTTAAGAGTGCTGCATCCCTCTGCAAGATATCTCACTATTTTTGACTTTTCTGAGCCTGTCAAGTCCTTCTTTCGACCCATTTTGCCAAAGGAAAGGAAGTTGCCTAATAATTATGCACACCTGATATAGGGTGTTGATGTCATTAGACCACACCCCTTCTCATTACAGAGATGCACATCACCTAATATGCTTAATTGGTAGTAGGCTTTCGAGCCTATACAGCTTGGAGTAAGACAACATGCATAAAGAGGATGATGTGGTCAAAATACTCATTTGCCTAATAATTCTGCACGCAGTGTATATATATCTACGTATGTATGTATGCCTGTGTGTGTGTATGTGTGTGTGTATATACAGGTATATATATTGTGGGGACACGCTCTGGGAGACAGGATTAGTGGACGCAGTTTAGAGGCAACAACAATTCTTTGGATCAAACAGTTCAGTGTTTTATTCACACTTTAGGCAAGTGACAAAACAAACAGTCATATTCAAACACAAAGTCACCTTGCGGTGTTGGTGGTAATTCACACCATGCGGCAATTCTGCCTCAGAGTCCTTGCTGATAGCAGCACCAACCTGTTTTACGCCAAACGGGTAGCAATCCTTCATCCAGACACAAGGCTCCCAGATCCCAACACAGAGACCTGGTTTCTGAGTCCAGCTGCCTATTTAAGGACAGACAGGTGCTGCCAAAACCTGGGAGGAATGCTGGGAGGAAAATACCTGTTTTTCCAGACCAAACCTCTCACTTTGTCACAATATATAAAATGTGTGTCTTTACGTGTATAGGTACCTATTGTCTATGCCTATGCATGTATTTGTTTTCCTCACTCTCTCTTTGTATATACAGGGTGGGCCATTTATATGGATACACCTTAATAAAATGGGAATGGTTGGTGATATTAACTTCCTGTTTGTGGCACATTAGTATATGTGAGGGGGGGAACTTTTCAAGATGGGTGGTGACCATGGCGGCCATTTTGAAGTTGGCCATTTTGAATCCAACTTTTGTTTTTTCAATAGGAAGAGGGTCATGTGACACATCAAACTTATTGGGAATTTTACTAAAAAAACAAAGGTGTGCTTGGTTTTAACGTAACTTTATTCTTTCATGAGTTATTTACAAGTTTCTCTTTGTTTACAGCCATTGACATGTCGCCGAGGTTAACACGTGAGGAGCAGATAGAAATTGTGTTGATGTCTGGTGAACGCAGTAACTGGGTAATTGCAGCAGATTTCAATGCAAGACACCCTACGAGACCACCCATCTCCCATGCTACAGTTAGCAAACTGCTTGCTAAGTTTCGTGAAACTGGTTCAATGTTGGATTTGCCAAAATGTGGACGCATGAAATCTGTCTGTAATGAAGAAACATCAGTGGCTGTCATAGCTTCATTCAGCAAGAGCCCACAGCGTAGCACTCGCCACATGTCACTGGAGAGTGGCATTAGTCGAACATCCCTTCGGCGGATATTAGCTACTCACAAATGGCACCCTTACAAACTCCAGCTACTGCAGCATCTCAACGAGGATGACCCAGATCGGCGCACTGAATTTGCAGAATGGGCAAAACAAAAATTGGAACAGGACCCTCAGTTTACGCAGAAGATTTTGTTCAGTGATGAGGCAAACTTTTATGTGAATGGTGAAGTTAACAAGCAAAACCACTGCTATTGGTCTGAAACTAACCCATATTGGATAGATCCCTCCAAGACTGTTGGAACAAAAAAATTGATGGTATGGTGTGGTATATGGGGTACAAAGATAGTGGGGCCATTCTTCATCAATGGAAACCTCAAGGCCACTGGATATGCGAAATTGCTACATGATGATGTGTTTCCCTCTTTATGCACTGAAGCTGGCAGGTTCCCTGAGTTTTTCCAGCAAGATGGTGCACCACCACATTATGGGTGTCAGGTCCGAGCATTCCTAGATGAACAGTTTCCTGGAAAGTGGATTGGTCATCGTGGGCCAGTTGAATGGCCCCCAAGTTCTCCCGATCTGACCCCCTTAGACTTTTATCTTTGGGGTTATCTGAAGGCAATTGTCTATGCTGTGAAGATACGAGATGTGCAGCACCTGAAACTAAGAATACTGGAAGCCTGTGCTAGCATTTCTCCTGCGGTGTTGCTATCAGTGTGTGAAGAGTGGGAGAAGAGGGTTGCATTGACAATCCAACACAATGGGCAGCACATTGAACACATTTTATAAGTGGTCAGAAACTTGTAAATAACTCATGAAAGAATACAGTTACAAGCACACCATTGTTTTTCTTGTGAAATTCCCAATAAGTTTGATGTGTCACATGACAGTCTTCCAATTGAAAAAACAAAAGTTGGATTCAAAATGGCTGACTTAAAAAAGGCCGCCATGGTCACCACCCATCTTGAAAAGTTTCCCCCCTCACATATACTAATGTGCCACAAACAGGAAGTTAATATCACCAACTATTCCCATTTTATTAAGGTGTATCCATATAAATTGCCCACCCTGTGTGTATATATATATATATATATATACACTCACCTAAAGAATTATTAGGAACACCATACTAATACGGTGCTGGACCCCCTTTTGCCTTCAGAACTGCCTTAATTCTACGTGGCATTGATTCAGCAAGGTGCTGATAGCATTCTTTAGAAATGTTGGCCCATATTGATAGGATAGCATCTTGCAGTTGATGGAGATTTGAGGGATGCACATCCAGGGCACGAAGCTCACGTTCCACCACATCCCAAAGATGCTCTATTGGGTTGAGATCTGGTGACTGTGGGGGCCATTTTAGTACAGTGAACTCATTGTCATGTTCAAGAAACCAATTTGAAATGATTCGAGCTTTGTGACATGGTGCATTATCCTGCTGCAAGTAGCCATCAGAGGATGGATGCATGTTCTCATTCTGTTTACGCCAAATTCGGACTCTACCATTTGAATGTCTCAACAGAAATCGAGACTCATCAGACCAGGCAACATTTTTCCAGTCTTCAACAGTCCAATTTTGGTGAGCTCGTGCAAATTGTAGCCTCTTTTTCCAATTTGCAGTGGAGATGAGTGGTACCCGGTGGGGTCTTCTGCTGTTGTAGCCCATCTGCCTCAAGGTTGTGCGTGTTGTGGCTTCACAAATGCTTTGCTGCATACCTCGGTTGCAATGAGTGGTTATTTCAGTCAACGTTGCTCTTCTATCAGCTTGAATCAGTGGGTCCATTCTCCTCTGACCTCTAGCATCCACAAGGCATTTTTGCCCACAGGACTGCCGCATACTGGATGTTTTTCCCTTTTCACACCATTCTTTGTAAACCCTACAAATGGTTGTGTGTGAAAATCCCAGTAACTGAGCAGATTGTGAAATACTCAGACCGGCCCGTCTGGCACCAACAACCATGCCACGCTCAAAATTGCTTAAATCACCTTTCTTTCCCATTCTGACATTCAGTTTGGAGTTCAGGAGATTGTCTTGACCAGGACCACACCCCTAAATGCATTGAAGCAACTGCCATGTGATTGGTTGACTAGATAATTGCATTAATGAGAAATAGAACAGGTGTTCCTAATAATTCTTTAGGTGAGTGTATATACATACTTTTTTTTTATTTTTTAGGAAATATGTTGATCATATTTATTGTATATATGTGTGTGTCACCATCACCACATGCCGACAGTGTTCCTTTGTCTTGACGCAGCTGCATCAGGACGTTCTCCACGGGGGAAGAAGAAGAAGAAAGAGGAGACAGCGCCACCAGCATGGAGTCCCATGGGAGAGGCACAGGGAGGCACACTAAGGATGTAGGTAAGGCTACTTTCACACTGCCATTTTGGATTTCGTTTGTGAGATCCGTTCTGGATCAGTTTTGCCCTAATGCATTCTGAATGGAAAGGGATCTGCTCAGAATGCATGGATCTGTCCTCCATTGACTTTCAAAAGTGTTCAAGACGGATCGTCTTGGCTATGTTAAAGATAATACAAACGGATCCGTTCTGAACGGATGCAGACAGTTGTATTATCTGAACGGATCCGTCTATGCAGATCAATGACGGATCCGCACCAAACGCTAGTGTGAAAGTAGCCTAAGGCCTCTTTCACACGGGCATCCTGGATTTGCTCTGGATGCTTCGCGTGTGCATTGCGGGAAAACCACGTGAGTAGGCACGCAATTGCAGGCAGTTTTGACTGTGATTGCGTTCCGATGTTCAGTTTTTTCCGCGCGAGTGCAATGCGTTTTGCAGGAGCGTGAGGAAAAATCTGAATGTGGTACCCAGACCCGAACCCGGACTTCTTCACTGAAGTTCGGGTTTGGTTTAGGTGTTCTATTCATTTTATTATTTTCCCTTATAACATGGTTATAAAGGAAAATAATAGCATTCTTAATACAGAATGCTTACTAAAATGTTGCTTGTATACATTAAGCAGGATTAGAAGCATGGCTGCTGCTGATCATGGCCTTCCTTGGGCTTTTTAACAATTGGAAGCTATGACCATTGTGGGGTTTCGCTCTGGTAGATAGGGTAAGTGGGCACAGTACAGAGGCAAAATACAAGTTCTTAACTCAAAACGTCAGTGTTTATTCATACTTGAGGCAATTGCACAAAACAGCACGGACCTTTGCAGTCTTGGTGTTAATTCACACACAATGGAAAGTTCATATAACACAAGTCACCTTGCTGGCAGTTCTGCTTCCAGTAGTTCACAGCGAGCTTTAGGGGGCCTGTTTCCTCAGCATGCGGCTCTCAGCTCTCCAGCACGGCACAAAGCCTCAGATCCCCAAAACAGAGACATCTCTGCTGAGCCCAGCTGCCTATTTAAGGACAGCCAGGTGCTGCCAAAACCCGGAACGGCACTTAAACTCTGGTACAGTATATGACCTCACCTGGCTGGAAACCGGCCCAGCCGCACATGCTGGGAGGAAAATACCTGCCTTGGCAGACACAACCCCTCACTGTGTCACACCATCTACTACATTATTTGTATTCAGAGAGTTATCACTGTGTTATTTGTAGTGTTACATAGGACTGCATCAGTGGCGGATTACAATAGGGACGTTCGGGTCGGCAGCCCCGGGCCCAGCACCGCTGGGGGGCCCAACGCTGACCCGAACGCCCACATACTGCTGTGGGGCACGGGAGCGCATAGCTCCCTGTCCCGTCTGCGATCACTGCCATAGGCTTCAGGCCTTGAAGGCCTGAGGCCTATGCGGTAGAGAAATCCCTGCGCAGGCATGCGTGATGACGTCATCGCGCGCCTGTCCCGGGACGCAGCACTGTGACGCGCCTGACTCTGCGAGCAAGCGCCTGGCCCTGGACATACAGTAGGTGAGTATTTATCTTTTCATTTTTTTATTTTTATTTCATGTGCCTACTTTGGGGGGGGGGGCACACAGGAGGACATATTAGGGAAGTTAAATCGAGTACATTGGGGGGGGGGATGTGGGGGCTGTATGGGGCCAAATTATTATAGGAGGGAATACTATGTGGGGGCTAATTACTATGTGGGGGCAGTGTGGTGGAAAATTGCTATGTGAGGGCAGTGTGGGGGCAAATTGCTATGTGGGGGCAGTGTGGGGGCAAATTGCTATGTGGGGGCTGTGTGGGGGCAAATTGCTATGTGGGGGCGGTGTGGGGGCAAATTGCTATGTGAGGGCAGTGTGGGGGCAAATTGCTATGTGAGGGCAGTGTGGGGGCAAATTGCTATGTGGGGGTGGTGTGGGGGCAAATTGCTATGTGGGGGCGGTGTGGGGGCAAATTGCTATGTGAGGGCAGTGTGGGGGCAAATTGCTATGTGAGGGCAGTGTGGGGGCAAATTGCTATGTGGGGGTAGTGTGGGGGCAAATTGCTATGTAAGGGCAGTGTGTGGGGAAATTGCTATGTGGGGACAAATTACTATATGGGGCAGTGTGGGGGCAAATTACTATGTGGGGGCAGTGTGGGGACAAATTACTATATGGGGCAGTGTGGGGGCAAATTACTATATGGGGCAGTGTGGGGGCAAATTACTATATGGGGCAGTGTGGGGGCAAATTACTATGTGGGGGCAGTGTGGGGACAAATTAATATGGGGCAGTGTGGGGGAAAATTACTATGTGGGGGCAGTGTGGGGGAAATTGCCATGTGGGGACAGTGTGGGGTAATTTCTATGTGGGGACAGTGTGGGGAAATTGCTATGTGGGGAAAACTATTGTGTGGGGGCAGTGTGGGCAAATTACTATGTGGGGGCAGTGTGGTGGAAATTACTATGTGGGGGAAGTGTGGTGGAAATTACTATGTGGGGGCAGGGTAGGGCAAATTACTGTGTGGGGGCAAACTACTATATGGGGGCAGTTTGGGGGAAATTACTGTGTGGGGGCAAATTACTATGGGGGGATTACTATGTGGGGGCAGTGTGGTGGAAATTACTATATGGGGGTGTTGCTATTGGGGAGGCACTGTAGGGGCAATTCTATTATTTCTGGGGACACTATACAGGGATTATTGCCTGGAGCACAATAGAGGGTGTTATTATTACTGGGGGCACTCCAAGGGACATTATAGCTGCTGTGGACACTATAGGAACATTTGGGGTAATTTATCAAACTGGTGTAAAGTAGAATTGGCTTAGTTGCCCATAGCAGCCAATCAGATTCCACCTTTCATATTTGACAGCTCTTTTGGAAATCCAGTTCTACTTTACACCAGTTTGATAAATTACCCCAATTATGTCTATTAGGGTCACTATTTTTTCAGCAGTATAGTTCCTGGGGCATTGGGAAGCACAACGGGCACAGTATTGGGGGTGGCAGGATGACGCTGTGGGGACACCAGGATGAGGAGGTTGATGGAAAAATTTAGAAATCGAATGTGTCTGTGTTACAAACTGTAGAGACGAGATGTGGCTGAAAGAATTTGCCATGGTGGTCTGGGTCAAATGGAGAAGAGGAAAGAGAAGGTCTACATGACAGGAGATGTCCCTGGATGTAAGAGGTATGTGGTGCTGTATTCTCCTCCATGTCTTTTTTATTACAATTATATGTACTTTAAATTTGGTGACCAAATTTTTCAGTTTAGGACCCAATTTGGGGTATTTTTTTTTAGTCTGAAGATGTCATATGGCCTAAGAAGAGACTGTGGCGCCCATGAAGCACCGCAGCCTCTTCATACAAAAAAAAATAAAAAATGGAGGAGGGGGGGGGGGGGCAAGTTTGGTAGACAGCCCCGGGCCTATCATGCACTTAATCCGCCCCTGGACTGCATATAAAACTTTTATGAAATATCCACGGGAGTCCCATAGATTCAGGTACCACAGGTCCCATTCTCCCATAGAAGTAAATGGAAGGAGCCACACATGTTGAGCCACCTCTCCATACACTGCCATAGAGAGAGTCAGCATCTGTCGCAGGTTTATTGTAAATCCACAGAAACATTAGATGAGAATTCCTCTTTAAATTATGGTCAGACGGTATTGCAGGTTACCCTGTGGTTGCTACATAGGAATGCACCGTTAGTAAGAGATTGCCTACCTTTCACGATGTATCGCTCAGCTACCTAACTGCACCGCTCAGCAACAGCAGAAGCTTAGAGGAAACACTGTCTGTGAGTGCTGTACAGTACTTACCCCTCCTCCTGCTCGTTCTACTCAGGGTCTGCGCTGCTGTGTCCTGGCTGCCTGCAGCATCAGGATGTACAGAGCGCACTCTGACCTAATGCTGCAGGAGGTCAGGTGACTGAAGCACAGGCCCTGAGAAGAGAAGACAGCCAGAACAGGGAGAGTTGCGGCAGGAGAGGTAAGTTACTTTATTATTTTACAGTCTGATCTGAGGTCTGTTATAGAGGTCTAATGGGGGCTGGAATGGTCTATGGGGGGGTCAGGAAATCTGACTGGGAGGGTCTGGAGGTCTGATTGGGGAGTCTGGAGTGGTCTGACTGGGGGTCTGGAGGTCTGATGGGGGTCTGATTGGGGGTCTGGAGGTCTGACTGGGGGGTCTAGAGGTCTAATGGGGGTCTGATTGGGGGTCTGGAGGTCTGACTGGGGGATCTTTAGGTCTAATGGGAGTCTGAAGGTCTGACTGGGGGATCTGGAGGTCTAATGGGGTCAGATATGGGGGTCTGGAGGTCTAATGGGGGTCTGGAGGTCTAATGGGGGTCTTATAGGGGGGTCTTATCTGAGGTCTGATATTGGGCCGGGGTCTTACATGGAGGTCTAATGGGGGTCAGATCTGAGGTTTAAAACTGGGGTCTTATATGGGGTCTGACATAGAGGTCTAAAGGGGGTTTTGTCTGAGATTGTGGGATTTCATTTAGGGTTTTATATGGGGGTCTGATCTGAAAGGAATGTGGGTTTTTTATTACTAAAAAACTAACAGGAGAAGAAGAGGAAAGAGAATATCTACATTACGGAGGAGACTCCAGTGGATGTAAGAGGTATGTGGTGCTGTATGACCCTGCATGTTCTGTAGCGCTGTATGTAATGTTTTCCAAGTATGTCTTTAACTGCCTCCGAACCGCCTAACGCAGGATCACGTTCCGGAGGCGGCAGCCCTGCGCACAGTCACGCATATATGCGTCATCTCGCGAGACGCGAGATTTCCTGTGAACGCACTCACACAGGCGCGCGCGTTCACAGGATCGGAAGGTAAGCGAGTGGATCTCCAGCCTGCCAGTGGCGATCGTTCGCTGGCAGGCTGGAGATGCATTTTTTTTAACCCCTAACAGGTATATTAGACGCTGTTTTGATAACAGCGTCTAATATACCTGCTACCTGGTCCTCTGGTGGTCCCTTTTGTTTGGATCGACCACCAGAGGACACAGGTAGCTCAGTAATAAGTAGCACCAAGCACCACACTACACTACACCCCCCCTGTCAATTATTAACCCCTTATTAACCCCTGATCACCCCATATAGACTCCCTGATCACCCCCCTGTCATTGATCACCCCCTTGTCATTGATCACCCCCCTGTAAGGCTCCATTCAGACGTCCGTATGATTTTTACGGATCCACTGATACATGGATCGGATCCGCAAAACGCATACGGACGTCTGAATGGAGCCTTACAGGGGGGTGATCAATGACAGGGGGTGATCACCCCATATAGACTCCCTGATCACCCCCCTGTCATTGATCACCCCCGTGTCATTGATCACCCCCCTGTAAGGCTGCATTCAGATGTCTGTATGTTTTTTTACGGATCCACGGATACATGGATCGGATCCGCAAAACACATACAGACGTCTGAATGGAGCCTTACAGGGGGTGATCACTCCATATAGACTCCCTGATCACCCCCCTGTCATTGATCACCCCCCTGTCATTGATCACCCCCCTGTAAGGCTGCATTCAGATGTCCGTATGTTTTTTTACGGATCCACGGATACATGGATCGGATCCGCAAAACACATACGGACATCTGAATGGAGCCTTATAGGGGGTGATCAATGACAGGGGGGTGATCACCCCATATAGACTCCCTGATCACCTCCCTGTCATTGATCACCCCCCTGTCAATGATAACCCCCTTGTAAGGCTCCATTCAGACGTCCGTATGATTTTTACGGATCCACGGATACATGGATCAGATCCGCAAAACACATACAGACATCTGAATGGAGCCTTATAGGGGGGTGATCAATGACAGGGGGGTGATCACCCCATATAGACTCCCTGATCACCCCCCTGTCATTGATCACCCCCCTGTAAGGCTCCATTCAGACATTTTTTGGGCCCAAGTTAGCGGAAATTTATTTATTTTTTCTTACAAAGTCTCATATTCCACTAACTTGTGTCAAAAAATAAAATCTCACATGAACTCACCATACCCCTCACGGAATCCAAATGCGTAAAATTTTTTAGACATTTATATTCCAGACTTCTTCTCACGCTTTAGGGCCTCTAGAATGCCAGGGCAGTATAAATACCCCACATGTGACCCCATTTCGGAAAGAAGACACCCCAAGGTATTCGCTGAGGGGCATATTGAGTCCATGAAAGATTGAAATTTTTGTCCCAAGTTAGCGGAAAGGGAGACTTTGTGAGAAAAAAATAAATAAATCAATTTCCGCTAACTTACCTACCTTGGGGTGTCTTCTTTCCAAAATGGGGTCACATGTGGGGTATTTATACTGCCCTGGCATTTTAGGGGCCCTAAAGCGTGAGAAGAAGTCTGGGATCCAAATGTCTAAAAATGCCCTCATAAAAGGAATGTGGGCCCCTTTGCCCACCTAGGCTGCAAAAAAGTGTCACACATGTGGTATTGCCGTACTCAGGAGAAGTTGGGCAATGTGTTTTGGGGTGTCATTTTACATATACCCATGCTGGGTGAGATAAATATCTTGGTCAAATGCCAACTTTGTATAAAAAAATGGGAAAAGTTGTCTTTTGCCAAGATATTTCTCTCACCCAGAATGGGTATATGTAAAATGACACCCCAAAACACATTGCCCAACTTCTCCTGAGTACGGCAATACCAGATGTGTGACACTTTTTTGCAGCCTAGGTGGGCAAAGGGGCCCACATTCCAAAGAGCACCTTTCGGATTTCACCGGCCATTTTTTACAGATTTTGATTTCAAACTTCTTCGCACGCATTTGGGCCCCTAAAATGACAGGGCAGTATAACTACCCCACAAGTGACCCCATTTTGGAAAGAAGACACCCCAAGGTATTTCGTGATGGGCATAGTGAGTTCATGGAAGTTTTTATTTTTTGTCACAAGTTAGTGGAATATGAGACTTTGTAAGAAAAAAAAAAAAAATCATGATTTTCCGCTAACTTGTGACAAAAAATAAAAAGTTCTATGAACTCACTATGCCCATCAGCGAATACCTTAGGGTGTCTACTTTCTGAAATGAGGTCATTTGTGGGGTTTTTCTACTGTCTGGGCATTGTAGAACCTCAGGAAACATGACAGGTGCTCAGAAAGTCAAAGCTGCTTCAAAAAGCGGAAATTCACATTTTTGTACCATAGTTTGTAAACGCTATAACTTTTACCCAAACCATTTTTTTTTTTTACCCAAACATTTTTTTTTTATCAAAGACATGTAGAACAATTAATTTTGAGAAAAATTTATATATGGATGTCGTTTTTTTTTGCAAAATTTTACAACTGAAAGTGAAAAATGTCATTTTTTTGCAAATTTCAATTAATAACAAAAAAAGTTAAAATGTCAGCAGCAATGAAATACCACCAAATGAAATCTCTATTAGTGAGAAGAAAAGGAGGTAAAATTCATTTGGGTGGTAAGTTGCATGACCGAGCAATAAACGGTGAAAATAGTGTAGGTCAGAAGTGTAAAAAGTGGCCTGGTCATTAAGGGTGTTTAAGCTAGGGGGGCTGAGGTGGTTAAAGGGGTTGTCCACTTTTTTTTGTATGAGCGCTGCCTTCTCTGCTCTGTTTACCTGCTCATCACTGCAAATGCTATGGCGAGCAGATGAACAGAACAGAGAAAGCAGCTCTCATATGAGCGCTGCCCTCTCTTCAAACAGTTGAGGGCTAGGGGCACAGAGGGCATTACTACTATGGAGGGGGCACAGAGGGCATTACTAATGTGAAGGGGGCACAATGGGCATTTCTACTATGGAGGGGGCACAGAACCAGAGGGCATTACTACAATGAAGGGGCACAGTGGGCATTATTACTGTGAAGGGGGCACAGTGGTCATTATTACTGTGAAGAGAGCACAGTAAGCATTATTACTGTGAAGGGGGCACAATGGGCATTATTACTGTGAAGGGGGCACAATGGGGATTTCTACTATGGAGGGGGTACAGAGGGCATTACTAGCACAGTGGGAATTACTACTATTAAGCGGGCACAATGGACATTACTGTGAAGGGGCAAAATGGGCATTATTAATATGAAGGGGGCACAGTGGGTATTATTACTATAAAGGGGGCACAATGGGGATTATTACTATGAAGGGGACACAATGGGGATTATTTCTGTGAAGGAGCACAATGTGGATTATTACTGTGAAGGGGGCACAAAGAGGGCATTACAACTATGAAAGGGGCACAGAGCGGGCATAACTACTGTGAGGGGGCACACATCTGTACAAAACTACTGTGAAGGTTGTACAATGGGGGCACTGTGAGGGGGTACAATTTGTTTTAAGGTACGGGGGGGGGGCCCGGGTGCCAAACACCCTAGGCACGCCACTGAACTGAGAATATATTTTTCTTCTTGTACTGAAATAGGCCACTAAATGCTTTCACCTGCATTCCTTGCGAATCAAATTTCTAGTTCCCATGCTGCCACAGTCATCATAATCCTATTTTGTAGTGCCCCATAGAGAATTACTCTACATAGACAGATCTAGAGTTTGTTTCTGGGGACCAGGAATATTCAAAGCAAAGAGCTTTACTGCCTTGACTGTCTTAGGTAGTGGAATAACTTTTAGGTGATGGTTACATTACCACCTATTAGGATAGGTCATCAATATCAGATCGGTAGCGTTCCAAATCCCGGAACCTTCACTGATTTGCATGTTTGAAGAGAATGTGGTGGTCAGATGAGAGCTGCGGCCTCTTCCTAGGCCTATGACGTCACTTACATCTGTCACATGGCCTAAGCAAATGGGCCCGGGCTGCAATACCAAGCACAGCCACTATCCAATGGACAGCACTGTGCTTGGTAAGCTGTGAGGAGGCCAAGAGGTCAAGGGAGCACCACAGTGTAACGGATCCGCTTCCGTTAATGGACGCTTGAGCCGAGGTTTACAAGCACCGCACTGGACACCAAAAGCACCGCAGACTCCACAACCGCCGTAGCTTAACTGGAGCCGCGCCGTCTTCCTTCCACCCTGAATGAACCTCCAGCATTCAGGACCGTGTGGGAAAGATCTCTCCTCCAGGGAATATGCAGAGCATAGCAATCCCCAGCGTGATGCAGCAATTCCCTCCAATAACGAGACGAGACTGCGTTTTGAAGGGTTAGAAAAACATGAACTGAACTGTACTTCACGTACAGCCTCTTTTATTCACAAACCAAAAACATAGTACTGCCCACAGGGGTTTGAAATACAACCAATCAATATATTACAACACATCCCCACAAAATCCTCCCCTCTGTCCGTGATAGAATTACCTCACACTGGGTTGATGCAATCACCACAGACAGACGAATACATAATATCCTCTGTCCTGGAGACAACCGAGAAGTAATTCAATTATCTCTCAGGACAAAGGACATCGCCAATACACACAGAGAGACAGCAGGACAGGAATCCCCACCCAAACACACAAATTCCTCCCTTTCTGTCTGTAATATAATTATGGATTAACATAACTATCACAGACAGTAAAAATACAGTTTTTAAACATACACTGTAACTTTAAAACCATACATTCCATCTCCATAAAAATTACATATTTAAACTCTGCATACATCAAACATAAACACTTCCAAAAATCACACAAATCCCTCCAGCGGATCAAAAGTTTAGTGGAAGTCCTTTATGACCGACCGCAAGCACAATTTCCTGCCCAAAACAGTTCCATAGATTTGGGCTGTGCGGTCGGTCAATTCCATGCAGAAAAATGACTAAGTCCCATCTTCGAACGGGACTTAGTCTCTGGAGCTGAAAGTTCAGTATGGCAGAAGGTAAGGGTCAGCGGCGTTCGTGTATCCGCGCATCCGATTCCAGCTCCACAGAATCCCCAGCATACACCGCTGACCGCGTTCGGTCCCACCAACAGTCCAGACATGCGGCACAGTTCTGTCACTGTTCCTGAAGGGCAACATGTCCCGGGGCCATAGTCGTAGGGCAGGAGGCTAGCCATAAGTCCTCTACAATGCCCAGTGGCAAATGGCAGTTTGTCACACACAGCCTCCTCAAACTGATGATTGGTGGGGTGCCAGGAGTTGGACACCCACTGATCTGATATTGATGATTTATCCTGAGGATAGGTGATCAATATTAAACACCCAGACATCCATTTTAAGAGAGTCAACATTTTAAGGAGGACCTGTCAGATCTTCTGACCTGTATGTTTTAGCAAATATTTTTGTATTTCTTGTGATGGATATTTTCTTACAACTCCACACTGTGCCATTCCTCTGTTATTCCAGCAAGAAATTCATTTAAAAAATTGGCAACTGGGCATTACCATTTCCATTATCAAGGGGGTGTGACAGTACAAAGTCTGGCACTGAACACACTGATTGGACAGTGTGAGAGTTTGCAAGGACCACCCCCCCCCCCCCACCAACTGTCAACACCAAGTTGTAAATTTGTTTACAAATTTCTAGGAGAAATAACAGAGGAACTGTACTAAGATGCCCCAGAGTTCTCAGGAGAGCTGGCATGTCCTCTTTAACCCCTTCTCTACCAGTACCATACATGTACGGCGCTGGAGCAAAGTACAAACATGCCGCTTGCTTCCACTGGCATCATGGCTGGAGGCTCTCTGCTATTTCAAACAGCAGAGACCCGTGGCTAATTACTGTACCCAGCAATAATGCCAATCGAGGTCATTAAAGCCTTTAGATGCCATGATCAATTGAGATCACGGCATCTAAAGTGTGAAAAACCAGCATCCTCTGCTGCCAATGAGGATGACGGTAATTGAATTCAATACCCTAGGTCTCGCTGAAGAAATCAAGTGTATTGAAGCTGCAAATCAGTTGGCAGGCCAACATAAGAAATTAGCAATTCTGCTAATGTTAATGAATTGTTCAATGAGTGTTCAGAATTTAAAAAAATATATATTTTGAACGCTCAAATACAAGCTTCAAAATCATTACAAAAAAGTAAAAAAAAAATGTTAAAATATATAAAAAATATAAGTTTAAATCACACCCATTTCCATAGAATAAAAAAATTACAAAAAATAACAAAAAATATAAACATCATGGGCATCACCGCATCCAAAAATGCCTGTATGTTGTAAAATGTTTTTCCAATATGGTGAATGGAGTAACAGAAAAAGGGTCAAAATGGCCAATTTGCCATTTTTTCCTTGCTTTTCTTACCAAAAGAATGTTATCAAATGTAATCAAAGTCACACACACTACAAATGGTATCATGTAAAAACTACAGATTGTCCTGCAAAATATGATATAGATATACCGTATATACTCGAGTATAAGACGAGTTTTTTGGCACATATTTTTGTGCTCAAAAAGCCTCCTCGTCTTATACTCGAGTCTAGTCTAGCTCCGGTAATACAGGCAGTGCGGGGGGCGGCGCTCACTCACTGACGTCACGCGCCTGCGCCGCCTAGTGGGAGAAGGCGCGTGACGTCAGTGAGTGAGCGCCGCTCCCCGCACTGCCTGTATTACCGGAGCAAAGACAAAGTAAGCATACTGCTGTGAGCGTCGGGGAGGGGGATCTGTGGATGGCACTGTAGGGGGATCTGTGGATGGCACTGTAGGGGGATCTGTGGATGGCACTGTAGGGAGATCTGTGGATGGCACTGTAGGGGGATCTGTGGATGGCACTGTAGGGGGATCTGTGGATGGCACTGTAGGGGGATCTGTGGATGGCACTGTAGGGAGATCTGTGGATGGCACTGTAGGGAGATCTGTGGATGGCACTGTAGGGGGATCTGTGGATGGCACTGTAGGGGGATCTGTGGATGGCACTGTAGGGGGATCTGTGGATGGCACTGTAGGGGGATCTGTGGATGGCAGTGCCAGCCACAGATCCCCCTACAGTGCCATCCACAGATACCCCCTCCCCTAAACAGTGCCATCATGGCACTGTTTAGGGGAGGGGGGATCTGTGGATGGCACTGTTTAGGGGGGAGATCTGTGGATGGCTCCCTGTATTTAATGCAGAGTGTGTGTGTATATAATGCACACACTCTGCATTAAATACAGGGAGTCACCCTCTTGCAGATGTGTGTATATAATGTAGAGTGTGTGCATTATATACACATACACTCTGCATTATAGCTGCATTTCCCACCCTAGTCTTATACTCGAGTCAATAATTTTTCCCATTTTTTTGGGGTAAAATTAGGGGCTCGGCTTATACTCGGGTCGGCTTATACTCGAGTATATACGGTAACTATAAAAAAAAGTTATGGGGGTTAGAATATGGTGGTCTAAATTTTATTTTTTCAAAAACCTATACATATGTGGCATTGTTGTAATCATACTGACCCAGAGAATGAAGTGCACAGGTCAGTTTTGCTGCAAACGGAACACCATTGGAACAAGAGCCGTAAAACGGTGGAGGAATTGCGTTTTTTTTCCAATTCCACCCCATTTGGAATTTTTCCCCAATTCCCACTTGTATGCCATATTAAATGGTGGCATTAGAAAGTAAATCTTGTCCCGGAAAAAATAAGCCCTCAACAGCTGTGAATAGAAAAATAAAAAAGTTGTGGCTCAAGGAAAATGGGGAAGAAAAATGAAAACGCAAAAAATGAAAAAAAACTCCAGTATCCTAAGGGTTAATGATGTGTTAAAGTGAATGGAATTGCATGCTATTCTACTATATTAATCAGTGTTAACATCTAGAAGCTACTGACAGCTACTGGAATCAAGATTATTAACATTGTCCTCTATAGAGAATGCTGAAGTTACTCCATTCATTTGTGAATAGGAACAAATAAGTCATGTATTATATTTTAAAGGGTTGTCTAACCTGCTTGACAGAACAAATAACACTAATAACATACAACTCTTGCTCTTCCGGCCTATACAGTGGGGGAAATAATTATTTGACCCCTCACTGATTTTGTAAGTTTGTCCAATGACAAAGAAATGAAAAGTCTCAGAACAGTATCATTTCAATGGTAGGTTTATTGTAACAGTGGCAGATAGCACATCAAAAGGAAAATCGAAAAAATAACTTTAAATAAAAGATAGCAACTGATTTGCATTTCATTGAGTGAAATAAGTATTTGAACCCCTACCAACCATTAAGAGTTCTGGCTCCCACAGAGTGGTTAGACACTTCTACTCAATTAGTCACCCTCATTAAGGACACCTGTCTTAACTAGTCACCTGTATAAAAGACACCTGTCCACAGAATCAATCAATCAAGCAGACTCCAAACTCTCCAACATGGGAAAGACCAAAGAGCTGTCCAAGGATGTCAGAGACAAAATTGTAGACCTGCACAAGGCTGGAATGGGCTACAAAACCATTAGCAAGAAGCTGGGAGAGAAGGTGACAACTGTTGGTGCGATTGTTCGAAAATGGAAGGAGCACAAAATGACCATCAATCGACCTCGCTCTGGGGCTCCACGCAAGATCTCACCTCGTGGGGTGTCAATGGTTCTGAGAAAGGTGAAAAAGCATCCTAGAACTACACGGGAGGAGTTAGTTAATGACCTCAAATTAGCAGGGACCACAGTCACCAAGAAAACCATTGGAAACACATTACACCGCAATGGATTAAAATCCTGCAGGGCTCGCAAGGTCCCCCTGCTCAGGAAGGCACATGTGCAGGCCCGTCTGAAGTTTGCCAATGAACACCTGAATGATTCAGAGAGTGACTGGGAGAAGGTGCTGTGGTCTGATGAGACCAAAATAGAGCTCTTTGGCATTAACTCAACTCGCTGTGTTTGGAGGAAGAAAAATGCTGCCTATGACCCCCAAAACACCGTCCCCACCGTCAAGCATGGGGGTGGAAACATTTTGCTTTGGGGGTGTTTTTCTGCTAAGGGCACAGGACAACTTATTCGCATAAACGGGAAAATGGACGGAGCCATGTATCGTGAAATCCTGAGCGACAACCTCCTTCCCTCTGCCAGGAAACTGAAAATGGGTCGTGGATGGGTGTTCCAGCACGACAATGACCCAAAACATACAGCAAAGGCAACAAAGGAGTGGCTCAAGAAGAAGCACATTAAGGTCATGGAGTGGCCTAGTCAGTCTCCGGACCTTAATCCAATCGAAAACCTATGGAGGGAGCTCAAGCTCAGAGTTGCACAGAGACAGCCTCGAAACCTTAGGGATTTAGAGATGATCTGCAAAGAGGAGTGGACCAACATTCCTCCTAAAATGTGCGCAAACTTGGTCATCAATTACAAGAAACGTTTGACCTCTGTGCTTGCAAACAAGGGTTTTTCCACCAAGTATTAAGTCTTTTTTTGTTAGAGGGTTCAAATACTTATTTCACTCAATGAAATGCAAATCAGTTGCTATCTTTTATTTAAAGTTATTTTTTCAATTTTCCTTTTGATGTGCTATCTGCCACTGTTACAATAAACCTACCATTGAAATGATACTGTTCTGAGACTTTTCATTTCTTTGTCATTGGACAAACTTACAAAATCAGTGAGGGGTCAAATAATTATTTCCCCCACTGTATATGTAATACACATTCTGCCGTAATCTGCAAGGTTTCTTAAAGTGGTTGTGTCACTTCAGCAAGTGGCATTTATCATATAGGGAAAGTTAATACAAACCACTTACTAATGTATTATTACCCATATTGCCTCCTTTGCTGGCTGGATTAATTTTTTCATCAAATTATAGACTCCTCGTTTCCATGGTTATGACCACCCTGGAATCCAGCAGCAATGGTCATGCTTGCACACTATAGGAAAAAATGCCAGCCGCTTTGGTGGATGGGACCATGGAAGCTCACATTGGCAAGCACGACCATTGCTGATGGATTGCAGGCTGGTCGTTACGACCGAAACAAGCAGTATATAATGTGATGGAAAAATGAATCCAGCCAGCAAAGGAGACAATATGGACAATCACAATACATTAGTAAGTGCTATTTGCTGACTTGACAAGTCAGAGTAGCTACAGTAATGGACAGGGTGGTATCACACTTTTATTTTTTTTTAATCCAACACAGTTTTTGATAGAGGTTTTTGTGCCAAAGACAGAAATGGATCCAGGAGGATGTATAAGTCCTTCCTTTTTAGTTCCAGTTCTGGCAAAAAACTGCTAAATGAAAAACAGAAACATGAAAAAAAAACTGGTACATGAAAAAAAAAACTTCTAAAGAAAAACAGAAAAAAAGCTATGTGAAACCACACATAGGATCGTTACACACATAAATTGAACTCTGGCCTTTTTTTGTACGTGGAATAATGTCAAGTGGCTTTTTTTTATTTATTTTTACAAAAGTGCAGAAAGACACCATTGAAGGATTATGTGTGAAAGCAGCCTTAGGCCTCATGCACACAACTGTGTCTGTATTGTCGTCTGCGAATTGTGTATTGTCGTGTGCAATCCGCATTTTTCTCACTCTTAGGCCCCTTTCACACGGGCGAGTTTTCCACGCGGGTGCAATGCGTGAGGTGAACGCATTGCACCCGCACTGAATCCGGACCCATTTACTCCAATGGGGCTGTGCACATGAGCGGTGATTTTCACGCAAGCAACGCAGGCCCTATAGAAGTGAATGGGGCTGCGTGAAAATCGCAAGCATCCACAAGCAAGTGCGGATGCGGTGCGATTTTCACACATGGTTGCTAGGAGACGATCAGGATAGGAACCCGATCTTTATTATTTTCCCTTATAACATGGTTATAAGGGAAAATAATAGCATTCTTAATACGGAATGCTTAGTAAAATAGGGATGGAGGGGTTAAAAAATAATAATTTAAACTCACCTTATCCACTTGTTCGCGCTGCTCGGCTCGTCTTCTTTCTTCTTCTTTGATGACCTGGGAGGAAAAGGACCTTTGGTGACATCACTGCGCTCATCACATGGTCCATCACCATGGTGATGGACCATGTGACGGACCATGTGATGAGCGCAGTGACGTCACCAAATGTCCTTTTCCTCCCAGGTCATCAAAGAAGAAGAAAGAAGAGAAGCCGGGCTGCGCGAACAAGTGGATGAGGTGAGTTGAATTATTATTATTATTTTTTTTAACCCCTCCATCCCTATTTTAGTAAGCATTCTGTATTAAGAATGCTATTATTTTCCCTTATAACCATGTTATAAGGGAAAATAATAAAATTTACACAACACCGATCCCAAACCCGAACTTCTGTGAAGAAGTCCAGGTTGGGGTCTGGGTACCAAACATGCCGATTTTTCTCACGCACGTGCAAAACGCATTAAAACGCTTTGCACTCGCGGGGAAAAATTTTGCATTTTCCCGCAACGCCCGTGTGCGCCCCGTGGCTGTGCTGCAGGCCCGCAAATTGCGGGCCGCAATGCACGAACACCCACCCTGGGGCAGCCGCAGCGGATCGCAGACCCATGTTCTACCTTTTTGTAGAACGGAAGTACGGGACGAAGCCCCACGGAAGCAATAACCTTTAGGCCTCATGCACACGACTGTATGTGATTTGCGGTCCGCAAAAACGGATCCTCAAAAAATACGGATGATGTCCATGTGCATTCTGTTATTTGTGGAACAGAACAGCTGGCCCCTAATGGAACAGTCCTATCCTTGTCTGTAAGGCGGACAATATTAGGCCATGTTCTATTTTTTTGCAGAACAGAAATCCGGACATACCGAAACAGAATGTACACGGACTAACTTCCATTTTTTTTTTTTTGCTGACCCATTGAAATGTTTGCTTCTGTATATAGTCTGTAAAGAAAAAAAAAAAACGGAACGGACACAGAAAGAAAATACATTCATGTGCATGAAGCCTTATTACTAGAAATTACCATTCTTGTCCACAATACGGACAGGAATAGGACATGTTCTATAATTTGCAGAACAGACGCACGGAGGCAGACCGCACACGGATGTCATCTTTGTGCTGTCCATTTTTTTGCTGATTAGAAATGAATGGTACATGCAGATTGGATGGAAGCAAAATAAAGTTGCGTACAGATGCAGCTGAGCTAAACTTGATGGTTAATGCGCATAAGGTATAGAATGGCAAGAAAATGTTAACTGACTTTTCAATGGATTTCAAAGACTTTTGTCACAAGATAACTGGGATAACACTGTGCCATGTGTTATCAGGCTCAATTTAAGCTCGGCTACATCTGTACATGAGGCCTAAAGGAGCTGAAATCATCAGGCTAGTCAAATTAAAGTTATCATACACATTCTGGGGTTAGTTTAGAAGCCATAGAGAGGCTGACCCTGATTTTCCCTAGTGGATGGAAGGAACTTGAATAGGGCTGTAAATTGTGATAGATTTGCAATAGTAGAAACCAAGTGGGAGATAGGGAAACAGCTCTTCTTGTCTGAACACTTGTGATTAAATGAAATGCTCTGGACTGACATTCTGCTGTTTGGCCAAAAGATGCCGCTGTTTCCTAACACAGCTACAGACTGCACATATATCTCCATATTCATGAGAGAGGTGGGGTTTACACAGAGTCTGGAGAGGAAGGCAGCAGCCATCTTAGAAGGAGGTGGTAAGAGACATTGAGGACCTGTGTGAGCAGTGAATCCGATGGCATCCAGGTGTGAGTGTGACCACAGCTGCAGCTAAGTGAAGCTGATCGTGTCCAAGACCCTGATTCTGTCCAGAGAAAGGAGGATTGCTGCCAGGAACGCTGATGAGAGCAGAGGAACAAAGCAACATACACTGCGGTACTGCATGCTTGTTGGAGAAACATTTGTTCTGTTCAGTCACCAGCGGATGCAAAGCAGACCCGGGTCAGTAAGATCGTACATGCACCTCATTACAGTGTTGGCGCCTGGAGATTGAGACCAGGCCTGTAGTTAGTTAGTTAGTTAGGGTTTCTGTTTGTGTCAGGCCACAAGTGTTACTGCTTTTCATAACTCCAGGACTCCATAACTTAAAGTGACATTTCACATTGGAGAGCTGATAAAATTCTCACAAACTCAAGCCAGGCTGCCGTTTTGCTCCGAAGGAATACTCAGGCAATGGCTACAGGACCAGTTATGGGAGGGGGAATACTGTAGATCTGTGTAAGATTGTAAGCTGTTGTGCTGCACCGCAGGCTAGCCCGTACCACACAACCATACAGTGGTTCTTGTTCTTTTAGGGCAATAACAGGTAAGGTGTGGCAGTTTAGTTGTGCCCGCCAGTAGGTAAATTACCACGCTTTCTTCCTGGATCCATCGGAGTGCGCCGTGCTGTGCAGCACAAGGGTCTCAGCCTTTGGGTTGGGTGTATGTAAATTTATTGAATGTTCTCAGCATTTGTGGTTGTGTTTATTGCCACATTTAAGTAAAATTCTGTTTTGGCAAAAGCTGGTGTTGGGGTTGCTTTCCTCGTTCGTGACTTCACTGTATCCTGGGGAGCCCACCCCGGTACACGGCTTACACAAGGGAAGAAGAAACCGAGTTTGAGGAAGTTTCTAAGAACTTTCTCTCCGACAGAGGATGAGCAGTCTGGTAGATGAATCAGCATTGGAGACTCTTGACCCTAAATAGAGGAAAGGTGACATGACTCAGTATACTGCACAAAATGTCTCTATTATAAATGTTACTATACTGCAATGTGTTCTTTATATATCTTCCTAATTTAAACCTAGGACAGTGCATAGTCATGTACCTGGAGTATTTTTGTCAGTATTTTTCAATCTGAACCAAGCAAGTTGTAGCGCTCCATATGGGATTGACGTAGGCAATCTGCTGAATTGGATATAGTAAAAAAAAGGCTGTTTAGCAAATATGTTTACATCTTTTCATTGTAGCCTATGTAAGCACTGCCTAATATAAATAATACAGTTGAATTACTGTGGCCAATGGCTCCTTGCATCGCCATTCTCTCAAAGACAGTCTATGCCAGTGGTGGCGAAACTATGGCACGGGTGCCAGAGGTGGCACTCAGATCCCTCTCTGTGTGCATCCGCGCCCTGGAAAAAGCCTATGGTGTACCGATATACCTTAGACCTTTCCTGCCATTCATCAGCGCAGGGCGCACTATGAAAGGGACAAGCAGCGCACTTAATAAAGTATATGGAAGATATTCTATATTGGACTGCAGTATTCAGGTTAAATTGCTGTGTTGGCACTTTGCGATTAAATAACTGGGTTTTAGGTTGCAGTATGGGCACTCGGCCTCTAAAAGGTTCGCCATCACTGGTCTATACCTATGAGACAGTAAAAAAGAACAAGCTGTTGTGAAGTGATGACATCATCGCTGCACTGGGTCTCAGGCAGCGAAATTGCATAATTACACAACTACGCCAAGACACAAGTGGAGCGTTGATTACATCACGACTGCCGGAGCCAAGAAGCCAGCAACTAAGGCCGCAAGCTGGAAGAGGCCTGTGACCTACAGTACATTGCAGATGGCTGTGGGAAGTCAGGTGAATATATTTTTTTCTTTCTTCCTCACTTCACAGGTAACATAGAACTTTAGGCACTATGTAGGTGGCATTATAACTACAGGTGGACACTACAGGGGGCACTACAGAGGGTCATTATACCAACTGGGGGCATTACAGAGGGGCATTATAAATAGTGGTCGCACTACAGAGGGGCAATTCTACCTACCGGGAGCAGAACAGAAGGGAACTATACCTACTGGGGCACTACAGAGGTGCATTATACCTACTGGGGGCACTACACGAGGTATTATGGATTTTGGGAACACTACTCAGTGGCATTATACCTACTGGGGGCAATACTGAGAGGCACTATACCTACTGGGGGCACTACAGGGGGCCAATATTTGGGGCACTATAGGGGGCATTTTAAATACTGGAGTATTATAGGGGGTATTGTACTTACTGGGGCAGTGTAGGGAGCATTATACTTAATGGGTGTGCAGCGTACTCAAGTTGTGTGTAGAAATGTGTTCCTGGGTGTAGTAGTGCAATAAACACTAACCTGAGACGGCTGACTCTCTGCATAGGCAGGTGATGGTAGGAAAATGTTCGTGACGCCAGTGCCAATTAAACGGTGGCACGCCGTTTGCTGATAGCAGGAATAAATGAGGAACACCGTGATGTTAAAACAGAACTCCAACTTTAGTAGTTTTAAATATAGAGACATTCACGGAAGCGCAGTTCCTTTGCATACAGTCGATTTTTCAATACGGTTGATGCAGGCAATACAGATTGAGCAAGGTGACTACAGAGTGTTAAACACACAGGACTTGCAGTACAGGAGCTTGCACTCTATCTCTGACTGATCCTGGAACATAGCAAATCTTCTCCAAGGCCCAATACCTTAACTCTGGCGTATATCCTTGGTTTTAGCTTTATAAAGTACCTCCTCTGTTATCTTGAGTACCTCTTGCTTTTCTGCGCTTTTGCCTCTGTCTCTCTCCCTCTTTCCTCAGACTCTAGAAGCTTCTGAACGGTGGTCTTCCTGCTTCTGCATATATATATATTCAGGAGGGGAACCTTCTCCTTGGATTCGGAACCCGGTTACAGGGACTGCAATACCCTCTCCTGGTCCGCAGGCTTCAGGCCTGGACTTGTCTCTGACATAGTCTAAGCTCCAGCTTCAGACTACAGGCTGCAGCTTTAGACAGACACTTAGACTAGACTGACTTTTTCTTCCCTGACTGGGCCTTATATAAACTAGGGCTCTCTAGCTCCCTCTAGTGACTAGAAGCTGGAATGACACCCCTAGCAGGCCTGTACATGCAAGTGTCACAGTAACAGGGAAATACATAGCATTACATTACATGACAATTTATAAAGATGACATATACCAACTTCCCCATAAATAAGGGTGGACGACAGCACACCAAGTGACACTTTTGTAGTGACGGGCATTACAGTCCCCGTACACTACAGGTGCATTATACATGCGGGCACAAAAGATAAATCCCAGCAGCTGTGTCTTTCAAATAAGCTTCTTTTTTATTTTTTCTTCATAAAGCAGAAAGTCCTACAACCAGGACGCGTTTCGGCATGCAAGCCTTTTTCAACAGGTACATCCATAAAATAAATCAAAACTTATATATAGGGTCTAGTTCAGCCCATTCATGACGTCTCCACCCAGTGGGTGGTATTTTAAATGAATAATTAATCAATCAATTAATGATAGCAGGTGAAAAACAAAGCAACATATGTCATGGGTTATATTCTACCTTATTGGAGAATCTATATATCCTTTTCATCACATGGCAGCGGTCTAAAAAGAATACATGAAAATATAATAAATGTATCTATATATTTCAAATATTATGCAACAACAAAATCTCATAAATGTGCGACCTCATACTCCCTATTAAGTCCCCTTGGATGCAGTGTATCCAGGGTATGGATCCAAAAAGCCTCTCTTCTGAGGAGAAGCCTTTTGACATCCCCCCCTCTCCTTGGTCTCTTTACCTGTTCTAATATTTGAAAACGTAACTGTGCGACAGTATGTTTGTATTCCTCAAAGTGACATGGAACCGGTAACATGAGTTTTTTTGTCCTGATATCAGATTTATGTTTACTGATGCGATCCTTCATTGCCTGCATTGTCTCACCCACATATAATAGGCCGCAAGGACATTTAGTAAGGTATATAACATTTGCGGAATCACAGGTAAAAAAACCCTTTATACCAAAGCTTTTACCAGTATGAGGATGATGAAACGAAGGACCTTTAATTACATGTGAGCACTGGAGACAATGCAGGCAGGGAAATGTACCCATCCGCGGCGAGGATATCCGCTGTTGTTTCAACATTGCTTTTGTACTGCCTAAGTCTGCATGAACCAATTTGTCACGATAGTTCAAATTCTTTTTATTGCAGATGAGAGGTGAGTATTTAAATTCATCAACCTGAGGGTACGCTTTATTTAACAGGTGCCAATGTTTCCTGACTATATTATCAATGCCTGTATTGAATGGATGGAATTTATGGATAAAAGCTATCCTGGATTTATCTCCATCTAATGAGGCCCTCACCCCTTCCCTCCCTTCTCTAGCTGTTTTCAGAATACTCAATGGATAACCGCGTTCACAAAATCTCTCTGTCATTTCAGTGATCCTTATTTTTTGTACAGCCGGGTCTGAGACTATTCCTTCTACTCTCTGATATTGTGATTTGGGAATGGCTTTTTTAAGGGACAATGGGTGGGCACTCTTATAATGTAATATACTGTTTCTATCCGTGACCTTACGATAAATGTCAGTGGATAAATGACCCCCAAGGTTTTTGATGACTTTAGTGTCTAAAAAGCTCACCTGGTTTATGTCACAGGTAACTGTGAACTGTAGACCCTCAACTGCAATATTTAAATCATTCATGAAATCAGCTAGGGTCTCCCGGGACCCCGCCCATATGCAAAAAATGTCGTCCACGAATCTTTTCCAAATAATAGCGTTTTTTTGAAATAGCTTATTATTGTATACATATTTTTCTTCAAATGACGACATAAAGAGATTTGCATAGGGCGGGGCCACGTTAGACCCCATCGCGGTGCCACGCCTCTGTAGGTAGAACGCATCCATAAATAAAAAATAATTTTTATAAAGAACCACATTTAATAACTCAAGAAAAAATTCTTGCTCTATGGTCGTGTAATTCGTTTTATTGAGTGCGGCTGAAACTGCCTGTATGCCCTCCTGATGGCCAATGGAAGTATATAAACTAACTACATCAATGGTCACCAGGAGGCTCTCCATGGGAACAGGACCCAACTCTGCTATAATCCTCAAGAAATGAGGTGTGTCCCATAGGAATGATTTTGTTAATTTCACCAAAGGGGTTAAAACTTTTTCAAGGACAACCGCCAGAGGGGATAAGATGGATCCCACTGAAGACACTATAGGGCGTCCAGGGGGATCAATCAAAGTTTTATGAACCTTTGGCAAAATATATAGGACAGGAGTCCTGGGTGTATGATTTACCAAAAATTTACTAAGATGCTGATCAATTTTTGGTAAATCATACACCCAGGACTCCTGTCCTATATATTTTGCCAAAGGTTCATAAAACTTTGATTGATCCCCCTGGACGCCCTATAGTGTCTTCAGTGGGATCCATCTTATCCCCTCTGGCGGTTGTCCTTGAAAAAGTTTTAACCCCTTTGGTGAAATTAACAAAATCATTCCTATGGGACACACCTCATTTCTTGAGGATTATAGCAGAGTTGGGTCCTGTTCCCATGGAGAGCCTCCTGGTGACCATTGATGTAGTTAGTTTATATACTTCCATTGGCCATCAGGAGGGCATACAGGCAGTTTCAGCCGCACTCAATAAAACGAATTACACGACCATAGAGCAAGAATTTTTTCTTGAGTTATTAAATGTGGTTCTTTATAAAAATTATTTTTTATTTATGGATGCGTTCTACCTACAGAGGCGTGGCACCGCGATGGGGTCTAACGTGGCCCCGCCCTATGCAAATCTCTTTATGTCGTCATTTGAAGAAAAATATGTATACAATAATAAGCTATTTCAAAAAAACGCTATTATTTGGAAAAGATTCGTGGACGACATTTTTTGCATATGGGCGGGGTCCCGGGAGACCCTAGCTGATTTCATGAATGATTTAAATATTGCAGTTGAGGGTCTACAGTTCACAGTTACCTGTGACATAAACCAGGTGAGCTTTTTAGACACTAAAGTCATCAAAAACCTTGGGGGTCATTTATCCACTGACATTTATCGTAAGGTCACGGATAGAAACAGTATATTACATTATAAGAGTGCCCACCCATTGTCCCTTAAAAAAGCCATTCCCAAATCACAATATCAGAGAGTAGAAGGAATAGTCTCAGACCCGGCTGTACAAAAAATAAGGATCACTGAAATGACAGAGAGATTTTGTGAACGCGGTTATCCATTGAGTATTCTGAAAACAGCTAGAGAAGGGAGGGAAGGGGTGAGGGCCTCATTAGATGGAGATAAATCCAGGATAGCTTTTATCCATAAATTCCATCCATTCAATACAGGCATTGATAATATAGTCAGGAAACATTGGCACCTGTTAAATAAAGCGTACCCTCAGGTTGATGAATTTAAATACTCACCTCTCATCTGCAATAAAAAGAATTTGAACTATCGTGACAAATTGGTTCATGCAGACTTAGGCAGTACAAAAGCAATGTTGAAACAACAGCGGATATCCTCGCCGCGGATGGGTACATTTCCCTGCCTGCATTGTCTCCAGTGCTCACATGTAATTAAAGGTCCTTCGTTTCATCATCCTCATACTGGTAAAAGCTTTGGTATAAAGGGTTTTTTTACCTGTGATTCCGCAAATGTTATATACCTTACTAAATGTCCTTGCGGCCTATTATATGTGGGTGAGACAATGCAGGCAATGAAGGATCGCATCAGTAAACATAAATCTGATATCAGGACAAAAAAACTCATGTTACCGGTTCCATGTCACTTTGAGGAATACAAACATACTGTCGCACAGTTACGTTTTCAAATATTAGAACAGGTAAAGAGACCAAGGAGAGGGGGGGATGTCAAAAGGCTTCTCCTCAGAAGAGAGGCTTTTTGGATCCATACCCTGGATACACTGCATCCAAGGGGACTTAATAGGGAGTATGAGGTCGCACATTTATGAGATTTTGTTGTTGCATAATATTTGAAATATATAGATACATTTATTATATTTTCATGTATTCTTTTTAGACCGCTGCCATGTGATGAAAAGGATATATAGATTCTCCAATAAGGTAGAATATAACCCATGACATATGTTGCTTTGTTTTTCACCTGCTATCATTAATTGATTGATTAATTATTCATTTAAAATACCACCCACTGGGTGGAGACGTCATGAATGGGCTGAACTAGACCCTATATATAAGTTTTGATTTATTTTATGGATGTACCTGTTGAAAAAGGCTTGCATGCCGAAACGCGTCCTGGTTGTAGGACTTTCTGCTTTATGAAGAAAAAATAAAAAAGAAGCTTATTTGAAAGACACAGCTGCTGGGATTTATCTTTTGTATCTACTGGAGATTGCTCCTTTCCCGTGCAGCGTGCACCTAAAGGTGAAGTGCCGACCTGTTTCCTTGAATACTTATACATGCGGGCAGCGCCATATGGGGCATTATAACTAGTGGGGACACAATAGGGAAATATAACTATTGGTGGCACTACACCAAACCATTATAATTACTGGGGACACTATAGGTGGCATTATAATTAATGGGAGAAATATATGGGTCGTTATAATAACTGTCACAGTGCCCCTAGTAGTTCTAACTACTGGGGGGGCTTTACATAGGGGCTTTATGGAGGGGCCTTATTATTACTGGGAGGGTTTTGGGGAGCTTTATCACTAGTAGAAGTACTATATATGTGTATTATATAGGGCACTATAGACAGCATTATAATTACTAAGTGTACTATAGATGGCCTTATTACTATGCACAATGTGGAGGGCACTACTACTAACAGAGGCACTCTGGGGAAGCATTATCACTGTACAGGGCACTATTACAGGAGGGAACTCTGGGAGAGAATTATTAATATTATTATTATTATTAATATTAATGGGACTTTTGGGAGTACTTTAGGGAATGTTTGTATGGCACTGTTATTGTCACGGCCATGGCTATTGCTGTGACTCCTTACCGCATGCGGTTGCCTGCTGTTTAGTTTGTGTGTTCAACCACAGGTGAGGGTCGCTGTGTGTGGCCTCACTTGTGGTTGCCGCGGGCAACTAGTTGTGTTCTGTAATTGTCAGCAGAGCAGCCTGAGCGGTGCTAGGCAGCTTGCTGCTTTGGCATGCGGTCTCACCTGACTTCCTTTCTGTTAGGTGTGTGTGTGTATGTATGCACTTTGTATGTCTGGTGTGCACTAGGTTATGTTAGGTGTGCACTCTGACACTTCCCTTCACTGTGGCTGCCCGTGGCAACGTTTGGTTGTATTATGTACATGTGGTGGCAGTGTCCCGGCCTTCGGGCTGACTCCCAGGACACGCTTGCCACCCATGTCGTTGCCTGCGGCAACAGCCACAGTGTGTTTGTTGTTTGGACACTTCCCCTTTAAGTTATGTTTTCCCTTCTGTGGTTTTGGAAGGGTTAACTCCCTTTCAGTGTGTGTGAGTCACGGGGTGTGTCTGATTGTTGGGTGTGGCCTCTTGGCCCTATAAAGCCTCAGTTGTAGGCAGTAGCCAGAGAGGGTGTTTCAGCCATGCTGGCTGTAGACATCCTCCTGGTTACTTACCAACTGCCGGTGGGGGCCAACCTTCTGGTCATAAGCTAAATATATGTCCTTTGGTGTCTGGAAGATGTGTTTGGTTTTTTGGTTTGGTTTCTTTATTGCACCTGTGGTCCTGGGTTCCCGTGTGTTGTGTGTTTGTGTGCTGAGTCCTGCTGTCTGTGGGCAGTACATCCACATGGGTTCCAGGCTTGGTTGTCTGTGGTAGGTCTCTGCTATGTTTGTGACAAGTACCTGCCATTGCCATAGGTTGCATTTGTTTCCCCTTGCTTGCAGCTTGGCCAGTGAGACTCCTGTTCCTCCGTATCCAGAAGGAACACGATGTCTTACTCTGACTCCTAGCCCAGGGACCGGTCGGAGGGTAAGTTAGGGCTCCGAGGTTCCTGCGCATGGGTCCTCCTACCTTCAAGGTCGGCCCATGCAGGTAGGAGTTAGGGTCAGGTTAGGGACGCTGTAGGAGGTGACCTGCTCCCTAATCCTGTTTGTCCTGGTCAAGCAGC